>NC_134107.1:32011202-32319536 GCF_040939455.1 Microcebus murinus
TTACATGAAAATAGCAGAGTTTTTTTTCATACTAACTTGATACTGGAAACAACACAAATGTCCAACAATAGGATGATGAATAAATAAATAGTACTATATTTATACAATGGGATAGTACTCAGTAATAAAAAAGAATAAACCACTGATACACACAACAACATAGATGAGTCTTGAGTGAAAGAAGTCAGACACAAAAGCACACCTTCTGAATAATTCCATTTATATGAAGTTCAAGGACAGGCAAACCTATTATGGTGACAGATATCAGAGAAGTGGTTGCCTATGGGGGCAAGACTGACTAAAAGGAAACGTGAGAGAATTTTCTGGGGGTGATAAAAATGTTCTATATTTTGATTGGACTGGTAGTTACAAGGGTATACACACTCTTCAAAGCTCATCAAATTGTACACTAAAGATCTATACATTTTACCATATATCGATTTGTCATAATGAAAGAAATGACATGGGTTGGGGCAACATGGCTAGCTCGATGGGGGTGGTCAGGGAAGGCTTCTCAAAGGAGGTGACATTTTTTGACACAGCAGAGAAGGGGTTCGCCATGTGATGATGATAAAAAAGCTTATGAAAAAGCCCTGAGGTAGGAAAGAGTGTATAGTACTTGAGAAAGAGAAAGAACGGTTATGGGATACATTGCATTCCCCTCGAAATTTATATGTTGAGGTTCTAACTCTCAGTGTCTCAGAATGTGACTATATTTGGAGACAGGGTCTTTACAGATGGAACTAAATTAAAATGAGGTCATTCGAGTGGGCCCCTAAACCAAAATGACTGACATCCTTCTAAGAAGAGGAAATCTGGACACAGACATGTACAGAGGGAAGAAGATGTGAAGACACGGAAGAGAAGTCCATCTATAAACCAAGGAGACAGGCCTGGAACAGATCCTTCCCTCCTGGCCCTGAGAAGGAACCAATTCTGCCAACCACCTTGATGCAGGACTTCTGGCTTCCAGAACTGTGAGGAAATAAATGTCTGTTGTTTGAGCCACCCAGACTGTGCCCTAGCAAACTGATACATGGACCTTCTGGCCGAAGCCCCAGTTGTCGGGACGTGGGGCGGGAGAAGCAGGCAGAGGCCAGATCATGCAGGGTCGTGAAGGCACGGTAAGAAGGTTGGGCTGTTTTAAAAGGGCAATGGGAAACTATTGAAGAATTTTAAGCAGGGAAGAAATGTGATTAGAATTTACAGGAAGTCAGCTAGGAGGCTCTGGCAGTAATCCAGGCACGAAGAGATGCCAGGGCCTTGGATCAGGGATGTGCATGAGTTCAAGATATACTTTGGAAGAGAACGGACAGGATTTGCTGATAGATTAGATGTGGCAGTGAAGAAAGGACGGAGTCAAAGCTGAGACCCTTTACCAAGAGGACTCATTCTACACGGGTCTCCCTGATGCTCTCTGAGCTCTCCAAGCACGGGTCTTCCTCTGGGGCCTTCTGCTTGCTGTTCCTTCTGCCCAGATGTCCTTCCCCTGGGGGCAAGCATGCCTGGTGCTCTCATTTTAGGTCTGTGCTCAAAAATCAGCTCCCTAGAGAGTGCCACGCTGGCCAACCTATTATCAGCAGCTCCTGTTAGTCTCCCTTGCCTTGCCCTGTGTGACGCTTTCTCCATTGCATTTCTGACATTCTACCACAAATCTCTGTACTTGGTGTTTACTGTTTGTTCCCCCTACTGGAATACGAACTCCATGAGGGCAGGGCTTCTGTTGTGTTTCCTGCTACATCCCACAATGGCACATAGTAGGATATGAATATTAATAAATACTCATTGAATGAATGAGTGGAAGTCAATCTTAAAAGCCTGGAGAATTTCTGCTCAACAGTCTTCAACAAGCCAGGTGTGGTGGCTCACACCTGTAATCCTGGCACTTTGGGAGGCTGAGATGGGAGGATTGCTTGTGGCCAGGAGTTCAAGACCAGCCTGGGCAATAGTGAGACCCTTCCCTGTCTCTACAAAAAAAAAAATTAGCCGGCTGTTGTGACATGCACCTGCAGTCTCAGCTACTTGGGAGGCTGAGGCAGGAGGATCACTTGGGCCCAGGAGTTTGAGGTTGAAGTGAGCCATGAGGACACCACTGCACTCCAGCCTGTGCAGCAGAGCAAGACTCTGTCCCGAAAACCAAAAAAAGTCTTCAACAGTAAAGGACAGTTCCATGTGTCTAAAATGAATTAGACAGTACTATCCAGAATGGCATTAGAGAAGAGGGATGAAGGGCTCTTATGGCCATTTATTCTAGAATTCCTTGAGTTATGAGCCTCAAAGTACAAGGCCATACATTCTAGGACACACAAGTGTGTACAGCATAACTCTGTCTCACCCTGGTACTGCATTTCTGGAACACAATGATTTGAAAATCCCTCCTGAAACTTGCCCCAAAGCCCTGATTTTTCGTTCAGTGACAATCTCACAAGGAGAACAGATGCTGAACAAATCCTGCAACTTTATGGCAAGGCCCCAAAGACCAAGTCAGGGTGTCAGCAAGGTAAATTTCGAGGCCATCTGGCCACAATAAAATTGATCTGGCTACATGTCCATTTTTCTTTCTACCAATCAGGGTCTTATGGGCCACACAAAACAGTGTCACTTCTCTCTGGCTAATGCCTGCTCTGGCTGTCGCAGTCCCATTGCAAGTCCTGCCTGTCACTGAGGAAGCAGAGACATGTTTAGAAAGTTGCTTCTAGAAACCAAGTATCAGGGAGTTCTCACTTCACCATGTGGGGAGAAGACCACGGTATGTACAGGAGCAGAGAGACCTCTGCAGCAATTTCCTACTGACCTGGCATCTCAAAGCTTCTGTAAAGATAAAGTGAGACTGGTACCTGTCAGTACATGTGGGGTGGTGGTGGTGGTGGTGGTGGTGGTGGTGGTGTTGAAATAATGGTTTGATGACTTCTCTTCTGCAAAGGTGTGCAAATGGAATTCTTTAAAAAAATACTCAGCAAAATTTCAAATTTCATTCGGATAGCCTTCCAATGGTTGGCCCACAATTACTCCAAGGCTATGCAGCTATGAAGATAGCATGCTATTTCTGTGTTTCAGGTGAGCAGAAAAGACATTACAGGGTCTCTCGTAGACTTCTAAGCAAGGAGGGACATCCTCTTTTTTTTTTTTTAATCTTCCAAAGAGTGAACCATAATCACACTGAGACTCTGAAGATAGGACAGTCAAAAGTAGGTGCTTCAATGTTCTCTCACTGTTCCCAAAGCAAAGTGTCTTCCTCCTGTAGCAGGAGTCTCAGGAGCCAGCTCCAACCTTCTGTGTTTCTCCCTCATAACCCGCTGCTCTCCATGGACTGTATCAATCACTGGGAAGTCACAGGATCCCATTTACCTTGAGTTACGACCACGGGCCTACCCTGTGTTTGGGACAGTGTGACCTCAGAGGTCACCTCTGGAAGCATGGCCTTGTGCTAAGGCCATGGGGGAAAGGTCTTGGGCACCCTTTGCAAAGCCCAGCTCCAGTCCCGTTATGCTGGAGAAAGGCACCCTTGGAGGGGTACAATCCTCTCTCTGGTGTGTCACATAATTCAGAGCAGTTCTGAGATGTTTAAAGTGCTAGAATGGAAAAGAAAGACAAAAAAGAGTATTGCCCTCTCTCTCATGGAATCCGTTGGCCAGCTGTAATAGCAAATGTTCACTGCCTGTTTTCTACATGCTTTGCATAACTCATTTCATTCTCACAACTCTATAAGGTAGGTGCATTCGTATCCCCATTTTGCAGGCAAGGAATCTAAAGTGCAAACAGGAGAAGTACACAACCCAAATCCGTGCAGCTAGCACGCTGCCCAGCCCTAGAGGCTGTGAGCACAGCCCTGCATGGTACTGCCCGTGAGAACAATATATAAGCCACCATCAACCAATTAAAAATACCTTTAAAAACATCAACCTGAAAGTAAACCTATTAAGCATGGCTCTCCCCTATGCGGTGCTAATTTGCTTTTTGCTTTCGAGGTGAATCATCACCTGCTTTTTCTCATCTTCTTAGCAGAGCTGGCGCTGCAGGCAGCGGGGAGACTGGGAGGCTCTGTCCTGTGAGTCAGCACTGTTCCATAACGGAACAGGCTCTCCCCACCCTCGGCTCAAGTCTGCTCTTTCAGCTCTTGACAAAAACCGGACAGAGGCACAAAACCCCTATCTGTCACTTTGTCTGCCTCCAAAACACAAACCTCTAACTGTAGCTTGGACTTCCCGAGCCCACAGCGAGGAGTCGTTGCTGCGACACCACGGTGACCTCTCCCTTTATGGAGAGCAACCCAAGATGAGAGGCTGAGCCTGCAGGGAAGAGCCACACGCAGGAGTATGCTGGGCTTGCTCCTTAACAAGTCCAGCCACAGTGTTCCTCAAGCAGTGGGTACTGTAGTGGCCTCGCCCTGGGACTTAGCCAGAGCGTCTGAGCGGGACCAATCCTGCGCCAGCTCCATCGATGAGGCCTGAGTGTTAAGTAAATCAGTGTCACTGACCCGCCACCGCTCCCCACCACTCTCGTCTGCTGCCGTGATTGATAACGGGGCACGCACTTGACCTGCGGGGGCTCAGTCAGAGTACAACTTACAAACCTTGCTTCAAGGCTGGGAAGACAGGAATTCTCTCTGGCACTGCTCAGCGCAGATGTCAGGTGTGAGGCCTGGGGCCGCTGCAGCTATTTCTTAGCAGAGAGAGCCAAGTTGTGCACAGAACCAATGCACATGAAGCCAAGGGACCACAGCGCTGCACAACGCAGAGGAACGGGCTGGGCCCCCGCCAAACCACGCCTGGATTTACTGTAAATGACACAGTCCCTTTATGTTTTAAGCCTGTTTGACTTAAGTTGGGTTTTCTGTTACTTTTAGGCGAAGCCTTTTAACCGATAACCACCATTTAGACCAAAGTCCAAACAGTAATGTACATTTGTCTACAGTTCTGATAGTCGAATCCAACGTTCATATGGCTCAGAGCTATCAGCATGCCCCAGTTTTTCAAGTACTCAGCTCAGGAGTCACCTCTTCTGTTGACACACTTGTTTGTTCATTTGCCCAACAAATAGAGACACTGCATCTACGACGTGCCAGCTCCTATTCCGAGTGCTGAGGTTTCAAGGATAAATATAATAAAACAGGATGCCTGTCCTTGAGGGGTTGAATGGGGAAATAATGTAAGTAAACCAACAAATGGAAGCCAAGGGCAAGGGCTTTGATTGGGGGGAGTACTGGGAGCTACTGGAACACAAAGGACAGGCGTCCGAGTCAGACATGGAGGCTGGGGAAGGTGCCGCGGGAGGGAACGTTCCAACCGAGCTCTGAGAACATCGCCTTGGCAGGTGGTTCTCAACTGGAGTGGGTCTTCCCCCGCAGGGACATTTGCCAATGTCTGGAGACATTTTTAAGTTGTCACAACTGGGAGGGGCTTCTGGCAGCTCACGGGTAGAGGCCAGGGTTGCTGCTAAACATCCCCCATACAAAGGACTCTGCAGCCCCACGTGGCAACAGCAAGGAGGCTGAGGAGCCTTGGCATGGATGGAGCAGGCGGGAAGGGGTGTTCCAGGCAGCGTGACGAGCACGTACAAAGACACAGAGAAGTGAACCCACTTGACACGTTCGGGGAAGGCATTTGGGCTGGAGCCAAGGGGGTGGGTTAAGGAGTGACACACCAGCTAGAAGGGGATGCCCAGGACCGGCAGAGCAGATGAGTCCTGAGTTGGGAGCTTAGAGTCTGAGTCTTATCCCCAAAGCTGTGGAAGCTCCTGGAGGATTTGAAACAAGGCTGAGTGTTTTAGGAGGATTCCCCAGGCAGCTGGCTGGCAGCTACAGTGGCAGTGAGTAATGGGGACTCGACCAGGCAGCAGCTATAGGACAGAGAGGAAAGAACAGACCTTCTGCAGGACTCCCTTCTCCCACCAAGTTCATTGCCACTGCATGCTGCTTGTGCCTCTACCTTTCCCCTCCAGGAGTCTGTAATCCCCTGGGGTACACGCTAGAATGAATACGTCTTTCCCTTCCGCACAGAGCCTCACACAGGTAGGCACAGAGGGCTCACATGTGGGGCTTAGAGGCCAGTGCCAGCAGGAAGGTAAAAATCACGTAGAGTAAAACCCTCAAAAATCCCTTAAATCAGTAGTCCCCAACCTTTCTGGCACCAGGGACTGGTTTCATGGAAGACAATTTTTCCACGGACCTGGGGGCAGGGGGATAGTTTTGGGCTGATTCAAGCACATTGCATTTACTGTGCAGTCAAACCTCTCTGCTAATGATGATCTGTATTTGCAGCTGCTCCCCAGCACTAGCATCACCGCCTCAGCTCCACCTCAGACCATCAGGCATTAGATTCTCATAAGGAGCGTGCAACTTAGGTCCCTCACATGTGCAGTTTACAGTAAGGTTCAGGCTCCTGTGAGAATCTGATGCCCCTCACTGATCTGGCACCAGTCAGAGCTCAGGCAGAGATGCGAGTGGCTATAAATACAGATGAAGCTTTGCTCAGTCATCCGCTGCTCACCTCCTGCTCTGCAGCCCGGTTCTTAACAGGCCACGGGGCCGGGCCGGTACTGGTCTGAGGCCCGGAGGTTGGGGATGGCAGCCTTAAATCATCCACGTAGCACAGCACATATGGCCTTGTGTATACATCCTTATAGAATAATAGGGGAAAAGAAAGATTTAATCTGAAATGTATAGTATGAACAGAACATATGTAAAAGTCATTTTTTTAAGCTTTATTTAAATTATTGTTTTTTTCCTTTTTCTTTCAGGGCCCATGTTGTTGAATCAGCTTACCTTAACTTGCACATTTGCTGCAATGGTTCCACTGCACTCAGTGAATGTTTGCAGAGGACATGAAAGGGACAGCCACTCCCAAGGGTGTTCTCATTTGTCCACTGGCCTCTGGCTCCTGCAGGGTTTGGGGGTCAGAGGTGGGCCAAGGAGCACGGGATTGCAAGGAACTAGTGGGCTCGGAGCCATGCTGCTCGGGACTGGAAGACAGAGTCCCCTGGCTGCTGGGGAGGCTGCCAGCCACCAGCCCTCAGATGTCAGTTCTTGCTGGGAATTGCCCTTGGCTAAAAAGAGCAGCCTCACCCAAGTTAGGACCACCCAATGGCTGGTCCATACTACAGTACAAAAGCCCAGCTGCTTTGCCAAACTCGGGACAACTCTGCAGGGCCATCTGAACTTCAGAGCTCCCCGTGGGGTCAGCTTCAGCCTTGTAGTATCTGTACTATATCCTAACTCTTAACTCTGCCCAAAACTGCTTCCTGCCCTTCCTGGACAGGTGTTTATACCTAGAGCACGCTGGGGACCCTGGACTGCAATGAGTGGCTACCTGAGGTCAAAAGGTTAAGAGCTCTCAGAGTTGGAGTGGAACAGCGATGGGTGTCAGGTACCAAGAGTAGGAGCAGGCAGGGTGCAAGGCACAGGGGACCAGAGAGAACGAGCAGGCAGACAGCACTGAGCACTCCTAGCAGAAGGAAGCTGTCTGTCTCCTGCCTGGTGAGATCTGGACTCTACCCCCTTCACCACCAAACACCTCCCACCTCTTTGCCTCAGGTTGTCCCAAGGAGCCCGACTCCTCATTATCAGATATTTCCCTTGGATTAGAAGCCTGTTAAAATACAATGCACCGTAAAGTAACTCGAAATAACATATCAAATCAGGGTTATTACAGTTCCCATGAGCTGGCAGAGATGGGAGAAATAAATTAAAGGCTGAGGTGGCTGATGATGGAAGAAAGTTCTAGGTGGGATGCTAATGTGGTGATGGTCATGGGGTCAACACAAGAACACCCAATTCAAGGGGAACAAGCAGGTTCTAGAGTAAAGGACAAAATCCCCGAATCCAACCAACTGCTTCCCAGTGAGGCCAGGAGCTGGTTGTACCCTTAACTGACACGAGGCAGCACCAGGACATTCCTGGGCTTTGCTTTGGTCTCTGACTATTAAGCCAAAGCTGTGAGGTGCTGGGGAGGGGTGGGAGTGGTGGGTGAGCAGGAGATATTATTTCCACTAATAACAGGATTACAAATTTACCTAGAAGGCCCCAGACTTGCTATAAGCTATTGCAGGCAGTCAGGAAATTTCCAGATCATATTTCATTCCCCTGCAAGTAGAACCCATCAAGACAACAGTTTTAATTCCTTGGTCTCCTTCCCACGATCACTGCTCACCTGAAACAAAGAGAGCTGGCCACACTGTCAGCCAGGAGGCCAGAGAAACACCCGCTTACACACGATACCACGCACTCAGGCCTTGCGCGGGCTGCTGAGGTCTGTGCTCCGGGAGATGAGTCCATTTCCCCCTTTGCTGTAGACTTTTCTCCACTATCTGCCCCAAATGCTTCCTGAGTATGGCTCTGCCTGGTAATTCTCCTCTCATCCCACTTTTACCCGGTACCTGTGGTGTAGACGGTGGACAGGCACACGGCAATCTCTTTGCAGCGTGCATTCCCTGTGATGTGTCCGGGCTGTCCATGAGGCTAAGGCTGTGGATGAGACCAGCCCTGTGGTTTGGTTCTAGGAACCTTTCCTGGAACACTCCTCCAGCCCTCGGATGATTTTGTGAGCACCTAATTCCTCACAGTCATTTTTTCTTTTGTCTGTTTAAAACAGCTCGATGTTTTCTCTTTTCTGTAGCTGGACCGTGCCTGATACTCCCCTTTTGTAAATTGACATGTAACTTTTCAGTTACATCTAGTTCATCTTGTTTTCAATGACATTTCAACACATTTCCCCAAAGAAATCTGGGCTGAGAGCTGAAGACTTGTGAGTGCCTCTTCTGAGATGCATCAGTGGATCAACTATCCTTCTTGCTATTTGCAAACCCACTGCTCATGTTTTTAGGGTCTGAGCCCATCGGGACTAGAAGGAATGCTCACCATGCACCTCCAGCATGAGGAACTTTACACAAGGTACAGGAGAGAAATGTGAGGGAAGTAGCTTGCAGAGGTCTCTGCTTCTGAAAGGTCATACTCATTTTCAAAGTTATCATTCAAACAATCCAAGGCAGCCAAGGCACATAGCTGACCCCATTCCTGTCACAGATTTTTAAACTTCCAAAACAGATCAAGGTTGAACAGGTGCATTTTTATTTCTGGGGAATGATTTGATTATAACTTGCCCTCTGGAAGCAAGGGCTGATTGCTATTCACATACTAGGGTAAATAATTTAGGCTGAGAGAGGAAAAATCACTTAGGTCTTTATTCTGCCTAAGAATCAGATTTGCAAAATTTTATTTTCTTTTTCTCACTGCCTCATTATTTTCTACAGGACTTTCATTCAGAAAATGGAATTTTAAACATACTTTGAAATAGACATATTTTTGCTTCTGCATTTTAGGCTGATATTTTCTTTTCTACCTGTTTTGCTTTATGCATTGGGAGGAATTAATTTCAATACCAATCTGGCCTTTCAGGAATGATCAGGCAGGGCTGAGAAGATCACTTGAGCTCAGGAATTCAAAGTTACAGTAAGATATGATCACGCGACTGCACTCTAGCCTGGGTGACAGGGTGAGAAAGAATGAGGAAGAGCAGAGGGAGGGGAGGAAAGAAGATAATGCATTTTCTAACAACAGCGCATCCTCCTAGACAATTACTGCCAAATTACTGCCGCAAGTATACTGCATCCCTTAGCTGGTAGGATGACCAAGAGGTTGAGAATTGTTGCTACAAAACACAGTGATACCAAACCCCTTGGAGCTAACAGTCTCTCTTCTGTAGGCCCTAATACCGACTGCTCTATGGGAAAATTTTGAAACAATCCAGACTGGCATCAGTCCTGGTGCTAAGATTCGCCTGTGTAGCATGTGTTTGTTTGCTTACTTATATGTTTATTCATTTATTTTTTTCAAGCAGGCTTTTCCTTTGGGACTCTAGTTAACTTCTGAAAAATTCAAAATTAAATCAATCTCCTAATGCTTTTATTTCTACCATGTCAAGCTTCCCTAACCTGGCAGAAGGGACCGGATATTTTGGCCTGGCTTCAAGATCCCCAGACCCAGTGGGAAGGATGACATGTTTCCAGCTGAATGACTGGCTCACTGCTGGGCTAGTGGATTGTTTTGCCAGGAGTGCCCTGGCATTTTTGGAAAACCAGGAGCTCAGAAAACGAATGTGTTGTTTAAAATGATGACTCACTTTTTTTTCCCCTACTTTATTTGCTGGTCTGTTTTTTACTTGTGTGAGTGATCCGTGTAAGAATCTTTGTGGGCCCTGACATCTAGCCTCTTCCAGAGGTTCAGAAATAAAGGACACAGATTATGTTATATAGCGATGAACACAGAAGCCATATCTCATGGTGGTCAGGGGATGGGCTCTGGAGCTGGGCAGACAAATTATCATACATAAGTGCTCTGTGCCTCAGTTTCCTCATGCATACCAATGGGCGTGATGAGAGCATCTAGCTGACAGGCAACCATGCAAATTCAATTAGATAATACATATAAAAAGACTAGAATAGGGAATTGAGTCTGATTTGGTTCTTAGTTTGACTTGATCTATAGTTTGCTGTAATAAATGTTAGCTACTTCTCATATGATTGGCATAAAAAGCACAAGAGGAGAATATGGGCAATTTCATTCTTGCAGTCAACAGTCTACATTCTTGAAATTGTTCCTTAGGTGATCATTTTCTCTTAAGGAAGCTTATACTTATGTTTCTTGAGATCACATGCACTTTTCAAAGAAATGTCTATTTTAAAGAAATCTGCTAGGATGAAGCAGGCCTCCTCTGAAGTAATCTGCACTTGGAATATTTACACATGTCTCTGAGGACTGAGAAATCCCCTTTCAAACGTTATCTCTCTCCTTCTCTTGTTCTAGGTAATGTACTAGCACAACATTCCACAGGTATTGAGTACTGCGAGTCGTGTGACTGTAGTTAAAAATAAATCTGCAATGTTCTTTTTAAGATAAACAGGGAAATCTCTGGCCCATTTCCTCACAACTGCAGAAGTGTCTTTGTGTAGAATCTCACAGGAAACCTATTAATACCAGTCTTGAAATAAATTAAGAATCTATCATATCTCAAGTGCCTGAGCAAAAGAAAAAGTTCCCCATACTAAGCAAGCCTCCAAGAAGAATGTTCACTGTTGATGGACAGGGATTATTTGGAATCTTCAAATGCCCTATTTTTAATCACTGGTTGATTATCAAATTGATGCATGAATTTGGTATAAGGAATATTTTTTATGAGGAGAAAAAATTTAACATTGGATAATTTAACCTAGCAGAAAAATAGAAGATTTGCCCAAAGTATTTGGAATTTTATACAAATAACTACCAAACTGTTTTATGCAAAAAGGAAAAAGAAACAAAAGATAAAGGTTGATATCATTACCAACACAAACACCAAGCTTTGATGTAAGGCAGATAATTAGAAATTCAAATTAGGTAGAATATTTCTGTTTTTAATGGGACCATTAAAAAAAAAATCCCATTTTAAGCTTTTGTGGCAAACAGCGACTGATCCTGAGAGCAAAGAAATATTCTTGCTTTCATATTAGCATGATATATTTAAGAAATCAAGTGTAATTTTCAAACTATAGCTTTTCAAATTATAACAAAAGTTTATGCAGTTTTATGTGAATTATAACCCATGTCACAGAAGATTTATCTGTCATTAAAGAAACATTTTAGGGGAATGGGAAAGAAATAGTTGTCACAAACCTAGGAGTATATTCAAGACCATTTGAAATTCTGGGGCAGGGTGACGCATTATTGAAAATCTCAGCACAGTGTCATTCACCTGAGCTCATGGGTGCAAGTACAAGTCACAGGATATATACAACTTGATAGGAGGCACCAGATTGCAGCTCATCATCTGGGGAAGTCTGATGGCATTAGAAGAATTTTTGCAGGTTGGACACATCACTGAACATAAGCATGTGCTTTGTCACATGAAATCATCAAATCGCTCTGTTGGACATCTCATTGTTTCCATGGCATATTGAGGAGTTATGAAATCAGGAACAAATCCAACTTTTCAACATGGCTATGGATTAAAAGAAGCCCATGTTCAAATGAGTTCTAACCCACGGCCATGGTTTCTACTGAGTTTCTAAGGACAGAGGGGGAAAAAATTAAGGACATTTACAATATCCATGGAGTTTAAGGTCAATAATGTACTATTCATAAAATGGTACAATTCAGAAATCGTCATCCTTTCAGCAATAATTTGTTGCTCTGACACATTCCAAGGAGTCTTATACTTTGCAGAAGAGGTAATAAAAAATAGGAAACATTTTAGTGCATTTTAAAATTCTACAAATATACAGTAAACTGAAACATTATGGGATGCTCTAATCCCTTGGCGTTCAGGGGAAAGTAAAGCTTGCATTCACCCCAGCCCACCAGAGACTTACATCGTATCCGCTGTTACGGATCCCACGCCGGGGTCGCTCCCGAGTCACTAGAAGGTCCATCTCGGTCTCCCCGGGGCTCGGGCTGTTCAGGGACTGCCGGCTTCGGTAGACAGAGTTCTTCATCTGTTGCCTGAAGAAAATTCAACAACTGTTATGATGCAGCAAATGCCCTGACAGATGGAATTCTCCACTGATCCAAACTACAGGCAGCCAATGAAGGGTTCGGATTTGCCTCGCAAATCTCAGAACTGATGGTATTTGTTCCCCAGCTATCAGAGGCTGTAGAAAGAGTGAAATAAAGATTTTTTTTCCCCAGATGCTGTCGTCATCTGGCTGAACTGTAAGTGTTCTTTCATTCGGAAACTAGGTAACTACAATCAATTGCAACGTGCAACCTCATTGAAAATTCTGCTGACGGCAAGGCCAGGGGTTCTCCCTTGACCCTCTAGGACAGCTAATGCTGAGGGAACAAACTTGAATTTGTTGACTTGGTTGACTCAGCAGCCTCCTGTTCCTTTTAATCTTTCTGATTTCACACGCAGGATTCTATGATGTGTTAACAAACCCTGCAGCTAGTGGGCTGCTTAATATTGTGACTGTTTATTTTTGTGTTTTTTTTTTTTTTGAGACACAGTTTCACTTTGTTGTCCAGGCTAGAGTGAGTGCCGTGGCGTCAGCCTCACTCACAGCAACCTCAAACTCCTGGGCTCAAGGGATCCTACTGCCTCAGCCTCCCAAGTAGCTGGGACTACAGGCACGTGCCACCATGCCTGGCTAATTTTTTGTATATGTATTTTTAGTTGGTCAATTAATTTATATTTTTAGTAAAGACGGGGTCTTGCTCTTGTTCAGGCTGGTTTCGAACTCCTGACCTTGAGCAATCCACCTGCCTCGGCCTCCCAGAGTGCTAGGATTATAGGCATAAGCCACTGTGCCCATCCTATGACTGTTGATAGATCTTTTTCCTACCATTACCACAGTGGATTCCCTTCTGGGCTAAGAGGCCATAAACCTAGAGGCAATTTGGGGCTCATCCATCTGTCCACCCACCCATCTATCCATTCATCCACCCACCCATCCATCCGTTCATCTACTCATCTGTCCACCCAGATATCCATCCATTCATCCACACACCCATCCATCCATTCATCTACTCATCTGTCCACCCATCTATCCATCCATTCATCCACCCACCCATCCATCCATTCATCTACTCATCTGTCCACCCAGATATCCATCCATTCATCCACACACCCATCCATCCATTCATCTACTCATCTGTCCACCCATCTATCCATCCATTCACCCACCCACCCATTCATCCATTCATCTATTCATCTGTCAACCCACCCATCCATCCATTCATCCACCCACCCATCCATCCATTCATCTACTCAACTGTCAACCCACCCATCCATCCATTCATCTACCCGTTCATTCACCCACCCATCCATCCATTCATCTACTCATCTGTCCACCCATCCATCCATCCATCCATCATTTCCTGAGCACCTGCTGTGATGAACATCCACAGTGAACAGATCGGCCCTGCTCTCCTACGGTTTACATCCTAATGAGGGAGACAGACAATTAACATGGTAATTTCAGAGTGGTAAGTGCTACTAAGAAAAACAAGGAGCTGTGACAGAGTGACTAGGATGGGGGCAATTTTAGGTAGGATGGTCAGGGAAGGCCTCACTGGGGAGACGACAATTCAGCCAAGTCCGAATGGGGCCAGCTACAGTGTTGACCAGGGCACCGAGCATCCAAGGCCCAGGGAATGGCATGTTCAGAGGCTTTGCTCAGCTATTGCTAGAAGATTCACACATGTGTCACCCCTGTCTCATTTTCACTTGTCATTAGAGGAATCTTCTCAAAGAGTGGGAAAGCAGCAGCAACATGGTGAGGATTGTGGTTATGCTTTTTTTCTTCTACAAGAGGCAATTTTTACCTGTAGGGAGTGAAGCCCAGTGGGGACAGGTGACTTCCATAGGATCCCGCAGAATGACAAAGGGGCAACACTTCCCTCGCATCCAGCAGTAAGTCTCTGTAAATAATTTGCATTCCTAGACCAACTATCTTCAGAGTACTCCCCATACGCCACCCATTTTACGTCTCAGTTTTAACATCCTAGCTATTCACAGGCTGAGGGTGAAGAGGCTGCATTATTAATATTTATTCCCGGCAACTACGTGTTCAGAAGCCAGAAACCTGGCAGGCATACATACTTTCTCACGAACACACAATATGTTAGACACAGCATTACGGCACACACAGTCTAGAACTGCAAGGCAAAGCATGACCCTTGCAATCAGTCTTGGGAATAAAACAGACATTAGTTATCCTCACTCACCATGAGGAGCTTATACCTGTTTAGAGTATGTCATCTCTGCTTGCCTGGTACCCACGATAACCTTCTTTTGGTGAGAGCATCATGATAGTCCTTGGAGGCTACTTTTCTGTAGAGGTAAGCATGTGACTCAGGCTGGACCAATCCCAGCATCATAGCCCATGGCCACAGTGATTTGTCACATGAGCTGAGTGGGTCCCATGAGACCATGTCTCAGGGCTTTTGCAATGGCAACTAGGAAAGAGGCATTTTCTTGGCACTGAAGTTTCTCAGAAGATGGACTATAAGCCTGGAGTTGCTGGCAGCCACTTTGCCACCATGAGGTATGAGCCTGCCTAAAAATAGGGTCAGCAAAGAGTGAGGAGAGATCTAATATAGGAAGCATTGTATGACCCCCTGGATCCAGCCATGCTGAAGTCTTGACCTTTCAATAATGCTCAATGATACATTTCCCTTTTATTTAACCAGTTTGTGCTAGATTTCTATCATTTGCAAACCAAAGAATCCTCACTAATTCTAACACAGGAGCTTACAACCTAATATTATAAACTGTGGTCTGTACTTATCTGCAATTAGAAGCTTCCTTTAGGAAAGGAGCACAACCTCAGACAGCTTGTGAGACAGAATCTATTTAGAGTGATTCGTACTTTAAGGCAGACCCCAAAGAATTCGCATCCTTGACCTAATTACAAATCATTTTTTGAAAAAGCAAACTTCGCAACCGTCCTGAGATTGCCAATTAGCCCATTTAGAAAGATTTACTAATAAGGGTGGTGAGGAGTAAATACTAGGATTAGCGACTGACATTTAAGTAGGTTATTTTGTATCAGAAATACAGCAGTAAGACTGGGTAAGCCCTTTCAAGAACCAGGGACGTGGGTGAGAACTTAGACTCTGGAGTATATACCTGTCTCCTTCTCTTCAAAGACAATGTTCCAGTATGATACGCAGGTTAAAGGTTACTGTTCAATATGGATCTCAACTGACCAGACCGCCCATGTGTGCCAGGTGTGTGAGCATGTGCTTAGAAATAAATTAGCCCCTCAGGTAGAGAAATCACTTATTTTACTAAAA
The DNA here is from genome assembly GCF_040939455.1 of Microcebus murinus. Taxonomy (NCBI): domain Eukaryota; kingdom Metazoa; phylum Chordata; class Mammalia; order Primates; family Cheirogaleidae; genus Microcebus; species Microcebus murinus. The sequence continues at coordinate 32,026,966 of NC_134107.1, forward strand.
CAGAGTTCCATGTGGTATATTCATTTCTTGCAGCATTTTGCTATATTTTTTAAAAAGTGAATACATTTTGAAACATGCAAATTTAAGAAGTAGTTTTTAACCTTTGAAAATACTGTTGGATGTATAATGATGAGTTTTAATTGAATTTCTTAGGGGCTTTTTAATTCCAGTATAGTTTAAGAAAGTAGTTCTCAAATTATGTTCTATGGAACCCTGGGGTTCTATAGAGATGGCCTGGAGCCTCCAGGAAGGAGGCAGTGGCCCAGCTTCCATCGGAGCCACTGTGTACGTTACTGCCTTAGGTTGGGTTCCCCAGAAGCAGGCTCTATGATGATTTGAGTGCAAGTGGTTTATTTGGGAGATGGTTCTGGAAAGCACCAGCACCAGTGGGGAAAAGAGAGAGGCAAAGGAAGGAAATCAATAAAGGTAAGATATGGAGCAGAAGAGCGTTTGGGCATCTGGGGCTCAAACCCACTGGAGGAGTGTGGGAGACAGTGGTTTCAACATGTAGGTTTTTATTATTATTCACAAATGGCGAGGCCAACGGCCCAGGGGATGACTGCAATTGACGAGACAGCTTGCTCCAGTCGCAAATCCCAAGAGGAGGGGACAGGCTACGCCACAGTGGGGCTCCACAGGCAAGCACCAGGGTCTACTGGGGAGGCAGAGGGAGTGAGGAGAAAACCTGGCAAGAGCCTTTATTGTGGTTTCTGTGGGAAGCGACAGCAAGCAGGCTTAGGATGGGCTAGTTTGAGTAACTGTGGCAGCCTCCCGGGGCACAGGGGCCGTCCCCAGTTGGCTGGTACCCAGCCTGGGTGACCAGGGCAGGTGGATAACAGCAGCGCAGCACGAGAGAGCCCTGCGAGCCTGTGTAAAGCAAGCAGGGACGGGTTGCTCTGCATATGAAAGGTGTGTTTGCAGGTTTACTGCCATTGGGTTGCCCTGGGAGGGGCCCTCTCTCTGGGGTCAGCAAGGCCCCAGACGTTAAGTCACAGAAACTAGAAAGTGTAGTTATTACAACAGTGTAACCGACAGGCTGCTGACAAAAGCCCTCACATCGCGCACTGGCGTGGTGAGGGCCAGGGGCTTAGACTTGAGCCTGGTGACAGCATCTGCCTCAGTTATATACAGACTTCAGGCCTCTGGGTGGGAGCTTATAACATAAAAATGGGGCATTCTTCTGATTTAAAAAAAAAAAAAAAGAGCTGTGGAAACTCTTTTAAAAGACTTAGTAGTCACCTCACTTTGGATAACGCACTATGGTGCTCACATGGTGGTGGTGCTCTCCAGGGATTAGGGGAATGGGGGGCGAGTAGACTCACAACTGAGGGACGGAGTGGGCATTGTGGAGGGGAAGGGCCTGCCTCTAACCCTTGCTAGGGCGAGGAGGCAAAGATATAAAGTGTAACCAAAATGTTGTACTCTCATAATTTCCTGAAATAATAAAAAAAAAAGACTTAGTGGTGAGTCAACCTTTGGAATCTAAACTTTGTCTTTTATTTGATGTGATTTAGGTCTAAGGGTAAAATGCTGGTTACAGATGCTACCCCTGGCTGAGAGAGTGATTCTCTCACGTGTGCTCTGCTGTGGGGCTTGGTCACCGAGACCAGAGCCTCTGGAGAGGTGGACTGTGAACAGCAATTAACGGGTAACCCTGGGCTGTGATAAGAGATAAACAGTAGCAGCCTCCTGAGTCTACAGCAGAATGTGTCAAGAATAACACGTCCCAGCTTCTTGCTGATATTGTCACTCTCTCTTTTTTTTTCTCTTAGTCTTTCCCATTCTAGCCCTCCCTATCTCTTGCTGATCCTATCTTCATTCCTATTCCCAGCTCCCCTAGTTTGTGGCTACCCATCTTTTCCCCTTAACTGATCAAAATTAAAAAGAAAATTGGTGCTTTATAGTTATTAAACCATTTCTTCAGTAGATATTTACTAAGAATTGACTACATAAGCACAGCATCTGCAGGCCATCAAAAGGCCCTGAGACTCTGGTCTGAACCTACTGTAGGCAGTACAGACGCATCTCTGCAGACACAAGTGTTGTTCATTCTTTGTTCATTCTCTTTTCATAAAAAGCCTTCCTTGAAATTTTTGTTTCTCAAGTAACTTCCTAGCTAAAGTTCCCTTTATTTGTACATGATCTATTTTTGATTCATTTTCTTTGAGTGTCAGCAGGAAACCCAGGAAAAACAGCTCCCACCCCAGCCTATAGAAGACCACTGAAGTAGAAAGTTACAAAGTACAAAGCCAAAGCTAAAGAAACCACCAGCCTCCCTATAAAACCCATGTCTTTTCTTCTCATTTTTCCGACAGTTATTAACACAGTGACACACATTCATTGTGAACCCTGTCACGGTGTGATTTTATATCAATAGCTTGTCATACCAATCAAGTTGAATTAGAAGCATGGTAAATTAAGCACTGGTTCAGAATTTCCTCTTTTCTTCATTGAAAAAAAAATTACGTTGATCCAATTCATAAAATGTAGCCCCACCTCCCAGCTTGATTTTGTGGCTTCAATCCAAGTCTGTCACAGCATCATTTTTGCTTTTAATAAATACCAACTCAGGCCAGGAACTGCCCCACCGCTCATCATCAGCGGTGGTTCCATGGTGGACCTGAGTGGTGGCATGCTCAAAGCCAGAGGGAAGTTACTAAGCAAAACATGTATTGGAAAGAGGTGGCCGCAAAACATGAAAATGCTTCAGGCAGGTAGGCAAAGAAGAAAGGTGGACATATTTGCCTTTGCTAACCTATATACCCTTTTACCAAGTATGTGAGCTCACTCTGCTTTGTTAGTGAGAGAACTTGGAAGGATGCTGCTATGGTTTGAATGCTTTTCCCCTCCAAAACTTGTGTTGACAGTTGTTTGCTGCTTTAGTGATACTGGGAGATGGGACCTTTGGGAGGTGATAGGGCCATGAAGGGTCCACCCTCATGGGTGGTGTTGGTGAGTTATAAAAGGTGAATTTGGGCCCCTCTTGCTCTCTCTTTGCCCTTCACCTTCTGCCATGTGGTGATGCAGCAAGAAGACCCTCGCCAGATGCTGCTGCCTTGATCTTGGACTTCCCAGCCTCCAGAACTGTGAGAAGATAAATTTCTTTACATTACAGATTACACAGTCTCAGGTATTCTCCTACTGCAGTACAAAATGAACTGGGACGGAAGCCAATTCCAACCACCTGGTCTAGCCCTTCCTTGCTAGGCCAGGCCCCGCTTTTAGACCATTACAGCACCTCACACTTCAAACACCCGTCGTACCTGTGATCAATGAACTTTTGGTGGTTATTGTTATTATCTTTCTCTTCCATCAGACCTTAAGTTTCACAAGAGCAGTGATTGAGCTGTTTTGCCCACCATCAAACATTGAAGGAATTGGAATCGAATGAATGAATGAGAAAAAGCAAACGTGGCCATGACAGTATTAGCACCTTGAATGGTGCCTAAGACATAGCAGGTGGCAATGCATGTCAAGTAAATGAACAAATATATGAATGAACAAGAAGAACCAGCATGGGGCTCTGAGTAGCTGCCTGGTAAGTACTTACTGAGATTGAATGAAAAGGCAAGCCATGAAATATGCATTTTTTATGCAAGGGCCTCTAAAAGAATTGAAAAATACAATGTCCTTTGATCTGGAAGTTGCACCACTAGCTAGGTGATAATTACATCTTCATCCAGCTCTGAAAAAGCTACTGGTTTGAAAATGTCATTAAGCTGAAGGACAATTATGGCTGTTTGCCCAAGGATTTTTTAATGGCTTTAATTTTATTCTCTTGCAGACTCAGGATGGAGCACCTGCTTGCACAGAGCAGCAGGGTCCACATCAGCAGCTTGCAAAGAGCACAGTGCTAAGGTGTCAAATCAAGGGGCCAGGACTACATTGCCTGAGGCATCCTCTGCCTGCATCCCACCAATGAAACAGCAACCCTCGCACAATCCCTTAGAGACTGCACCTGTTTTTAGACTCGGCAAATGGAGCACACAGTTCTGTGTCTGGATCCAAAACATGCTCGATTTCCTTTTGGGCTTTTTCATACATCTTTTTTCTGTCGGTCAGACCCTTGCTTGTCTCCACTGGGGGGAAGTCATAATATCCCTTCCTCTTGGCTTTGAGGCGCAGCTTGTTCCGATAGTGCTCGATGTCTGACTTCTGCTTCAGGGCTTTGTTCACCTGGGGAGAGAGACAGTCTCAGGCCACGTCTGACCCAGCATAAGTGACAGGTGGGAGAGTTTCACCAGAAGGTCATAATTCCTGGGAAAGGCACCCTAGGAGTCACCCCTTTGAGCCAGCCAGATCCACCTTTGACCCATTCCAAGACCAGCCCAAAACAGTGGGTCACAAACCATAAATAAATAACAAATGATGAGGATGTTACACCCAAATTTTTGAACTTTCCATGTTGTTATCGTGTTTTCTTAAAAATATTTTTTAAAAGAATTTCCTGTAATTCATAAAAGGAAAATTTATGGCTTTGGAGTTATGCTTTCTTCATTTAACACATAAGAGAAGAAGGAAGAAAATTATAAAACAATCTGTATCAAGCTCTACAAGGCAGCAAATTACAGAGAATAGTTTGGGGTTCTCTCTCAATCCAAATGCCAGCAAGGTTCATTCCTTTAACTACCAAAATGTAGCAAGCTTCCATTTCTGGACAAGAAAAATGCTCATTTATTCTCCTGTGACAGGGTGATGGGCCTGGGGGAAAAGTAAGTTGAATGTACCTTGGATTTGGAATCTGTCTCTATGACATTCATGTCATTAAGCTGGGATGGGAGGATCCAGGTATGGTGGCCATTATGTGGGTCGGTCCATAACTGGGCAGAGGGTCCCAATGAAGAGCTGTTATCAGTGCATTAGTGTCAACCTCAGAGGCCTCTAATCACTGGGCTTGTGTGTTTGGTGGCAGAATTCTGCCCCCAAAAAGATTCAGTGGCTGCGACTGGTTTTGAGACGACATCTAGATTCTCAAAGTACAGAGCCAAAGGGCATGACGTACATGATCAATTAATCCTTCCTCATTGGCTAAGTAATCGCAGCAATTATTATTAATAATAAAGCTCTTATTGTCTGCTAGGCACTATTCTTAGTGCTTTACATATATTAATTTGACCCTCACAGCAGTCCCATTTTATGGATGGAAATACTGAGGCACAGAGAAATGAATTAACTTGCTTAAGGTCACACAGAGAGTAAGTAAAAGAGCTGAAATTCAAACCCTTGCAGCATGGCTTGACAGTCCATACTCTTTTAAGAACAATGCTATTTTTCACTGATGGACTTTAGTAAGTCAAAGAGAGGGAAGGAGCACTGGTCAGGGAGTCAGGAAATGTGAACCGCATGGCTGTCACGGTAACCTGCAGTGTGACTTTGAGCAAGCCACTTGACTCCTCAGACTTCAGTTTCTTGGTCTAAAACATGAAGAGGTTGGAATAGAACTGCTCTGTAAGTTTACAGCCAGTTATTTTTTAAAGTTGAAAAACTTTAACCCATCACGTCCTTAGGCCACCTAAGTCTTTCTGCCCAGAAAACAAGAGGAGCTTCCTGCATCAGCTTGTAGATGCTTTCATAAGTGGCCCACATAGTGGAAGGAGGACAAGCCCCTGCTGTGCATTGACAACACCCAGTTGTACAGCGCTGTGGCACGTTCCTTAGGGTGCGGTGGGAAAAAGACTTTAAAACTTTGGAAATCTCCTACTTGTTGCAGGTGACAATAGCACGGTACAAAAACTGGATAACTAGCCTGACAGCTTAGCAACAGAGAAAAACCATGAGAGAGAGAATGTATATGCATGTGCTTGGGCACAGGTGTAACGTAAATATTTACATGCAGGCTCTGCATGCATTTTCTTAAAGGTTCATAGACATTTTCAACACATTGATCATTCTGCTGCAGAAGATGGAGATAAAGTCAGATAATTTTTATCTGACTTTATTTATTTATTTTTTTTTGAGATGGAGCCTCGCTCTGTCACCCCAGCTAGAGTGCAGTGGCGTCACCATAGCTCACTGCAACTTCAAACTCCTGGGCTCAAGGGATACTCCTGCCTCAGCCTCCCTGGTAGCGCATGCTCCACCATGACTGGCTAGTTTTTTCTATGTTGAGCAGAGTCTGGGTCTGTCTCTTGCTTAGGCTGGTTTTGAACTCCTGACCTGAAGGGATCCTCCTGCCTCAGGCTCCCAGAATGCTACGATTACAGGCGTGAGCCACCCTGCCCAGCCTTTATCTGACTTCGTGTTCTCCTTCTAAACTGTCTCTATCAATCATCTATCTATGGTCTATTGTCTATTATCTATCTATCTGTCTAATTTTCTTTGATGAAATCACCACTGTTTGGTGAATGTTACAAGTTTCTTTCAGACTCTTAGGAAAGTGGGCCCATGGTATCCGTTGATACCCTCCTGGAAGCGGCCGATGGGTTGTTTCAAGCTTGCTCTAAGGAATAAATGTCATTTCAAAGCCTATATAGCGGGCCACATCCCTGCCCATATGACAACATCTTCTCTACTTTCCTCTTAATTCAAGCTGCTCCCACCTCCACTGCAGCCAATATCCCATAATGAACAGTTTAGGAGCGTCATCCAGAAAGGCATTAGGTTGTGTGTGTGAGGGCTTGAGGGAGTGGAACTTCTGATGTTTCTCTTCATGACCACAGTTTTTAAAAAGCTCTCTCTGGGCTTTCTAATGAAGGTATAAAATGCTCTGAAAACATCACCCCACAAACTCATTTTGGGCGACCTGTGTCCTGATTCATTCCGCGGAGGCCGGGCACGTGCAGAGTTAAGATGGCCCATGCAGCCCTGGGTGACAGGACACAATCACCCAGCGTCTGGAGTCCGAGTGCCCCGAGGGCTGGCCGGACTCTCTCCGGCTCCGGGTCCCGGTGCTCACCTCACCGTTGAGGACTGCCGACGACTCCTGGTTCCTGTCCGAGGACGGGGGCACCACGGACAGGGCCGTGGGTTTTATGGCGATCACCTGCACGGACCCAGAGGACGTGTCGAAGGGCTCGGCAGCCGCCTTGCCTGAGCTGTCGAAAAGAACGGCTCCTTCCTCTTCATCACTTGCTGGCACTGAAACACAACACAAACACATCGATTTTGTGATGCTGGGGAGCCGCTTGGCCACGGGAGGATTTATGTGACGCCCACAGCCGAGGGACATTACTTTGCTCAAAATGACTCAGGCACAACAGCGCCTGGTTCTGTGCCAACGGCTCGCTGCCGCTGGCGGTTTTCCTTTATATTTAAGATTTCAAACTATTTATCCCTCCATTGCCTTGTCAATGGGTAGGAAAGAATTTGAAAGGTTTGAATCAAACAGTTAAAAACCATTCTTTCCAAAATAACAACAAAACATATTTTTTAAAACATTTAAAAGGTGACTTTTTTCTCTATGTTGGAGTTGGAAATGAGAAAAGTGAATTTGACCAAATCTTGTAACTATTTTTTAAATCTCACGATCATCAGAGTAACAGTATTTATTTTAGTCTCTGCCACCAAAGCTACCAATTTTTACACGACGTTAAGGTAACAAGTCTTCATTGGTCAACTAGTCACAGTCATTGCTGCTGACACTTTTTTTTTCCTTCTGAAGGCAGCTTCTCCAGTGATTTGGGTTTTGGTTCCTTTCGCCTGTCTAAAACAAAAGCAAGCTATGAAATTACCACCAGAGCAACTAATTTAAAGCTACAGACACCTTCCCTAATTAAATGGAGTGATTTCCACCTACGCTCTGGTGAACGAATCCCCCTCTGACAGATAACTCTGTTGCGGCTGCTAAAAGACACGAGGCTGCCTTGAGCTTCCATAACTAAGCTGACAGAAGAAGTTCCAGGGCCCACGGTAACTCGCTGATATACTTGTTCTTAAAGCATATTCCCATTAAGTAGCTATAAGAATGACAGTTTATTGAGCGCAGCTCAGCAAGAGATAAATTAAGTCTGTTCACACAACTAAACCAACAGACAATTCTGGAGCAAAACAGGTATTATATAAAACATGAATGCAATAGAAGAATATTCATCTTTCCTCCTGTCTGCTAAAGAGATCGGGATATTATTTAAATTATTGAGAAACGCACAGTTTGTATCATTCTGTCACTTATGATAATCACAGAAGATTTGTCAAATTAAGCCAAGTAAACTATTATTTTACAATGTGGCTAAAACACTTCGGAGTCTAACAATGGACTATAACTGGAATGTTTTTTTAGTTCTATGGGCTAATTTGCAAATAGCAGGCCACCAAGCAGCCAATGACAGAGGAAAATCTCTATTTAGATGTGTTACCAGATACATATATATTTTTAGAGTGCAGTTTTGCTGGGCAGCTCTTGTCTAGCCACTCTTCCCTCCCGTCTGGACAACTGCTGTAAAAGCCATCTGCGGTAGCCAGCCTCTGTGCTGGCTCCCAATAGTTCTCACCTCCCAATATTCACACCTACAATGAATGGGTATGAATCTGTGCAACCAATAGGAAATGACAGAAATGACAGTGTACTACATCCAAGGCTTGGTCGTTAAAGAACATTGTGGCTTCCACCTTGCTCTCTCCTGGATCACTTACTCCAGGAAAAGCCAGCTGCCATGTTATGTGGACACACCCAAGCAGCCCCACGGAAAGGTCCACGTGGCAAGGACCTTGGAGGCTTCCTGCCAACAGCCACACAAGTGGCTATCTTCTAAGGGCCAGTCAAGAGTTTGGATGACTATAGCCCAGGCCAACATCTTAACCGTGATCTCATGAGGGACTCCAAGCAAGAATCACCAACCAAGCTAAGCCACTTCTAAATTCCTGACCCACATACATTATACAAATAATAAATGTAGATTGTCATTGTAGATTGCTAGAGTGATATGTTAGTGGCAATAAATAACTTATAGCCCTCCTGAAAAACCTCCTACCTCTGGGCTTCCCCTCTTGTTCCTCACCCCTAAAATACATATTCCACTGGAAGCCAGGAAGAATTCCCTTTCTATAAGGCAACCTGACCACATTCCTCCTCTGATCCGAAGCCTCTGAAGGCTGCATCTCTCTCGGAATAACACCACAGCCGTACCCCCAAAGTCCCATCCTGTCTGGCACTGGCCACCTCACAGAGCTCACTTCCTCCCTCTCCCCTTCTCTACTCTGCTCCAGCCACAGTGGGCTTCTTGGGCACATCAGACTAACGCCCACTGCAGGAGTTTGCATTAGCTGTTCCCTGTGTTCAGAATGTTCTTCCCTCGGATCTTTCCATGTCTAGTTCTTTCTTACTTTTCAAGTTCCAGCTTGAAAATGACTTTCCCTAGCCATCAATCTAAAACACACCCCCCCCCGCCATCACCCTGCTATGTTTTCTTCACAGCACTTATCACTCTTGATTTGTTGTATTGACTTACAGGCTGCCCTCATCCCCGCCACTAGAGTAGAAGCCCCAGGCTTGCCCACCTTTCGAAAGGCTGATGCTTATTGCCTTTAACAGTGGCTATGGAAGTCTGCCTTCCATAAGGATCTGTTGAATAAAAGTGAAGGAATGAATGACACAACTTCCCTGACTGAGAAAAGGGGATATTGTTAGTTCCTGCAGAACAGGTAACCACGTGGAAGTTAAAGGCATGTTATCCCTAAACTGTTCAGAGGGTGAATAGATGGTACTTAGCATTTTTATCCCTTTGGGGTTGTGACAACCTCACCTCCCACCCTGAGGACAGGGTAAGGTGGACAGCATAGTTATAATGGGACAAGGAAATGACACCTCAGACATTGTACAAGCTAGAGTTATTTTTCATCTTTGCTTTTAAAAAAAGTCATATTCAGATTTGCACGACAATTCCTCTAGGAATTCTTAAGAGAAAAATAATTAGTTATCCTCCCTCCAAAAAAGACTTTATGGAAAAATGCATTAAATGGCACTGCATTAAATATTAATGCATTAAAATGTTGTGTGGACACAGCAGGTTCATGGGGATTTTTAATGCACAATTAGTCCCTAAGGAAAAAAGCATGGGAGAGTGGTCAAGGACAGGGTGCCACAGTTAAACCATGGAAGTGACCTAGAATATCACCACATCACAGTCAATGCCACTAAACACCTATCTCGTATCTAGTTCTGCCTTGTTTGCACTGTTGGTGTTAATTTCAGTAAGTCAGGTTGGAAAAAGAGATTTCATTTCTTCATGTCTGATTTGGCATGGGGAGACACCTCCCACCCCCCACGTGAGACAGAAAATGCTCTTAAACAACACATGCACTGTCTGAAAGTTTCATCAAAGACAAATAATCTACAAATGGCATCACTACCATATGTTGTTATTTATTAGATAAAAAACAAGTCTTCATTTCATTGGAAGGCAAAGAAAGAAGAAAACCTGAAACTGTGTTTTTGAGCTGATATCTCTGACAAATCTTCCTTTATCTTTTAATCCCAGACCTCTCCTCCAAGAGCTCCCCTACTAAGAAAGTAGTCATTTATTCTCTGAAGTCTCTGACTCTTGTCTTCCTCCTGCCTCACCTGCCCCACAACCATTAGGAGGCAAAATGTGATAGACTCTGAGCTTAACAGTGAACTCTTTCAGTGGCATAAAGGAAGGAGGACCCAAAGGGCTTAGGGGTGTTGTTTGCCCCTGGATGACTCAACATGCAAAGACAGGTATTACGTCCTATTTACTCTTAGACTTACTTTTTAACTTCTTCCCAGAAAACATTTTCTAAGGTGACACTGGGTTGGCTCAGAAATTCAAATGTCTGTATTTGGCTGAGAAAGCATTAAGTTGTTTTTGCTTTCAAAATCCTAGCTCTCACATCTAACTTTCTCACTTACATCTAAGCATCACCATGACTCTACAACTCTACAACTGCCTTGCAGCTGTGATAACTAATGAGGCTATCTGGCTACAAGGACCCATGCCAACCATGATACTATAAGGACAGTGTCTTCCTTTTAAAATTCTTATTTTCACAAAAAGGGAATATTAGAAGCTACAGATGCAATGAACTTGGTGGAAAACAAAAACAGTTTTAGAATAATAGCCCAGTACATTAATATTTATTAATTAACCTTAGCAACCCTAGCCTCTATGAGAAATAGATACTAAACCATAAGACAACAGAATTTGAAAATTCTATACCAACAGAATAATCTATTTTCATAGGCCATGTTCACACAAAAAGTGGTCAGTACTTTTTGAAAGCTGGCGAGGTGATGAAAATATACCTTTTTGTTTTCTCCATAGTTCTATGCAATGTTATTTACATCCCTCCTTCCTTCCTTTGGTTCATCTTCAAAACCAATAAAATTCACTATTGATTTCATTGGTTAACTCTAACCTAGTATTATGACAAAATGGAGCCATCTGATATAAAAGGACAAGCAGTTGGGTGTGGTGGCTCACACCTGTAATCCCAGCACTTTGGGAAGTCCAGGCAGCAGTACACCTTGAGGCCAGGAGTTTAAGAACAGCCTGGGCAACATATTGAGACACCTTCTCTACAAAAATAAAAATAAAAATAAATAAAAAATTAGCCAGGCATAGTGGTATGCCCCTGTAGTCCTAGCTACTTGGGAGGCTGAGATGGGAAGATCACTTGAGCCCAGGAATTTCAGGCTGCAGTGAGCTATGATTGCACCATTGTACCCTAGACGGACGACAGAGCAAAACCCTGTCTTTTTTTTTTTTTTTAAAAAGATAAGTGTAGGTTTCAATGAAGGTCCCTCCTAGAAATCTGATATGCTTTTGTGTCTGTTGAGTTTTATACAAAACAAGTTGGCCTTATCATTTCTATTGGAAAATTTAAAACCCAAACCTCATTGAGTAGAAATGTGTGATGAAATATAAGTGACCTACCCTGAAAATTCAATGGGTTTACTTTTGACAAGAATCAAGTACAATAGTCCCAGCTACTCGGGAGACTGAGGCAAGAAGATGGCTTGACCCCAGGAATTTGAGGTTGCTGTGAGCTAGGCTGATGCCATGGCACTCTAGCCCGGGCACTCTAGCCCTGTCTCTTTTTTGAGACAGAGCAAGACTCTGTCTCAAAAAAAAAAAAAAAAAAAAAGAATCCAGTACAACCAAACAAGCACCCAAAACCTGGGAAGGATGGCTTTCTAATAAAACAAACAAGTAAAAACCTGCACTTGGTACAGTAGTTGCATTTTATTCATGTACCTATCTGCTGTTTCTGAAGCTGACATTTAAATAATCAAAGTGACATAAACAGAATAAGGAGGCAGGCAGAGAGGACAGACAGGACTAGCCAAGGACATTAACAGCAGGCCAGAGTTTCACTAGCCGGGGGTTGGGGGGAGAGATGGGGTCAGGAACTGGCCTTGCTCACTCTTCCTCCATAGATTAAATATGGGAAAGGGGGAATGTCACCACTTTGTTAAATGTGTATGGACTGACAGAGGAGTTTATATATTGCACATTTTTAAATGAGCAAAAGAGCGCAGAACAATGTGCACATTGATTATAAAACAAAGACACATGTGTATTGCCACATGCATAGTAAAAAGGTCAGAGAAAGACACACTGAGTTATTCAGGATCCTTTGAGGACTGGGGTGGGTGAGTTGGCGCATCTGGAGGAGTGGGTGGTCTTTGACTTGACTTTATACATTTCCAGGAAGTATATAAAGGGAGGACGGAAAGGGGAGAGGGTGGGAGTGGGGAGGAAGGAGGCAGAGCTGGGAGGGCGGGTGGCACCATCTTAGCCAGGTGGCAATGCCCATTGCAGTACTTAGTTAAAACCACCTTCCCCCTTCCCCTATGGCTTCACTGTCCATCGTCTCTGCTGTCACCTCGCTCCCTCTACCCACTCTCTTAGCACCTCGTGCTGCGAAGAAAGAAAAGAAAATTGCTGAATTCAAGACCCCTTCCCAAGTTCTAGAGTAACTTGGACTCTTCGTGTGCTCACTTGGCAGGGAACTGATGGCAGGATTTCTGGTGGTCCAAGGTGGGGCAGATATTAGAGGAAAATCCCATGGGTTGCACCCTAATTCTGAGGTGGAAAGCTCAGTCCCTATGACACAGGGCATGCAGATGCAGAATTCAAGGGAAGAAAACATTCAAGAACCGAATAGGTATGACAGTTTAAACCAAGTGCTTTATATAATAGCTGGAAATGGGCACAGGGACCACATCTTCCCTGCAGAATACTTATCTATTGTGTCATTATTTTTTCCCCTTTCTCTTTCTTTTTTTCAGTCAGAAAAAATAAGTAAGTGACATTTGAAAACACAAAAATATTCTGGCACTGGCTTTAAGAAAGAGTGCCTGAACTACACCAATTCCTTTAAAAGGGAAGCACAGCTAAGCAGAATGCCAGAGTGTTTAGCTTTTCACCGGGCATTTCTGGAAGGCTCCACCCACAAACCTTTTAAAACCCAAAAGGAATTTTTCCATGATCTGAAAACCAGCAGTAAGCCAGCATCACACACAGAAGGATCCAGTGGAGATGAGGGTTGGAGCAAAAGGTGGATCGGGAGAGGGAAGCTGCACAAGGACGTTGACAGGTGCATCTACAGATGATGCCACTGCATTGCCACTTACGAATAAACCCCAACACCAATCCCTGTAGGAAGGGAAAACATCTGTGTGACAGAGAAACTAAATAGTTAAGTGCCCCTGAAGAATACAGACAGAAGCATAAGTAGATTTTTTTTTTTATGGCAAATGTGCTTTTTCTTTCTTTCTTTTTTTCTGAGAGAGGTAGATTTGCAAGCCTGGACTCAGTGGTACAGACAGAACCCTTGAAACTTATCAGGGGAGTCAGGGCAAGAAAATGAGGGAAATCTCCAAGATGACCGGTATGTCAGACACCTGCCACCTGAGTGGACCTGGTGCTAAAAATCACATTGATTCGCTCAGGAATCAGGAAAATCTCTGAGCAAACGTCAATTTGTTTTACAAAGGGTTTTTCCTAAGGAACTGCACAATTCCATAAGAACAGGGGGTAGAGGAGGTGGGACAGAGCAATTCAGAGAAGGGGGCAAGGGAATAACCCCAGGGGTACACAGCAGACCCACAGGGCAGGATAGAGGGAAGGACCGAGGGTCTGAGACCGCTGAGCGAGTGTGCGCACGCGTGTGCACGATGTGTGCGCGGGCATGCGTGGGAGGGGCTGAGGGTGGTTCTTGGCGGGAAGGCTTCTCACCATTTCTCTTCCTTGCCTCCTCCTTTGTCACTTTCTGCTGTGCCATTACATTCTGGGGTGAGCGTCTCCCTGAGCTGGGCTTCCCTGATTCGTTGCTGATGACAGAGCCATTCTCACTGGGCGACCTGCTGGAGGTAACCATAGCAACAGGGGAGACGGTAAGTTTCGACGGGAGCAGCCGCCTCTCAAGGTTATTTTATTTGCACAGTTTATGTCTGTAGCCTTTCATTCCAGTTTTATCGACAAAGAGGAAATGATATAGGAAAAGGAAAAACAACAACAACAACAAAAACCACCCATACTGCAGTATGGGTTAAGCAGCTGGTTGTTCTGAAGTGCACTTTCCAGTGCTCGGCTCCGTAGAGAGTGTCCGTCTCTGTTCCATCAGCCCGTGACTATGGAAACAGTGGTGACGGTGTTTGTGTAGCTTGTCCTCTTTTTAACACATGGCACTCTGATAGTGTTGCAGAGGGTTTGAGTCACACGTGCATCTTCAGGGACATGCATGAAACCCAGTTCTCTCTGGCTATTCTCTTTACACCACATATACCCTGACAACCAAGGTTAAGTCGCCCCGTCCCTGGGGTCTTCACTGTCAATCTCTCACACACGCACAAACACTCAGGCATGCACATATACACTCTTTAACTGTGGCAACCAGTAACCATTTATATTTTGAGACAACTAATTAGAGTTATTTGTTCATCCAGGAAGTACTTTTTGTGCACCTGCTCTGTGCCGGGCACTGCCAGGTATATAGGTATGCAGAGATGCGAAGACCTCACTCCATGTTCTCCAAGAGCTGCCCATCAGGAGTACCTACTACGTGCCAAGGACTGTACCGAGTGCCTTCCAAACTGATAATGACTCACTACAACGATCCACTGATTTAGTGATGGACAGCCTTGTGTAGCAAGTGAGGAATGTGAAGCTCACGGAGGTGAAGTATACCATCCAGGGCAGAGTTGGGAGGTGGCAAAGGAGCTCTAGGAGTCAGGTTCCCCTCCACCCACACCCCAGAATACCTTCCCTTTGCTGTCCCCTACAAGGACACCAGATGAGGCAGCCCCTCACACTGATTGGCAAGTCACAGGCCTTCTTCCCCTTCCTCAGATGGGACCCTCACCTTCTGGAACTCTGTGGGAGAACAAGCTCTTGAGAACCTCTGCTGGGGTTCACTTGGGCTTCAGATTATGCCAGCCTGTGGGCAAACTGAGCAGAAAGACCAACTGCCTCCCTTCTGTGGGACACAGTCAGGGGGCAGACTTCTAGAGGTCTCTTGTTCTGCTATTGTCAATCGTACAAATTTAGAAAATAATGGCATCTGGCCCCTGCAATAGAAGACGGAGGATGCACTTTCCCAGGGAGGTGGGGGAGCTGTGCATCCTTGCAGGTGCTCCTCTGCCTCCTCCTCCCTCCTTCCTCCTCACGCCCTGGTAATTTAGCATTCTCGGGCTGTACACTTTAGCACCCTAATAGCCGCGAACAATGAAAGTTGGGATATCTGCAGGATAAGGCAGTATTTGCCAAGAGCGAGCGTTCCCCGAACACTAGAGCCAAGTGAGATGTTCCTCACCAAAGTTCCACAGACAAGTAGAAGTTTGGGAAACGTTTACTATATTCCTTCTTTGGAGATTCCTAATGCACGTTAGCATATCAAAGGCTGTGATCAGTTCTGTCAGAGAGAGATTCATCTGTTTTTGTTTAATCCAGAATTTCCAAATTTATTTGGCCACAAATCTGTTTCACCATAATACCTTTTAACATCCTAGAAAACCAGTAATACAAAGAATGTAGTCTGGATAACAAAGATAAAGCATTAATTTATTGAATGCATGTTATTTATTTACCCAACAGCTATTTGCTCACTGAGTGCTGGGTGTGCAAATCCACACACACACAGAAGTTATGTGGCCCTGAATTGTTTTCAGAATCTCATGGTTCAAGACACCTACTCTCCTGACTAGCTTTACAGGGACAAAAAGGCTTTCATTTAGGTTCATACAAAAAGGGAGGGAAATGCTTTTTGTAACCTATTTTACATTCACAAAATACTTAATGGTTTTTGTAGCATTTTCATACCCTTTCCCTCACTTGATCCTGAAACAATTTTCTGGCTGTTCCTGTCACTCTAAGGAAAGGTGTCAATGAGCAAATTTCTGTAGAGAAAAGGTAACTCTGCTCTATTTTTTGCATTAGTTTACAGACTTGCGTTTAGATGGAGTCATTAACTCAAAACTTCTGGTCAAAAACAGAGAGTGAGGTTTGGCGTGCATGTGTGTGTTTGTGTGTATGTGTCCACTCTTCAAAAGTGTCTGTGGGCTGGGCGCGGTGGCTCACGCCTGTAATCCTAGCACTCTGGGAGGCCGAGGCGGGCGGATTGCTCGAGGTCAGGAGTTCGAAACCAGCCTGAGCAAGAGCGAGACCCCGTCTCTACTATAAATAGAAAGAAATTAATTGGCTAACTAATATATATAGAAAAAATTAGTCAGGCATGGTGGCGCATGCCTGTAGTCCCAGCTACCCGGGAGGCTGAGGCAGGAAGATTGCTTAAGCCCAGGAGTTTGAGGTTGCTGTGAGCTAGGCTGATGCCACGGCACTCACTCTAGCAAGGGCAACAAAGCGAGACTCTGTCTCAAAAAAAAAAAAGTGTCTGTGAAAGCAAGAAAGTCACCTGTGAGGCTGCAGTTTTAGGCTACTGAACTTACTAGTCCCCATTCTGAGGACATGGGCAGACAGGGAGCCTAGAAGAACAGTCCTGGGGTGGGGATTAGTCAACTCCTGAACAATCATGGCCAATCAATCACTACATATGAGCACTTTTGCTGCCCCTGTGAGGCCAATTCTCCATCATGGCCCATCAATCCGAACCACACACGACAAAATAGCATCACAAAGACCCTAGACTGGAGGAAAAGGACTCACAACTCCCATCTGGCTTCCTGGAAGTGACTGAATCTCAGATTTCAGTTTTAACATAATTTTTAAAATTGAGGCATCAACAACTGTCAAGTCATTGATTTTTCCATTTTCCACTTACAAAACTTTCTGGATCATCTAACAGACCAATTCTGGGAGGGCAGGCAGTCCTTACGTCGCAGGGATGAGGAAACTGATGCGGCAAGATGGGGAAGCCAGAAACATAGATGTGAGATAGGTTTTCTCTTGGGTTTGGTGTCTTAAAATCTTCCCAAGTGATCTGAATCCCATGGTCAGCTGGGCTTGAACAGAGGTGAGGATTCCTCCCATAACTTTGGCAGTGATACAGCCAGCCCTTAACAGAATTATATGTTTATGGTATAATTATGAAGCAAATGTAGAAATCCTTAAGCAGTATAGACATTATCTTCTTTATCTGTATTTGTTTCATATATATATATATACACACACACACACACACATATACAGAGACTGAATGGGTCTGTGGAACAAGCTAATATTTCTTAATAAAAATTTGGGGGTAAGTAATTGAGTTTGATTATCAAGAGTAGATGCCTTGTTAATCCCAGAAGAAATGCTTGCTCTAATAAATGTTTTTAAAGACAACTTTATACAACTTAAATTACTCAACTAGAATGGGTAGAATTTTTATCCTTCCTGGAAGTGCTATATTCATACACAAATTTTAATAATTCTATTTATTTCTTTTCAGTGTCCTCTAAATGGGGTTAGTATGCCTCTATTGTATTTGACAAAGATCATAATGAGAACATTGCTGTAGGTAACATGACTTGCAAGTCAATCCACACAAGTCGTCTATTGCTTCTCTGTACATTTTAACTCTGTTCTGCTCAGGCTCTTCCACCCTGGGTCCACCCTTGTGGTAATGGACCCCATGTGCCCACACCTCTCTGTAACCTGGCTTTGGGGACTCCTCTCCCACAATGACTCTGGACTTGGCTGTGTGACTTGCTCTGGCCAACGGGACAGTAGCAAACTGACACAATCATAGACTTGAAAAATGTTTGCACTTTTGAGCCGTCTTTCTAGCTGCCCTTGGAACCCTGGAACCACTCTGTGAGAGATCCAGGGCTGGCCTGCTAGAGCAAGAGAGACCATGTGGAGAGGCCCCAGGAACTGGACACGCATGAGCAAGCCCAGCTGAGATCAGCCAAGCTCAGCCCAAACTGCTGACCCACCAAAATCATGGGCTCAATAAATGGCTGTTGTTTCAAACTCCTAAGCTTTGGAGTAGCAATAGATAACTAACCCGCATGCCCCAACCTTCTTTCCTACCCAGGCTGACATCCGATCCTCCGTTCCTCTGCACCTGGTTCAGAGGTACCAACAGCTCCTGGAAGTCAAGCCTTGTTGCTTGACTCCAGGACAAAATTTGTGCATTTTATATAGATGAAGCCTTCCTTGCTCCTCAAACTACTTCCCTCTCTTGGTCTCCTCATGCCCTTCTTCCTGACACTGTTCAGCTTCCTTCGTTGATTCTACCTGACCTTCTGGACCTTTAATCATTAAAACATCCCAGGGTTCAGTTCTTGGATCTCTTCTCTATCGATATCCTCCCAGGTGATTCCCTCCTGTGTCATAGCATAACTAAATACTGACAGCTCCCACGTTTATATTCCCACCCGGCACCTCTGCTCTAAACTCCACACTCATTTGGTTAATTGAGTTCTCGACACACCCACTTGCATATCTAATGGGCATCTCAAACTTAATAGGCCCACATCCAAATTCTTGATCATCCCCTACAAACTCCTCCTCCTCTAGTCTATCCCAACACAATCCATGGCAAATGCTCTCCTCTCTATTTCTGTAACCTCACAACACTCTATCAGCAAATCTTGTCAGCTCTTCCTTCAAAGTGTCCCTAGACTCCAACCACTTCTCGCACCACCAGGCTGCAGTCCACACCACCATTTCTCACTTAGATTACTGCAGTAGCCTCCTAAGGGGCCCCTGGCTTCTACTCAGCATCCCTGCAGTCTACTGGCCACATAGCAGCCAGAGTGAGCTGTCACATCATGTCATTGCTCTTCTCAAAGCCTCCCAATGATGTCTGATCTTTACTGACAGTCCAAGTCCTGCCTTTGGTCTGCGAAGTCTGACATGATCAACCTCAGGCAACGTGTCTGACTCATCTTCTACCACTTCCTCCCTACTTCGGTCCTGCCTCTGTTGGCCTTCTTGCTCCTCTTCAAGCACGTCAAGAAGTTCCCTCCTCTGGGCATTGAATGCACTGTTCCATCTGCTTGGAACATTCTTCCCACAGATGGCCTCAGGGCTTACACCTCATTTCAGTCTGGTCTTTCTCAAATGTCTCTTTTTCAAAGAGGGCTTCTCTGGCTTCCTATCTAAAACAGCACTATACCCCTTCTCCAGCTCTCTATCCCCTTACAGTGCTTTGCTTTTCTTCCGTGTACTCATCTCTAGCTGACCTTGATAGACAGACTTTGTTTCTCTATATGTTTCTTGCCTATCTCTCCCCATGAGATCGTAAGCTCCACAGAGGAGTTGTTTTGTCTTGTTCACTGCAGTATCACCAGTGCCTAGAGTAAATAGCAAATGATCAATAAATATGTTAGATAAAGGGAGAGGAAAAAAGGACGGAGACAGGGAGGATGTAACTTTTCAAACTTTTACAGTGGTCTCAGGCAAGGGAGAAGAACGTGGCAGAGGGTGTTGGTGTAGCCATTCAACAGGGCCTACCACAGTGTTCATTACTTCTTTAAAAGGCCATTGCAAAGTCCTCATAATGAGACTGCAGCCTGTAACCTAAATTCTCCCATCTCTCATCCACATTGCCATCAGAGCAGTCTCTCTAACACACAGGCTGGACAGCACTGCCCTCCTAAAGAACTTTCAGTGGCTGCCCACAGCCTAGAGAACAAAGGTCAGACTGCTTAGCCTGGCGGTCAAGACTTTCTGCAATTTTAATCTATCTTCTCATCCCTCACTAAACCCCAGCCACTGTGAACTCTCAACTCCAGGGACACTCACCATTTAGAGAATGTGCCTGCCCCTCATCTCTCCCCACTCTTTCACACTGGATGCCTTTATCTCTTCCCACCTATCCCGATCCCACGCACCCTTCCAGGCTCGGCTAAAGCATAACTTTCTCCATGATACTTCTGGTTAGAATGAAGTTCTCCCTCCTCTCTTTCCTACAGCCCTCTACTCGGGTTCCCTGGTGGGCACCCTACACATGGTGCTTGGTATCTCTCTCTCTCTCTCTCTCTCCCCCTCCATCACCAGATCCCTGGGGTCGGGGATCAACCTTGTACATTTCTGTTGTCCTCCTACCGCCTGTCGGAGTTCTCTGTTCCTGGTAAAAACCGAATAAACGGTGTCAACTGAAATTGGAAACTATTCAGAAATCACCAGGTAAAATACGACTGCACTGAATCGAAGGCACTGCTTTGAATATAAGTGAAAAATATAAGTGTGACATCGGTGCCAAATTTGTTATAGTAAATACAGGAGCTGAGTCTCTGCTGTTGTGGTTATCAGTGACAGAAAACCCTACACAAGGTGGCCTGCACAATGCAGATATTGTGATTCCCGTCATCTCCCTCGGTCTCCTTTTCAAACATTCAAACGGAGCATGAAGGGGAATTTTTAAAGAGAACAGTGGAATT
This sequence comes from Microcebus murinus, assembly GCF_040939455.1. Lineage (NCBI taxonomy): Eukaryota > Metazoa > Chordata > Mammalia > Primates > Cheirogaleidae > Microcebus > Microcebus murinus. The sequence continues at coordinate 32,047,697 of NC_134107.1, forward strand.
AACTCGAGGGCATCAGCTGTTCTCATCGTTTGTTATTTCTCTTGCTGGCGCAGAGGGGCAGGAGTCGGCCTGCACGTACCTCTTTCTGGTTTCGGTGGACTTGGCCGTCTTGACGGTGCTGCCGTCCTGCGCGATGTCTCTTTCCTGAGGGGCGTCTCTCACGGGCAGTGGGAGGACCACCGTTTCCTGAGTCACGGGAATGACCTCCTCGTCCGCCCCTTGCTGGCCCAGGTGTTGCTTGGCGTAATCAAAGCCTTGCACAGGCTGCAAAGAGGACACGGGTCTGCATTCACATTTCTTGGGAAGTGCAACTCTAACCACAGCTTTAAGAGAAGACAGGCCGCAAAGTGCATGCGACGGCACTACCCTTGGCTTTCTGATGAACAGGAGTTAACTCAAATCCTGAATCGTTATTCCTGCCTCTGCAAAGTCAGAATCCATATTAATTCTACCTAGCTACAGAATCTCTACACATAAGACTTGCTCAGAGTGTAAACAAGACACAGATAGGTGTGTGAGAACAAACTTCTTTCAAGGATTTTAGAACGTGAATTGTAAGTCAATGGATACTGCTAATAAGAAACAATTCTTAATTGATATATTCAACAGGTTCCGTGGATTAGCTCTTCCCTAGAAATATTTGGTTACCCCTTAACTCCACTCCCATGGAGCTGTATGTGTAACAGTATGTCTGCGTCTTTGCCAAGTCGCAATTTGCTCATCTGAGAAATGAAGATAATCTTATCTGTTTTACCTCCACCACCCTTGAGTATTAGAGTGATCACAGATCTGGAAACAGAGGGAAATGTGCTACCACATGTGAAGCAGTACAGTCATTAATAATGAAATGGAATTTGTGGAATCGCTCTTTAACCCAGACTTCTTCTCTTAAGCAGGCTGGTGCTCCTCTAACTCACTCCTGGGAAACTGGCAAGGTTTTAATGCACAGTGTCTGAAATCCAAGTGCATGAGGCATCTGTGAGCAAAATCCAACAGACACCTATCAGCGGGGTGATAAGAAATCAGATGGCATGTTTAAGCAATTCCTAGCAGTGTCTGTGTTCTGCTTTACACCCCAAAGCAGCACAGGACAGTGTGGTTGGTGGTTAAGAGGGGCAGCTCAGAAAGCAGACTGCCTGGGTTCAAGTCCTGACTCCACCACTGATTAGCTAAATTACTGAAATTCTCTGCACATCGGTTCCTTCACCTGTAAATGGAGACAATAATCAAGTAAAGAGAATAAAATGCGCAGGTATATGAGAGTGATATTTAACCATCTTTAAGGATCCAGATGGGTGTAAGGATTAAATAAGTATTTCGAGTTCAGCACTCAGCACAGTGCCTAGTACATACTAAGTACCCAATAGATGGTAGTCATCACGGTTTGCCTTCCTACTAAAGTCATTGTCCAGGTGAAATGGACACTAAGTGATTCTCTTTAAGAAAATCTGGGGATAAAACTCAACCTCTGCTATTCAGAGTCCATCAGAACTTGGTACGATCAGTAGCTCTTCCTTTAGCGACTCCTTTAGCTAACAAAAGCATCGGGAAGGCTCCAGGCAGATTTAACATCCCACCATCTAGAACTGAGGCCTATCCTGCCGAATCTTACTACTGTGTCTCAACAGGATGGAGTTTTGCTGCTAATTCCAACAAAACTTCTTTATTTGAGGCTGCCTGGAGCTTTGCCACGGACAGTTCCCCCAGTTATGTGGGAAACTCACTTGGGGAAGTGTGGTCACACCCCCTTTCTCTGAGACACGCACTCACTCTGATCCACGTGGTGACCAGTGACATTCTGATGCCAGGACTGGGGACTGAGTTTCTGGAATAGTTTGCTAAGGGTAGACTGTGTCTGTTCTTTCCCCTCCCCTTCCTTGGTGCTGCCTTTGGATGACTTAATAATGTCCCTAGAATACTGAATTGCCTGCTCCTCCCACAACCAATAGGTCGCCCATTGGATTCAACTTCTGAGATGTTTCTGGAAGCTGCCCTTCCCCCACAGGTCCTCTGTTTCACCGTCTCCTGCTCAGTCTTGTGGCTTCCCTTCAGCTCTCTTCCAGGTCACCCTTGAAGAGCCTCCAAAGTTATCTTCCTTAAAACCACATCTGCCACTCCCTTATTAAAAGTATTTCAGCACCCAAATGCCTTGGCAAGGCATTGAAGGCCCTTCACATTCCAGCTGAACCCACCCGCCCAGCCTCAGCGCTGTGGGCCCCTTTCCCATCACACCCCTCCCGCCCCTCCCGTATCCTATTCTGTTTTGTTCCAATGATACGGACTGTGCTCAGTGCTGAAGACACAACAGAAATAACACCTGGTTCCTCACCCTCAAGGCGCTCACAGTCTGGGCCTCATTTGATACTACTGGTACAGTACTGAGCACATTACATCAGTTACGTCACTGCATCCTCACTATAGTTCAAGGAGGTAGGTATTATGGGTCCCCATTTTACAGATGAGGAAACTGAGGCACAAAGATGTTAAGTAACTTTCCTGAGGTCATACAGAGAGTATGTGTGTGAGAGAAAACAGTTGGCTGTTCTTAGCAGGTGACTGACTTGCCCCAAGCCAATGTTCATGCCAGCCATTATGGGCTCTCCAAGTGCCACCTGCATCTGGATATGGCCCGGACTACTTTCCCCTAAAGTTGCCTGTTCCAGGGAGCCATGATCTCTTCATTTATATGAAGGGAAAAATTGAAAAAAAAGGTTGTAAATCCAATGACAAAGAGTAAAGAGAAGTGAGCTAGGAACAAAGAAGGTGATGAGAGTCATGACACCTGGCCCTCTTGCATTTATCATTTTCTCAACATTCTGCCTGCAGAAGCCCAGCTGACAACCACGGCAGAAGGGTATGTCTATGACACCTTGTCTCAGGAGGAGGGTGCAGGTGTCCAGGCTCCCAGGAAAGCCACACTCACCTCCTCTGCTTAGCACATTAGGTTTATTACTGAGCCTCGGGAAGGATGCCCCAGACTGTCCCCTGGTGCTGTTGCTTATATTCTAAAGACACAGTGATGTCCCTGGGACCATCCTCCTAGTCTACGGATTCACAGCGAAGGCTCACTTTTTCATGCTGCCTTGCCCCTCGGCACTAATTGCATTCTGCTCACATACACGAGGTGGTGAGAGGGGACGAGGGCGGCCTCTCCTCTCTCCAACACCGCAGTGTCCCTGGCTTGCACAGCAGCAGAACTGCAGCAAGCAAGAGGCAGTTCCACCCTGCCGGTTCCTGCGATAAAAGGGCTCTGGAAATCCACGTGTGTGGCCCAGCCTCACTGAGGGAAAACAGCCAGCACCACCACACACGAGTGAATTCAATCATCTCGTGGAACATAAATTTGCTTGATTTTCAACGTCAGCCAGGTATCGTACGGAGCACAAGGCGCTGGGTGGGAACACAAAAGAAGCGATGGAAAACCACAAACATTAATCTATCCCAGCTTCAAATAGCTTTCAAGCCAGAAGGTATGCTGAAATCATGTGTTGCCCTACTCGGTTTGGCAGATTAATAAAATCTTAGTTTGATCTATGATGCCACTTACAACCTCAGTATGGCATGTTTTGCGTTCCTGGACGCAGGTGCAATTAGATGCTGGTAATTACTGTTATGTCCAAAAGGCTCAGGTTGGAACTAAGGTAAGAAGGAAATGAAATACCCTTTTTTGGAAAAGTTTCATCTTTCACTGCTTGGGTAATTCCCAATGTACACCTCTTACCAACATCTTGTGCCTGGGAAGCAGGTGCCTTTGTCCCAACAGAAACAGAACAACATTCTTTGGGGTTTGGCTCTGCAGGAGACAGTGCCTATCAAGCTGCAGCTTCGCAACAGGTATGTTGGTTTAACAAACAAGAAAAATCCTTTGATCCTTTTTTTTTTTTTCTAAAGTGAGGTGTGATCACCCAGAAAGAACTAAGGCATGCGTAGCCCCGTGAGGACAATCTCCAAAGCCGACATGCATTCCAACGGATAGGAAGTGTGAGGGGGAATTCACTGTTCCATTCCTGCACAGGCAGACAAAGCTGGGAAATTCAGCACTGGAAGAGGATCCCCCCTGCCAAAGCTCAGGGTTCAGGCAGGTGTATGATGGAGAAAGAGCTCGAAGACTCAGAAATGGGCCTCATGTGTGGCTTTGGAAAAGTCCTGAAGTCTCTCTTTCTTTTGGGTTTCTTGGCAGTAAAATGAGGATAATTAAAACCTTCCCTGGCTATGACCTACTTCACAGGGCTGCTGTGATGAACAAATGAGGTGACAGACCTAGAAGAGCCCAGCAAATTATAAGACATTATTTAAATGTCAGGTATCACAGTCAGTCTGTTTCCCTCGGGAAATGTCAGGAGGGGAGCTGGGCAAACGAGTCTTCAGAATTGCCTAGACCGTTTCCCTCCCAGGCTCTGGAAGTGGATGGTGCAAAGACACAGAGGCCACAGAGGAAAAATGGTCCCCAGGACAGGCGTCAGTGGAGCTGCTGAACTGGAGGGTGCTGGCCGAGGCTCTGCAGCTTGTCCGCCATGGCAGCCTCTGAGGGTAAGTCCCTCCAGCCCGCGGAACAAGGACAGGCCTGAGGGTCTAAGGTGCCCCCAGGAGCCTTGCACCAGAAGCCAAGAGACTTTGTCTTAGTGAGTTCAGGCCACCCTAACAAAATACCTTAAACTGGATGGCTTATAAACAACAGAAATTTATTTCTCCCAGTTCTGGAGGCTGGGAAGTCCAAGATCAAGGTGCCAGCATGGTCGGGTTCTGGTGGGAGCCCTCTTCTGGGGTGCAGGCTGCCCACTTATTGTGTCTTCACATGGTGGAAGGGCCTCCTTTACAAGGGCGCTAATCCCATTCCCGGGGCCTTCACCCTCATGACCTAGTCACCTCCCAAAGGCGCCATCTCCAAATACTGTCATGTTGGGGGGTCAGGACTTCAGCATATGAATTTGGGGGACACAAACCTGCGGACCTGGTCCTACCATCAGTTCTGCTCCTTACCAGCTGTGCGACCTTGATGGAGATACTGTTCCTGTGTCAAGGGGGGAGGCCAGTTGAATTCGCTCTAAGGGCCCTTTCAGGTCACTCTAGCTCCTAGTTTTCTGTGCCTCAGTTTCCTCATTTGTAAAACGATAGTCCTTCCTCAAAGAGGGGCTGAGAGAGTGAGAGGGTGGCTGTATGTAGAGCGCTTGGAAACGCGGCAGAGCAAGCTTACAATAAGCATGAGCGACCAGGTCCTGATACTAAAATAAAGGGTCCCCTTCAACCTGTGACGATGCTGCTGAAGGCACTTGCGGTGGCCTCCAAAGCCGGAGGGGGGAGCAGGCAGAGCCCCCGCAGGCCCGGCCCCGTCCCGCCCCCACCACCCCCGCCTACCTTTGCCCTCTGAGGCAGGTTGATCATGGTGTCTGGCTTGAAGTCGTTCTTGTTCTTCCTGCAGAGCACGGCAGTGATGATGATGATGATGACCGTGACCACGGCGATGGGCGCCAGCACCGCGGCGATGATCCACAGGTTGTTGGGGGGATTCTTCACCACGGCTGTGGGAAGAGCCAGCAGGAAGCACATGACAAGGAGCACAGGGAGGAGGACAGCAACGCAGACATAACCCCCTGCAACCCAGAGTCACCGGACAGGAGGATGTGCAGGATAAGAGGGTTTGGGCCAGAAATCCTCTGCCTCTGCAGCTGTGTGACCTCGGGCAAGTTACTCAAGCTCTCTGAGGCTCAGTTTCCTCCTCTATAAGATGGGGCTATCACTTTGTGATGCCTGGGTGTGGTCTCCAGTAGGTGCTCCGTAACACCAGCCTGCGCCGTTATCAAGAGGAGGAGGAGGAAAGAGATGACCAGTGTCAATTTTCCCCACTGGCCATGTCCAAGAGTCCAAAGAGAAGAGGAGAGAAGAAATCTGAGGATTGGAAATGTGTGCTGGAGTCAGGAGACAAGAGCCACAGAAAAAATGACTTCTAAATATTGTCGTGAAGTCACCCTATGAGTGAGCAATGAATAAAACAGAAAGTGAGCAGATGGATCTCCCCCAGAATGGCTGGCTGGGAAGCTTGGGAACACCTCGGTCTAATCAAAAGGATCAGGCTGTTCTCAGAACCAGTGTAAAGAAGGGCAACCACAACGCTTGTCACTAGGAAGAATGTGCTGTTAGAACAGAGGTGCCCTAGGGGGCGAGGCTGGGATGAATTAACCACCACGGCCATGGTCATGCTCCAGATCATGACAGAGACTGGGGTTACACAGGTGTACACGTTTGTCAAAGCTCATCACATGATACACTTAAAATCTGTACATTTCACTGTATGTAAATGTCACCTAAAACAGACAAAAATCGAACTCTAGTCAATGATATGCAAGCTCAAGTGTTGAGGGCTGAAGTCTACCCATACTGCAACTCACTTTGAAATGCATCAGAAAAGAAAGTGGATTGATGGGGGAATGGATGGACAAACAGGTGTATAAAAATATATAGTAAAATGTCACGTGTGGGTTCTAGGCGGTGGGAACATAGGTGTTCACTGTGTAATTCTTTCAACTTTTGGGTAATTGGGTTAATGTAGGAAAATGTAAGAAAAAGGGAAAGTCCTTGACATGAGATGACTAAGTCTCCCCCAGGATCGCTGGTGGGGATTCTTGGAACACACTTCAGTCCAATCAAAGGCCCAATAGGCTCTTAGAACCGGAGTAAGGAAAACAGTAACTAAAGAGCTCGTCTGCAGGGACAAAGAGTTACCGGCAGGGAGTGGCGTCTGCAGGAATCTAAAGAGAACCAAAGGGCGGGCAAGGACCAGACATGCCAGGAGAAGGTGCCCCAGCTGCAGATGGGGCACACTAGCTGGACACAGGTCTGCCCTGGCGGACGAGATGGCTGCACCGGCTGTGTCAGCTTGGTGATACCATCCGTTAATTCCACCCAACTTCTCTCCTGCTCCCTAGACCAGGGGTCCTCAAACTTTTTAAACAGGGGGCCAGTTCACCGTCCCTCAGACCGTTGGAGAGTGCGACGCACATTCCACACATGCGCACTGTGGGCCCGGGACAAGTCAGCTGCTAAGCAGGACAGGCGGCGGCGGCAGAAACACCCGGCGGGCCTGATAACTGTCCTCGGCGGGCCGCACGTGGCTTGCAGGCCGTAGTTTGAGGACGCCTGCCCTAGACGGTCTCATGACTCACGGTTTAAATACCATCTGTGCTCTGATGCTGCTCAAGTACATATCTCCATCTCTCCAGCCAGGACTTCTACCCTGAACTCTAGACTCCTACATCCAACTTCCTACCCAAATCTCCAACTGGACACTTAACCGACACACCAAACATACTATGTGCAGAGCCCAGCTCTTAACTTCCCCCCAAACCTGTTCTTCCTGAGATATGATTCACTCTAAGAAACGGCAGCTGCTTCATCCACCTGCTCAGGCCCAGGGCCCTGCCGTCGATGCTGGCCCTTCTCTTGCACTGTCACCCAACATCCTACTCACCAACAAACCTGTCACCTCTGCTTCAAAACAGACCCAGGATTTCTTCAGTTCCTTCTACCACTGGCTCCAACGGGGGTCCATGTTACCGACACCTCCCACCTGAGTCACTGCAGCAGCCCTCCTCCCTTGCCCCTGTCCCCAGTGGTCTATTCACAACACAGCAGCCAGAAGGGTCACCCCAAACTCAGATCACAACATTCCTGTGCTCAAAACCCTGCAGGGGTTCCTACCCCATTTAGGGTAAGAGTCAGTGTCCTTATAATTTCTACAAGACCCTAAGTGACCTGTACCCCCACCCCCGGGCAGCCTGGCCTCCTTTTCTATTTCTCTGGCCTTACAGCCTATTGCTCTTCTCTTAACTGACTCTGCTCCTGTCCCACCAGCTCCCACTGGTCCTCAAACGTGCAGACATGCTCCTGTCTCAGGGCCTTTGCACTGGCTGATCCCTCACCTGGAATGTTCTTTCCGTAGATATGCACCTGGCTTCCCCATCACTTCCTACAGGGCCCTGTACAGGGGCCATCATCTCTGTGAGGGCTTCCCTGTGCTCTGTGTATAAAATAAGCATCCCTGCCCCAGGCACTCTCCACCCCCCTCATCCTACTTCATTTTTCTCTAAAGCAGCGCTGTTTCTTTTCTTTTCTTTTCTTTTTTGAGACAAAGTCTTGCTCTGTCACCCCTGGTAGAGTGCAGTGGTATCATCGTAGCTCACCACCCCCTCAAACTCCTGGGCTCAAGCAATCCTCCTGCCTCAGCCTCCTGAGTAGCTGGGACTACAGGCATGTGCCATGACCCCTGGCTAATTTTTCTGTTTTTAGTGGAGACAGGGTCTCGCTCTTGTTCAGGCTGGTCTCAAATTCCTGAACTCAAGCGATCCTCCAGCCTTGACCTCCCAGAGTGTTAGGATTACAGGCGTGAACCACTGTGCCTGGCCTAAAGCAGTGCTTCTTAAACTTTAATGTACGAACCAATCACCTGGGGATCTAGTTCAAACGTGGATTTTGATTCTGTGGGTTTGGGGTGTGGGTTCGGGGGTTCTGCCTTTATAACAGCCCCCAGGTGATGCCCACATTGCAGGCCCCTCCTCCCGCCATACTTGGAGTAGCAAGGCTCTAAAGCACTTATTACCATCTGACATCCTGTGCCTGTATCTGCTCATCGTCACCCCTGCCCCCCTCCATTAGAATGTTTACTGCAAGAGGGCAGGGAGCCCCTTGTTTCTTGTTCACTGCTACATCCCCAGGGCCTGTAACAGAGCCTTGCACATAGTAAGTGCTCAATTAAAAGCTGAAGGACTATATACATAGACTACCATTATCCCTGTTACAATTTGGCTCCCCATACAGGTTTTCTCACAGGACAGAGTATCGACAACTTAGAAGGAGAAGTCTCATCTCTGTGGTAGTTTTAGTCTATATTTTAAATCAATATACTGGCAGGTTGGTTTATATATATATCTCTTGCAAGCCTGGTTAGCATGAATTGGTTCTCCTGATCCTGCTGAACTCTGGGGGCTACTAGGCAAAGCTGAGGACCAGACCCTGAAATATGAAGACCCCACCAGCACATGCCACATGGTGAGGACCTGCCTAAGAAGCCAGATGGCCTTCCTCTCTGACTTTAGCCATCCTCTGACTTCAACTGGTCCCTCCTTAGCCAAGATCTGCCTCTCATCTGGCTGTCCTCAGGCTCAGAATACTATTAGTACACAAGGGGACAGGCATGGGGGCTCATGCATGTAATCCCATTACTTTGGGAGGCCAAGGCAGGAGAATCATTTGAGCCCAGGAGTTTGAGGCTGCAATAAACTATGATGATGACACTGCACTCTAGCCTGGGCAACAGAGCAAGATCCTGTCTTAAAAAACAAACAAACAAACAAACAAAAACAACGAAAAATCCATTAGCACAAAAGGACTTCTCTTCCACAGTTTTTAATCAATTGGTGATTAATCACATTAACTTCCAAAAACAGCTCATTAGATAATGTTCTTCTGTTGACATTAAACATTTAATTGCTACTGCTTTCAGTAATTCAGTATTCATATGTGAGTTTTATGTCATTAACATTTTTTAAAGTTTAGAGCTTCTGTGAAAAATATCAATATGCTTCTTTTGGCTAGGCTATTCTATCCTGATGGAGAAAAATGTACAGTATATCAGTGTACACCCAAAATAAATATATATATATATTTTTCTTCATTAACAAGAATAAAATATTTATGTGTTCTGCTTTCATTCAGTTTTATTGTTTTAGTGGATGTTTCTTCTTGGTGCTTTATATAAAAATCCCTTCACCTATATTTGAATAGGGAGAGAACAGATTTATCTTACGCACATTAATAAATTCATTTAACAGTCAAAATGAGAGTAAAGTTAGGTCAATTGAAGTCATCCAAACCCAATATATTCATTGGCATAATGATCTAAAAGTACAAAGTCATGTCTGAAGGTGAAAAGGAATGAATGGCTATTTAAATTGCAAGAATTTCAGTAGAGGGCAGACAGGAAAACAAGACATGTTCTGAGCACCTACTGTGTGTTATGTGCTGTGATAGGTCCTTTGCCTGCCTGCCATTCTTATCCCCAATTTGCAGATGAGGAAACTGAGCCCCAGGGAGGTCAGATATTTTTATGAAAAGTTTCTCTTAAATAGTTTAAGTTGGTTCTGAGTTAACCCCATGAATGGAAGTATATACTTGTGTGTGTGTGTGCATACACACGCATGCACAAGCATTTGTCAGAAGGAATGAAATCAAAGGGTCCAATTAATGTAAACACAGAATAAGTTATTTTCACATGGAACTGATGTTGAAAGGAGAAGGAATCCATCAAAAATGTTTCCAGCTCATCTTTGTGGCCGTCCCCTACGTCTGGAACATCCGGGTTCATAGCCAGTGTGAACGGATGCAGGGGAGAGTCTGCCCGGGGCCCAGCGGCTGCTGAGTGCTCGGTCCACACTGCTCCCCTGCCAGACCCTCCCTCGGCCTCTCATCCCACTCGGGGCCAGCCCGTGAGGCCATAGTGACTGTGGTCCTAGTCTGCACCTTGGTCCTCATTGCTACCACTCAGCCCCCTCAAGGCCTCCTCCCTCTGTCTGGAACCTGGTCCCCAGATACCCTCAGGGGCCGTTCCCTCCCTCCACTTCTTCAGATGTAGGTGACCTCCTCAGTGACCCTCTTCTGGAAGCCCCAACAATTTTAAATTGCAGTCATTATCTTTTTGGCATCCCCCAGCCCTCCCCCGCCCAATTTTCCTCCGTAGCACTGGCTAGCATGGAACGTATTATTTATTTTGTTTACGTGATCTACCCACTCAGAAACGTAACCTCCACAAGCGTAGGGATTTTTGTCCATGTCATACGCTCCTCTATCTCCAGCGCCTAGAGCAGTGCCCGGCACATAGTAGGTGCCCAATGAATGTTTGTCGAAGAGCGTGAGTCCTCTTCACCAACGTGCCAGCCTATTTTTCTTTAAGTGGCATTCTTTTGAGATAAATGTCTGATGGCCACGTGAGGCCAAGCACTTCCCGCTTCAGTCTGCTTCTCCATGGGGAGACTCCTCGCCCTTCCATCCGCTGCCCAACCGCTCTGAAGAGCCCCTCACTCCAGACTCTGCAGGTGGGGCAGCCGCTTCCCGAGGAGGCCAGTGCCGCCAGTCACCCAGAGGCGAGGAGGGCTGAGGAGGGCCTCGCAGGCCTCGCACACTCCTGCCTTGGCCCAGAACGGGAGATTTGGAGGGCGCTGGAATACAACAGAGCGTTCACACTCTCCCTTCAGGGGAACAAAGTGTTCTGCTCTGTGACTCTTTTTTTTCTTTCTTTTCTTTTCTTTTTTTTTTTTGGAGACAGAGTCTCAGTTTGTTGCCAGGCTAGAGTGAGTGCCGTGGCATCAGCCTAGCTCACAGCAACCTCACACTCCTGGGCTCAAGCAATCCTCCTGCCTCAGCCTCCTGAGTAGCTGGGACTACAGGCATGCGCCACCATGCCCGGCTAATTTTTTCTATCTATAGTAGTTGGCCAATTAATTTCTTTTTTTTATTTATTTATAGTAGAGACGAGGTCTTGCTCTTGCTCAGGCTGGTTTCGAACTCCTGACCTTGAGCAATCCGCCCGCCTCAGCCTCCCAGAGTGCTAGGATTACAGGCGTGAGCCACCACGCCCGGCCTCTTTTTTTTCTTATCATTGACATTTATTGTGTCTTCAATTAAGTTGGCATGTAAAATATTCCACAAGACATCTCACCTTGTCTTTCTCTGTGGTCTCTCTCTCTCTTTTTTTTAAAGTCCTGACCTCAGATTAACATTGTAGGCTGATTTCAAAAGTATGGGGAGAAAATGGGACTTTAAAAATCTCTGCCACCTCTTCTTAATGGGCCCCCTTGTCCTCCTTAACTTCTCCTGGGGATGGAGGTCTTTCCCAGGGTGGCAGCTTTGCAGCCAGGCAGAGCAGGGCTCCACTCCTGCCTTCCCCGCCCCCGCTGAGCCCGGCCCTCCCTCACCACCAGGTCTCTCCCTTCCGAAAGGCTCCGTGTGTCTCTCTCTCCTCTGCTCAGGCTCCTGACCCCGTCCACCGTTCCCCATCAACCGCCACCAGCAAAGCCCCCCTCGCCTCAGCTCTTCTCCTGAAAACTCCACTCACCACACGGCCTGGGGTGGAAATGCGGAGGTCACAGAGCTGGCAGGCCAAAGTAGCAGATGTTCTGGGACAAGTGATGGAGAGGACGGGACAAGGAGCCAGGAAATGTCCCAATGAGTGATGGGGCTGGGGGGCCCCAACTGGGGTATCTCCAATGACCGCAGTGAGGAAGGGGGAGCTCAAAAGATCTGGGATTTTGAAAGACGGGAAGAAATGGCCTGCACATGGCAGTGAGGACCAAGGAGGCGGGGAGGCCTGCCAACCTCCCAGCACTTTCCTCAGCAGTCTGCTCCCAATTCTTGGGGTACATTCTTGCACCGCAGCTCAAGTCCCCCCACAACCTCAGCCTTGGCTGCCAGCTTCACTTCATTATGCCCCAAGGGAGCAGCAACAATCAGAGACAGTGTCCCCCGGCTTCCATCACCGAATGTGCCCTGCACTCTGCTCTCCCCTCGTCCCTGTACCAGGTCCCAGCCCTCACCACTCAAGGACTTTGCTCCTGCAAGTCCTGCCTATCACAGCGTCGCCCTGGGCATCCACGCACTCGCCACTATCTCCCCTGTGCCCTCCGGCAAGCGCCTCGGTAATCAAATTCTCCCCTTTGCTGTCACTACATCCGCACCCGGCTCCTCTCCTCAGCCCCTCTGGGCCCGATTCCACTCCTGTCCCGACCTCCCCTTACCGAAGCCCACCAATCTCCATCCGTAGCGTACCCTGCCTCTCGAGAACAAGCACTGACACAGGAGCTCACTCCCTTCTCTGCAATTCGCTTTCTCCGTGTGCTTCCTGCCCTCCCCTTTCCTGGGTGTCCTCCCACCTCCCTGCTGCTCCTGGCTGGTGTCACCTGCTGGCTCTTGCTCTTCCCACACATGGATTTCCCCGGGGGCTCAGTCGTGCCCTTTTCTCTCTCACTAGACGCATCTCCTGGTTATTCTCACCTGCTCCCTTAGCTCGAAAGGTCTATACAATGACAAATCCCAAGTTTATGTCTCCTGAGTGCCACGTGGATGTCTAGTTGACATCCCACACCTCACATGTCTAAGTGCAAACTCTCGATTCCATCTGCCCCAGTCACATGTCTGCCCCAGTGACCCTCTTGGTCCTGCACCTTCTGCATCTCAACAAACGACACCACAACCAGTGCTCAAGCCAACACCTAGGAGTCACCCTTCATTTCTCTGACCCCACCTCCTTCTCCTGCCACACAGAGAATCACTGTCTTGGTCCTTGGGCTCTGTCCCCCAAAATAGCCCAAATCCACCCACTTCTCCGAGCGTCCATCTCTGGCACTTTCCCCTCTCGCCTGGTACCTGCAAAGGTTTTCACTCCTGTTCTCTATGATTTATTCCCCATCTGGAGAGGGGAGAAAGAGCAAGAACAGAAGCCTGGGGAGCTTGGCACCTGGTCCACCTGGAGAGCAGGCAGCAACATGGATGAAGCAAGGAGCTGACCAGAGGACAGAACCCACAAGGAGGGAAAGAGAGAGGTGAAAGGAAGAGAACCTTAGTTAAAAACATCATTTCAAACGCAAGGTTGGAGAGTGGCCATCACCATTCCCAGGCAAAAGTGCATCTGTGAGGATGTGCTGGCCAAGCGTGACAACACGTGGTCTGGACCATCACCCTGGAAGCAAAAGTCACCTGGATTAAGGCAAGGGATGTGGAGGAGATGAAGACCCTAAGCCAGGTGTCAGGTTTTGGAGGAGCATAGACAGTAATGAGGAAACCCATGAGAGATGCCCTTCCATGTTTAGCATGCTGCCAAATATTAACATTTCTACCACCCAGTCTCTCACCTTCATACCCTTCCCACACTTCCTTTACAGCCCATGTTTGGGTCCCCAATGCCTGGGACACCATAGAACCTCACTGGTCCTGCCACCTCCTGTCTTCTCCCATCCTGGACACTGTGGACCAATTAGCCTCCCTAAAGAATGGGCAGTTCCAATGATAAGACTCCCCTGCTTAGATCTTTAACAGCACCTCATGGCTGCTCATAGTACGGACAATTTCCTTCCCCTGCCATTCACAGCCTGACTCACCCAACCAATACACCATTCTAATTCCATCAACTCCTCCAGGCAATTTGAATTCCTTATTTTCAAGCACACCTGGTACTTTTCATCTCCTTTCTTTTGTTCCTGCTGCTCTCTCTCTCTGGAAGCCCCCCTCCCTCTGCTGAAATCTTAGGGTATAATATAATTAAGAACACAGGTCTGAAGTCAAACAGATCTAGATGCATATCTTACCCACCTAAGTACTTGTTCTGTGATGCTGAGCAGGTTATTTAACTTTTCTGAGCCTCCATTTCCTCTCCTCTAGTTTGGATCTGAGTAAACATTGCTCCGATGAGAGTGGAAAGTGAGAAAATCTAGGTAAAGTGACTAGCATAGTAGCTGCCACAAGGGAGGCTACTCAAAGAGGCAGCTATTATTTTTAATATCCTTCCTCTGTTCATTCTTTCCGGATGCCCCTGCAAAGCAAGTCCTCCCTCTGCTGGGCCCTGTGTCTCATTGCCTTCCTGCAACACTTTCCTGCATCTGATTCCATTGCAACTGCATTAACTCTCCTTGCTCTTTAAAGGTAGGAAGCAGTCTCGCCCACTTCTGTACGTCCTCTGGCACTAAGCCCAGTTCATGTAGGACTCTATAAATGTTTGTTGAATCAAATTATCTTTAATTTCCCCAGCATACAAATAGAATCTCAGTTATAGTGATTTTTCATAGCTGTTCACTAAGTAATACTGAGGAGGAAGAGTGGGTAGGACTTGGGGGCAAAGTGATATCATTACCATCATTCCAATATGCAAAACGTATCCCTTACCCAAAGTCTATTGCTTCAAACAACACAGGAAACATAGCCGATTGATTTACGTAAGAACTTTCCGGAACAGAAATACATTTAGCTCTGAGACTATGAACATGAGTTTGGGGAACCACTTTGATTTGCATGAAACACGTAACGGCATTAAAAATGCTGAATGAAAAGACTATCCCCTTACGGTCAGCCTGCAGAAGGACAACGTGGTGCAGGGTCAGGGCCATCCTTTGGGAGTCAATAGTGCTCAGGATCTTGGCAGCGGCGGTCCCCAGCAAAGGCTTTCCGTTGTACAGGGTGTAGTACGTCAGCTCCGCCGGGTCCTTCGGGCCTGGCACACGCTGCATCTTTACCATCTTTGAGAAAAACAGAGGCTGTGTGTTTACAGGGCATCTTGCACGGACCCTGCAATAATCACTCAGGCAACTAGCAGGCTCTCCTCTCCCGACTTCTGTGGCTAAGTGGACCGACTGCATAGACGTTAGACACCAACCTCTGCATCCCTCCCTATATCCAGCATCTCAGGAAGCCTGCTATCACTAGAGCAGGAGACTGGGAGGAGAGAAAAAGGGTTGAAAAATAAAAATATGAACATCTAGAAAGAACAATTTGAGGTTGGAAAAGAAAACGTGGACTAATGATGTATCCCAGCCCTGCACAGAACTCTGGCCTCATTTGAAAATAGGCCTTCACATTTAATTCAGGGCACGTTAGGTTATTCTCAAATGAGACTTTTAATTTCAAATATCTGCAATTGCCAGAAAGGAAAAAAAAAATTGACTTACAGGTCTGCAATTCAAAAGATCTCTGATAAAAGCAGTACTTGGAAACTCAAAGTTCTTTTTCTAAAATAACAGTCCTGCTTTTTTTTTTCAGTCTAAAAGTTATATATAAAACTATAGGAAAATTTGAAAATATAGAATAGCATCAGGAAATGAAATAAAATAAAAACAATCTATAATCCATCTATCACAAGCTAATTCTTCTTATCATTTTGGAGTATTTGTTTCCATGCTTATTTTTTCCCCGCACAAACCTTTATTATTTATCATATCTATATAACATCATATCTTGCTATTTGCACTTGCATCTTTAAGTGGCTTTAAATATAACAAAAGCATAAGTATTTATTTCTACATGGCATTGCAATGCTTTCCTCATAAACTTATTTGACAAATACTTTATTACTAAACATTTGGATGGTTACTACTTTTTTACTATTGTAATTAACAATTGATAATCATAAATACTACAGCATAAATCTTAATACTACATACTGTTCTACTGTATGCATGCCTTTATTATTGAACATTTAGGTTATCAACTTTTTGCTACTATAATTAACAATTGATTAATATAGTATTTTCCAAAGCGTATGTTACAGAGTATAAGTTTCATAGAATAATAAAAGATATTACAAAAAAGTTTATAGCAATATTGTTCATAGCAGTAAAAAAAACTGAAAATTCACAGGTTATTGATAAAAGACTAGATGAATGAGTTAAGGTATATGAAATATACCACAATGAAATGACACAGAGTAGTGAAAATGAGTGAACTATGGCTATTCCTATCAACATGGATAAATACAACAGCCTGATGTTGGGCAAAAGAAACAAATCACGGAATATGAATTCAAAAACAGGCAAAACAACATGATATATTATTTAGGGATACACACATGAATGGTAAAATCTATACAAAAATATGGAAATGATTTCATACAAAATTTAGAATAATGCTCAACTCTGAAGGGAGGGAAGGAAGTATAATCAGAGAAGCCTTTTATATGAAAGGCTTCTGGGGTAAGGTAAGTGCAATGTTTTTACCCTTTGGGTTGTGAGTTCTTTTTATTAGTGTTCTTTGAATTGTGCATATTTCTTATATTCTTTTGTATATATGCTACATATAACAATTAAAAAAACAGATATTACTACAACCCATAAAAAGTGGGCAAAAGATATGATAGATACTTCACAAAGGAAGATATTTGAATAGCCGATAAGCACATAAAAAATGCTCAGTGGGGGAATTCAAATTAAAACCACAAGATACCACAGTATACCCACCAGAATGGCTAAAATAAGAAGGACTGACAACACCAAGTGTTGATGAGGATGTGAAGCAATTGGAATTCCATGTCTGGTTTGCGGGAGTGTAAATGGTGCAACCACTTTGCAGAAAGATCTAGCAGTTTCTTATAGAACTAACATGCATCAACCCAGTGAACCAGAAATTCCATTCCTATTTCCAAGGAAAATGAAAGCATGTGGCCACAAAAAGACTTGCAGAAGAACATTCACAGCAACCTTGTTTAAAGCTGCAGACTGGAAACAGAGGAATGGATAAACGAACTATAGTATGTTCACACAAGAGAATATTATTTGGCAACAAAAATAAACTACTGAATAATGCAACAAAATGGATGAATCTCTAAAACACTATGCTAGATCAAAAATGCTTTATACAAAAAAGTATTGCTGTAGGATTCCATTTATATGAAGTGCTAGAACTTCAAAACTAATCTATGGTTTGGAAGTGTATAGAATTGCATGTTATGGAAAGTATAAGGAAATGATGTATGTTACCAAATACAAAATAGTAACGTAGTATATAATATTAGTTGCAGAACCTAGATTGTGAGTGTTTGGGCATGCACTATATAATTTTTTCAACCTTTCTGTGAGTTTGAAAACATTCATAATAAAATGTTAGGGAAATGCAGATATTACCACAAAAAACAAGGGTCTTATTAACATTTCAATTTGGAAACAAGTATGTTGAACAAAATGAAGGGTTTTTATAGGCACATATGCTTTGGGAATCTTCAGGATGGGGCTATGGGATGCAGACTTGCCCAGACCAGTTTGGCCAGACAGCACCTTTACCTCAAGACACCTTACAGGTCATTTTCTGGACACTCTCTGGAAAACACTGTCCTTACCCTTTTGTCTTTGTGTTCTCCTCTATCTCCTCCAGATGAATTTCTAGGAGTTAGTCTGTCATCCTCTAAAAGGTTCTTGTCTAAATTACTCACTTGCCCTCCAGAAAGGTCAAACTCATTTATGAGTGTTTGAAAAAGCCCACTTCACTGCATCCCCATCATTACTAGGTAGTGCCATTTTTTTGAGCTTTGCTAGGTGAAAATGGCATCTTGTGGTAGTTAAAACTTGCATTACTTTGATTACAAATAAAATCAAACATTTAAAAAATGTCACTAGTCATTTGTATTCCCTTTTAGGACTCCATTTTTCAAATATGTCAACTAGAGAAATACTTTTACATTTTAGACATCTAAATCTGCATATTCATGAAGGTGGCTCATCTTTTAAAATGATCTGAGAGCCCAGAAGAAAGGCCTCTGGGTGGAAGGATGATGTAAGCTGTGTAGAGTGAATTTTTAGAGGGGAAACTTGGCATGTCTCGCTTTTCCCTATTGGGAAAGGAGGTGGGGAGAGTGTTAACACAACCAGGTAGAAGGTGAATGACCATTCAAATATCTAATAACTTCACTCAATTTTGATTTAATAGCAAATTCTTCTTACCGAAATTTCTTTAAGGGTGAAGCCAGAAGGTGATCTACAGCCTCTGTAAATTAGGGATTTGCAGAAATAAACCCCCACCTGCTTTCCTGAGACTTTCCAGGCAGCTAAAAGGGCCAAGTGCACTGAGCCCTTAGAAGAAATGAGGGAAAGAACATCTCTCTGGGAACTTTTAGACATGCAGAATGTGCCAGGTTTCTTAGGTTTACAAATAACACCAGGAATGTAACGTGGTCCTTCCTCCCCCTTTGGCTGATGCAAATCCCATTTCACAGTTGTCTGAGCACCAGTGACTTCCTTTCTGTCATTTGGAAGAGTGTAAATTACAGGGCTCACATGAAAGCTACAAAGGGGAAACCACAAACCTGGAATCAACCATCCCCTCCCCTTATGATGAGGCTGTTACAGACCACAAAAATTTTAGAACGAGCAGGATAAAGGGTCAAATTCACCAGCTGTGAATGGAGGGACCCGGAGTCTCCATCAGGGGCATGATGCTGACTCACGCAAGGAAATGTGTTCTAGGAGTTGGGTTGTTTGTACTCACAAGATTGCCTGGGGACATGATCTGCAGACAGACTGTGCTAATGGCTGCAATTTCTCTTGAAATGCTTCCTCATAGATGTGTGATACTATGCATTTGTGCCATGGTTCAGTTACACTCTAGATGTGGGCAATGACCCATTGGGGGTTCACATGCCAGGGATAGTCCAGATTCCAATTAGGAAGTCCCTACTCCAGAGGCAGCTACCAGGAGTATTTCTATAATTTGATATGCTCAACAGTGCTGTGTTAATTAGCATGACAAATGTTAGAGATGGGCTCTCATTGGTGAAGTTAGTGGTATTCAAAACATGTGGATTGGCTAGGACATGCTACAGACACCCCCACACCTACAGGAACTAGATGAGGCCTCTAGAGAGGCTTAGAACCCGTGCCCCTGGGGATGACTACTGCCTTGATCAGGCTGCCTCCGAGGCAGACCCTTAGAAGAGCTGAGTGCGTGTAGTTTATCTGAGAGGTGCAAGGAACTGACAGGAGGGTGAGGAGGTGATACAGGAATGGAAAAGGAGCCTACAAGTGGTGCATTATTAAACCAGTTACCACAGTGGGTGACTCAAGCTCGATTCTGTGGAGAAGCTCTGGAAGTGATCGAAAACATACATTCCAGAATTCTCCTAGCCAAGAGGCAAGAGAGGTAGGATATTTATACCTCCATCACTGGTTAATGCCCAGGCAATTCTGGCCAGGATGGCATGTGCAAAGTGGGTTCTGGATCTTAAAAGCAGACCTCCGATAAAGACCCCAAGGCTGGCTGCTGGAATTCCCATCAGCGTGCATAGCAATGGTAGGGAGAAAGGGGCAGAGCACCAGTAGTGTCTGCTACTTCTCTCTCTAGGCCAAATCTCTATGTCATGGTCAGGTGTTCACCATAAGTTTGGAGGGTTCCTTTTGTTGAAACTGACTCAATACAGATAACAGAACCCTGCCTCTGGAGTCCCGGTGCATCTGCCATTCATAGTAGTGGTGGTGAGACAGCCTAAAGGGACAGAGAGCTGGGACCTCATTGGGCTTACAGAACAGGATGACAAGTTTGTGCTAGCTTACTAAGACCTTTGTTTCATGAATACCTGCATGTGTGCAGATTTTCTTCTGAGACCTCCTTTTTTTATAATCTAGTTAGTGACAAGGTAGGAGGAGGAGCTCTCACCCTCCTTCATGTTTTTGATGGTTATGACCATCAACACCAAAACCTAAGAGCAGTGTTGACTAAATTAATTTAATTTTTGAAATTTTAATTTTAAAGTTTGCAGCATGGATCCTCCTCTGTACACATGTATTTATTTAGTTTAAGGAAGCACATCCCCCCAGAGTTATCAGAAAACCCCAGAGGCGTTGCACACACTCACCTGTACAGTGTAGCTCCCCAGGGTGGTGGCCCGTTTAAACCGCCGGCCTTGTTGCTGCGACATCATGAACAGCTGGGCCAGGCGCTGCTCCATGACTCGGGCGAAGCTCTGGTTGTGCAGGCCCACCAGCGAGTTGTCCACGCCCTGCAGCACTGCGGATGCAGATGGCAGAGGTTTTTTGCTAGTTCTTACTCAGCAGTCCTGGCTCAGGGCTGCCCTTATTTCATTGTTCCTTCTCAACAGCTTTGCTGAAGAATCTGAGCTTCACCCTGCAATTCAATCCTTTCCATCTGGGCAAACCACCCTGTTCAGTGTTCTCATCTCTCCCTCCTCTCTGGAGCCCTTTTGGTGGCCACCCTAAAACTTCCCAGGGCCCCTCAATTCATCTCCCATTCAAGCACAGGACAGCTTATTGGAAAGGGTGGGCTCTCCCTGGGTTCTGGCACTTGCTGGGCAAGCCCCTGGCCCTCCCTAAGTCCGTGTGCTTCTCTGTAAAAAGGGAATAAAACAGTGCACATCACAGCAAATATATTCCTAATGAGCTCTAAGGTTTAAATGAAACATGATGGATAAGCGGCTTAGCACAGGGCCTGGGGCCTGGAAGGCGAGTGGAAGTCCTTTCTTTCCCACCCCTCCTCCACTGCTAGGCTTTGGGTACACCCAGGCATCTGGAGTTCCAGTCCAGGGCTAGTGCATGCAGGAGGGTTTTAATGAACTCTAAGGCCATCCTAGGACTGTGTGGTCACTTACTATGGGGACGATTGCCTTTTTCTATCTGCCACCAAGCCCAGTCCCTTGGGAAGCACATTTCACTCCAAACACACAAGCATTGCCTTCAAACACAGTCATGCCTAAAATTTAAAAAAATGCTAAAAACAATTCTCATTTTCTTAAAGAAACCAAAATTTACAAGGGCTAGGAATGTAATATAAGGTTTTCCATTCAATAGCGTTTGTTCTACCATAGTCCAGCCAAGGATCATCAATACCACCCAGCTGCCAGGACACACAAACAGCTTGGATATAAAGAACGTGTGGTAGTTACAGTCAGGTAGGACAGGGTGCCACCAGCAGCCAATACTAACGGTCACGTTCTGTATGGGGCCAGCAAGCGACTAGCAACAGCAAGATACAGAGAATGATGTTTAAATGGATCAAGAGAAATAGCCGAGTGGCGTTGGTAGTACAGTGGTGAGCATAGCTGGCTTCCAAGAGAGAAATAAATCCCACAGCTGGGTCTCAGAAATTACTTCTTTGAAGCCATAAATGACAAATAATCCCCCTGGAAGGTATAAAGCAGCTCTCTTTCTAGGGCCCGGCTCATCCGTCAGCTGAATTCCTGCAAACCAAGATAAACCAAAGAGCTGCAATGTTCCCTATGTAACAGGTCCCAGAGAGGACCCTCGGAATCCCTCGAGACACAGCTGTCAGACTATGGAAGAGCTGGCCCCATATAGAACAGCCCATGCACTTGCCAGTTCCAAGGTGCCTCCTCTAGCAAAACGACAGCTCAAACTGCTGATGGATACTACAAAACTGGCCTCTCCTGACCCCTGGACAACATTGAGAGAGAGGACACATGGGAGAGTCAAGGGGCATCATTGTGGATTATTTTATGGGAACCTCAGTGACGATTCTCAAGCAGACATCAAATAAATGGAACAGTCAAAAGCCTCCAGGTGACAAGTTCTGGAAAGAGCAGTGATGGTTGTACAACACTGTGGATATACTTAAAGCCACTGAACTGTATGCTTAAAAATGATTAAAATGGTGAATTTTATGTTAGGTGTATTTTACCATAAAATTTTTTTGGAAAAAAAAATGCCCCAGGGAAGTGCAGGAGGCTGTGGAAAGCTCCCACAGGGTTACAGGGAATCAACAACCGGGCAATTTCCACGTTTCATCACTGCTATCTGCAAAGACGATGACTCCTTCCCTGGGGGCAGCAGGATGAGCCTAGGTTGGAGGCAGTGGCCTGAGTTTAAATCCAGGCTTGACTTACCGAGTGTTCTAGAGCAAGTCTCTGAGTTTCTCTGCATTTCAGTTTCCTATCTGAGAACACGGGGCTCACTGTCTACTCCTGATTCTGTCGTTGTGAAGCATAGATAATTTGATAAAAAATGCTTCTGGCTGAGTAATAGATGGTATACATATACCACATTTTATTAATCCACTCATGTATTGATGGGCACTTGGGCTGTTTCCACATCTTTGTGATCGCCAATTGTGCTGCTATAAATATTCAAGATCATCCTTCTAAGTGAAGGATCACAAGAATGGAAAAACAAACACCACATGTATTCACTATTAAATTAGAACTAATTGATCCACGCTCATGTGGACATATGGCGGTAAAATTCAACAGAATTCAAGCAGGTGGGAGGGGGAGGAAGGGATGGGTAAATTCGCTCCTAACGGGTACGATGCACACTACCTGGGTGATGGACACACTTATAACTTGGACTCAAACTCTAAAAAAGCAATTCATGGAACCAAACTGTTTGTGCCTTTGTAATACTGTGACATTAAAAACAAAAATTTTATCAGGAAAAAAAATGCTTCTGGCATGGTGGGATCAGGCACTTGGTAGAATGCAGATAAGTAGGAGCTGTTGTTGTTGTTGCAAAGTGACCTCGTCTTCACTAGGCACATGCTTAAAAGAGGAAGAAATAACACAGAGCGTTGAAACGTGTCCTAGGATGCAGCTCCTCTCCTCTCCCCTAGAAGTGTGGCGGGCCTCGGGCTCCCGGCCCTCTCTGCCAGCCTGGAAGGCAGCAGAAAGGAGCATGCACCCCTGTCTCCCACAGTGACACGGAAGCCACAGAACCACAGAAGCTTGGGCCTGGTGCGGGCGTCCAGGAAGCTGGCAGCCCTTTTAGTGCATCAGCCAGGGTGCCAGTCCCCCAGCCCCAGCTGTCACTGATTCAGATTAGAGCAAGGGGGCAAGTCCCCAGCTGTGTTCAAAGGAGACGACTTTTACATCACTGTTTTTAGTCCTTGTTTATTTACAATGACAGCGGGCCCTACAATGCAAGTGATCAGGCCTGGTTTGGCATTCTGTCCTCAGGCTAAATAGTTTTATCAGTGGTTGAATCCAACACATGCAGCACTGAAATAATCTTAATGCCCGGCTAATCCCTTTCCTTCATCCTACAGGTGAGAGCGTGAAGTCCAGAGGGCCTGAGTGGCTTGCTCAGGGACGTGGGAGGTCAGCCAATGGCAGAGCTGAGACCAGAAGAGATCCTTCCTTTGTTAGGTCTGGGATATTTCTGCTCCCGTGGGTGAAATAAAGACAGATGAATGAACCCGAGATGGGTCCCTGGATGGCACGGTAGCTCCTGGTGAAGAGGGACTGCAGGAGTCACCTTAAGCCAACGATTCCCCATCAAGGAGGGACCTACGCTCTGGGAAAGGACGAAGGGTACAGTGTGCAAAAACCTATTTAGTATAAGTTTAGTTGGAAAAACAGATGAAAGCATGCCAGGCTTTTATAATGCAAACCACAGAAAGGGAAGTTGCTCCAGATCGTCTTGGCTGTTAGCAACTAGCGGAAGACAGCTCGTGATGACCATCTGGAAGTAAAGGCTGAGCTAAGCTACCTTCGTCTCTCAGCTCCCCATCCCCTACCCGCTGTGTGAATGACGGGGCGGATTGGTGGTGGCTGCCCAGGGGTTTGGAAAGTGGGCATGGGCTAATGGGAAAGCAGAACGGTCATCCTGAGACCCGGCTCCAGCCCCTCCCAAGCACTACCACTGACCCAAGAAGCCCCAAACACAGCCATGGAAGCCACTGTCTTTTCTGGTCACCAACAGCAATAACAGCAATGACAAATAAGGGTTTCATAAGTGAGTGGGGAGAGGGTTAAGTTCCAGGAGAGTCCTAAAAACAGGACCACTTGTGGAGCTTTTTATTAAGGTTATGTCACCAAAATAGAGGCAGGGCAAGACACCGGTAGCTGAGGACAGGGTGACACCGGCGTTGACAAGGACAGCCTGTGTTCAAGGGTGGGTGTGTTTTCTCACTGCATGGAAACCTTATAGTTAATAGATAAGGAGAAATAGATGCAAGTTAAAAAGTGCCATTCCTTGTGGAGGAAACATGATTTTGTACATGTTACATAACCTGCTGGCTCCAAAAATGTGTTGCTCGGTTAGCATTGTTTCTCTCTTGGGCATAAACCCTGGGGTGGGTTGGCTTTTTGCTTGCCTTCTTAGCAGGCAAAATAATCTCTGCATACCTATGGCTCTGCAGGTGGGAGGAACGGGGGAAGAAATGTGATTTTCTGCAATTTAGGAGCGGTCTGGAGCAGGCTTCATTAAGCAGGGGTGTACAGTCCTTAGTGTCTCAGGTGGTAGCCCATCTGCTGCTCATTCGGGACAGCAGTGAGGGAGAGGATGGGAGGAGGAGGAAGGGAGGAGTGAGACCAGGCCTGCTTACCCAGGCACAGCTTCCATCCCTCCTGAATTGGGTCCCCTGAAATTCCTATATTGAAGTCCTACCCCCCAGGACCTCAGAATGCGACTGTATTTGAAGACAGGGATTTTAAAGAGGTAATGAAGTTAAAATGAGGTCATTAGGGGAGCCCTCGTCCCATATGACTGGTGTCCTCATAAGAAGAGAAGATCAGGACACAGACAGGCACAGAGTGAAGACCATATGCAGATACAGGGAGAAGAGGCCACCTACAAGCCATGGAGAGAGGCCTCAGAAGATGCCGACCCTGCGACACCTTGATCTCAGGCTTCCAGCCTCCAGCACCATGAGAAATTTCTGTTCTTTAAACCACCCGGTCTGTGGCCCTTTGCTACAGCAGCCCGAGCAGACTCATATTCTGCTCCTTCTGTTCCTCCCCTTTCTGGCTGAGCTGGTCACTTTTCCTCCTACAAACATCTGTTCGCTCCCTTTGCTCTCAATCCTTGTTTCTCTAACTTCCAGAGCTATTGTTGGGCTTTTGAAAAACACAAACAAGAACTTTTTGGCTGTTCCCTAAAGCCCCGCTGGGAAATGTCAAGGAACAAAAAAGAAAACGCCACCAGTACCCCCTTCCACGTCCACCTGCACTCTCTGTCAGTACACGCCAGGATTGGTGCAGGTGCACGACTCGCGCCAGGGGAGGAGACACGTGCGTGCCTGGCCCTCCTCTGGCTTTAATTTGGGGTTTTGTAGGGCCGTGCAGAAAGGCCCACCATCTACATGCAGATCACCATTCACATGGACATGCCTTAGATGTCCACAGGGTAAGGCTATAACTTCTGATAGGGCCACTTTTTGCAATGACGCCGCCGGGTGAGGACTTGGAAGGTAGCCGTTCTGAAGTGTTTGGCTAATGTTCGTCTTCGGTGTGATGTCTTTTCTTATCTCAGCTTACTCCATTCACTTCTGGTCCTGTAGAAGTCACTCCCTTACTTGTAAGAAAGGACCAAAGAAAGTGCCAATCCTATAATTGAATGGCCTGCAATTTTATTATTTTATTATTATTTTGTTAATTTCAGAATATTAGGGAAGTACACACATTTTGATCACATATAATGCCTTTGTCTCGCCCAAGCCAGGGCTATAAGCTTGCCCTTCCCCCATACAGTGTTCACTGCACCCATTAGTTGTGAGTTTACCGACCCCCACCTTCCCCCTCTCACCTGACCAGCATCCAGTGAATATTACTTCCATGTGAGCACCTTAGTGTTGATCAGTTAATACCAATTTGATGGCGAGTACATGTAGTGCTTGTTTTTCCATTCTTGTGATACCTCACTTCAAAGGATGGGCTCAAGCTCTATCCAGGATAATATAAGAGGTACTAGATCACCATCGTTTTTTGTAGTTGAGTAGTATTACATGGCATACCTATACCACATTTTATTAATCCATTCACGGATTAATGGACACGTGGGTTGTTTCCACATCTTTGTAATTGTGAATTGTACTGCAATAAACATTTGAGTGCAGATGTCTTTATCATAGAATGTCTTTTTTTCCTTTGGTAGATACCTAGTAGTGGGATTGCTAGATCAAATGGTACTTCTACTTTTAGCTCTTTGAGATATCTCCAAATTACTTTCCATAGGGGTTGTACTAATTTGCAGTCCCACCAGCAGTATAAGAGTGTTTCTTTCTCTCCACATCCATGCCAGCATTTGTTGTTTTGGGGCTTTTTGATAAAGGAATAGGCTGAAATTTTAAAAAACCAAACCAATCTGACAGCATGAAGAGCAGAAATAACAAAATAAGGGATTACCTGTGATGACCCAATAGTCTCTGGTTGTTTCTGATATATCAAGGTTGGGATATTCCAGTGCTAAAACAAACAAGAAACACTCCAAATTACTTTCATAGGCTTTATTTATAAATATTGTTAAGGGAAACAGACATAAGTGACAAAATAGCAAGCAGCTAAATCTTGCTTTATCATCCTTGCGAATTCCAGGACATAAATGCCAAAACTATCTTGTTGTCCAGAAAACTAAAAGACTCAGTAAAAGGTTTTCTAGGGTTTGTGGGTTTCTGCTCTTTCAGTATTTCCATTAAAACCTTCTTGAATGGAAAGCCTTCATCATCAAGAGCCACAGCCAGAACCTGTCCTAGTTGTAGCTTTCTTTTTAAAAAATTATCCAAACTTCCATTAACATGTTTTAGGAATGATTTTATCTTGGATGGATTTTTTCCAATGTCAGGGACTTAAGTTTAGTAGCAAATACCTGTAACAAAAGGCCCCATATTTCTTTACAAGTATGGTGACTACTGGATTTAATACATGCAATGGTCTCAGTACAGTGCCTGGCATACAGTTAGTGCTCAATAAATCTTACTTGCAGTTATCAGAATATCAAAATAATGAAAGAAAATAAATTCTTCACATGCTTCCCTGTGACATAATGCCATCTGTTATGACATCATCTGTTCCCTAAAATCCAGGGTCATCTTTATTTATTACATGGAAGTTTATAAAAGCTTGCCATTAAACAAACATTCCAAAAAAATTCTGAATGGCTCCTACGTGCTAAGTATATTCACCTACCTATCTTGTTTATTATCTTGTTTATTTACAATATCAACAACAACCATGGAAGGAAATTATGAGATAATTTTGCTGATATGTTATTTTAAAAAAAAAAAAACTTGCTCAGTGACTTTGGGAAATGTAAGAATGATTAAATTTAAGAGAACGTACCTTTACTTCTTTTGGCTACCAAGTAAGTGTTTGGATACAAAATGCAGGCTGCATCGTCCTCGAAGTCTATGCCTACTGCATGGCAATGAGGGTTATGTAAAGGAAGCGCTAGAAGACAGCGAGGCCACAAGACTAGGGGGACCTCACGGAGTGCAGTGACAATGTGGATTGCAAATGAGTTGCATTATGGAATCTAGAGGCAGGGCAGGAGCTGAAGGTCAGGAACATGTGCTGGCGGCACAAATGGGAGGAAAGCACCATGACCCAGATTCCTGTGAGGACAGACGCCCTCACAGGCAGTACTGTAAGCCCAGAAGGCAGACTGCTTGGGTTCAAATCCCAGGTTCTGTGTCTCACTAGGTATGTGAGAGTGGGTGTTCCGTGAAACCCCTTGGAGTTTCAGTTTTCTCCTCCGCAAAATGGGGCTGATGTTGCACCTACCTTTTAGGGCAGTTGTGAGGATTAAATGAGATAAGAGACATGTGAAGGCTGGATGAAGACACCTAGCAACTGCTTTCTTTCAGTGTGCTTTTCACCGATTCAACCCCAATCCATCTCATATCCCAGTTGCTGCTTTATGATAAAAGAGGTAGTATGTGGCCCAGCACGGCAGATGTTCGCTAAATGGAGAAAGGCCCCAGGGAAAACCACAGGGCCCGGTACGAGGTGGGCATACTCACGTTCAGCAATGGTGAGCGGCGGGTAGGTGAGGTAGAACCCCACCAGCTCAGCCGAGAGCTGGCTGAGGAGGCTGCTGGCAACGGTGCCGTTGAGGAACGTGCTCTGATTGCCCACGACGTACACCAAGGTGACCGCCTGGGAGGCGTTGGACGTGCTCACAATCTGAATCGACACAGGAGGAAAGGGGAGGGAAACATGCCAAATAAGAGAGGGTCTGTTTCATGGAGGCCATGGGAGAAGGTTAAGCTGAAGTTGAGGGTAGGAATGAAAGGGAGGTGGGGAAACAGCAAGAAAAGAGACAAGAATAACGACAGTCGTCATTTTCTGATGGCTTGCTAAGTGCCAGGCATTGTGCTATGGGCACATCATCTTATTCAATCCTTACTGTGACCCTAGAAGGTGTATCTAGTTAAGACCCCCTTTCACAGATGAGAAAACTGAGGCCCAGAATGATCAAGGGACTTGCCCAGGGCCACACAGCTAATAAGTGACAGTCAGGATTTGAACCCAGGTACTTTGACTTCAGGTTCTTAACCGCTGGTGCATGTAACTTTTCCTGGAGCTAAGTTGTCTCAGGTTACTTTTATGGTTCTGAAAATATAGAATAGAGCTTAGAAATGTTAAATTTAAGGAGACCTCAACTGCTCCAACAGAGAAAGCCTGAGTTAAACTTTCAGGGAATTTTAAAGTTGAAAAGACCAGGAATGTACAAGCTGATCACCAACCTAGTCACGGGTACAGCAACTGAACCTTATTATAAAAAGAATTCAGAAATATAAAATATGTTCTTTAGAGAGCAATTACATTTCCTTGTGGTCTATTAATTCAATATAGAACATGTAAAAAATGAGAAGGCATGGTTTTCTTCTCACATTTTGTCTAAGTCAGTTTTTTGAGTTGCCGCAAAATGAGGTTTTTCTGGGTCAATGTATGGACAAAAATATCCCACAGACGAGATTTGAAAAACACAGGCAGTAGGAAGTCATTCAACGTGGCAAGACATTTTTTTGTCGGGCTTTGTGTGGGGTGTCTTCCCTTCCCCCTCCAAAGCTGCTGGCCACCCCACCCTCTCTGGTCTCTCCTGCACACCCGCCAGGCAGAGCTTGTTGACCACTTCAGTGGGCTGCTCTGCCCTCTGGCTCCAGCTAACGGGGCTCTGGAGGATATGGGAGAATATGGTAGAGAGCGAGGAGAGGAAGGTCAGAGTAGGATGCTCTGGACTCTCTCTTTGCAGGGGCAAGCTGGCTCTGGTCAGGCAGCTACACCTGCTCCACCCCTTTGCCCCATCAGGAGTCCTGGGGACTGCCCAGTCCCTGCAGTCACCCTAGCGCCTGCCCACGCTTCTACAAAGGGTGCCTTTTATTGAAATTTCCTCAAATTACTTACATTCAAGAGTGCACCCTCTTCCCTGCCAACGTACTGACCGATTCCCGGTCTTTCCTAGACATTTGCACACTCAGACACAAAGGTCCCTGCCCCTCTCCTTTGATTTTTTTTTAAATTACTTTTTGCAGACTTTAAAACACGGATACATAATATTTGTCTGTATTTATGGGGTACATGTGATATTTTGTGAGATGCATAGAATGTGCAATGATCAAGTCAGGGTATTTTTGGGGTATCCATCACCAAAGAAGACTGTCAAGAAGAGAGTCTTCACTTTATTTCCCACTTTTGCCCATAATTGGAAGATCCTTTTTAATTCTCAGATCCACAGCATGTATTCCCAAGATGAATGATAAACTGAGTCAACATTTCTGCTCAACTCTGACTCTCCACTCTGGAAGCATTTCTGGACTGTGGTTTAGCCGCAGGAATTCATGCCTCTTTTTCAAGGTACCAAAAAGAAAGGCACTTCTTTTCTGAACAATTCAAGAGATCTCACCATACTGCTACCTAAAATAAAATACTGGAAAAAAAACTTTTCAATTTTTTATCTCTATTGTAAACATTCTATTTTTCAACTTTCAACAAAACTAAATAACCCTGGATCCCAAGGAAGCCTGTAAAGTTTGCAATATGGGTGGTGGTACCTCTGTATATACGACATTCAACAAGGTAATTAATCATTTTTTGTGGCAAAATATATAAAATTTACCATTTTAACCGTTTAAAGTATACAGTTCAGTGGCATTAAGTATATTCACATTTTGCATAACCATCACCATCATCCATCTCCAGAACATTTTTATCATCCAAAACTGAAAGTCTGTGCCTATTAAATGACTCCTAATTTCTACCTTCGTACAGCCCCGGGCAATCACCATTCTACTTTCTAGATACCTCTTATCGGTGAAATCACTTATTGGTTCAACAACTCTAGATACCTCTTATAAGAAAAAACATACAGTATTTATCCTTTTGTGACTAACTTAGTACACTTAACAAAATGTCTTCAAGGTTCATCCATATCCTTGCATGCATCAGAATTTCCTTCCTTTCTGAAGGCTGAATAATATTCCATTGTGTGTCTATATAAATATATATATATATAACATACACACACACACACATAATACATTTGTTTATCCATTCATCTATTGAAGGACACTTGGGTTGCTTCTACCTTTTGGATATTGTGAATAATACTGCTATGAACATGGGTGTACAAATACCTGTTCAAGTCCCTATTTTCAGTTCTTTTTGGTATATACCCAGAAATGAAATGGCTGGACCATATGGTAATTCTATGTTTAATTTTTTGAGAAACCACCATACTCTTTTCCAAATGGCTGCACCAGTTGACATTCCCACTAGCAATGCACAAGGGTTCCAATTTCTCTACATCCTCACCAACATTTATTATTTTCTGTTTTTTGAGAATAG
Source organism: Microcebus murinus (assembly GCF_040939455.1). NCBI lineage: Eukaryota > Metazoa > Chordata > Mammalia > Primates > Cheirogaleidae > Microcebus > Microcebus murinus. The sequence goes on from NC_134107.1 coordinate 32,078,739, forward strand.
CCATACTAATAGATGTGGAGTGGTATCTCATGGTTTTGATCTGCATTTCTTTAATGATTAGTGGTGTAGAGCATCTTATTATATGCTTACTGGCCATTTTTTAGAGAAATGTTTATTCAAGTCCTTTCTCCATTTTACAATAGGTTTCTTTTAAATTATTAAATTGTAGGAGTTCTTTCTATGCTCTGGATATTAACTGCTTATCAAATATATGATTTCCAAATATTTTTCATCTATTCTGTGGGTTGCCTTTTCACTCTGTTGATAGTGTTCTTTGATGCATAAAAGTTTCTAATTTTGATAAAGTCTAATTTATCTATTTTTTCTTTAGTTGCCTATGCTTTTAGTGTCAAATTCAACATATCATTGCCAAATCTTGTGTCATAAAGATTTTTTCCCTCTGTTTTCTTTGAAGAGTCCTATAGTTTTACTTCTTTCATTGGTTCTTTGATCCATTTTAAGTTAACTTTGGTATATGATGTTAGGTAAGAGTCCAACTTCATTCTTTTACATGTGGATGTTCAGTTTTCCCAATTTGTTGAAAAGACTGTCCTTTTCCCACTGAATAGCTTTGGCATCCTTGTCAAAAATTATTTGGCCATATACAATGGGGTTTATTTCCACATTCTGTAATCTATTTCATTGGTCTATGTGTCTGTCTTTATAACAACACCATATTGTTTTGATTACTGTAGCTTTGCAGTAAGATTTGAAATCAGGAGGTATAAGACCTCCAATTTTGTTCTTCTTTCTCAAAATTGCTTTGGCTATTAACAGGCCCTTGAGATTTCATATGAGTTTTAGGAAGTATTTTTCTATTTCCACAAAATCACTTGGATTTTGATAGAGATTATATTAAATCTGGAGATTCTTTTGGGTAGTATTGACACCTTAACAACATTAAGTCTCCTAATCCATGAACACAGGATGTTTTTCCATTTATTTGTGTCTTCTTTAATATACTCACTTTTTATAGCTAAGAAAAGTGTGATCACTCTTGGCAGCTGTTTAACACTGGCTCCAAAAACAAGAGGTCCACAGGCCTGAGACCAAGGCCACAGCACTGGTCCCTGAAAGTCATGCTCTGTCCCCCAAAGAAGATGCAAATACTGGTGACACTTTCCCCATCACCCCTTTATATTGACCCCGGTAGCTTCTGACCTCATCTGTGACTCCCACGCCATGATTCAGTTGGCTAATTAGATCTACAGCGGATGGAGTAGAAAGCAGTTGTTTTGCCTACTCAGCGTCCATTCTCCCTTCTATGACAGCACCACAATTTCCCTTGGAACCACCTCTCCTCTCCTCTCTGTCCATGTGCTTTGGATGGGGCCGCCCACCCGAGTTTCAGCAGTGGTCATCAGAGCCAGGCCTACTTGATTAGGAAAGTCTCTTTGGCCACAGTTAGTGATCTGAAAGGGGCACAATGAGTCCAATGAGAGCTAATCCCAAAATCTTCACTGGAATGACACTTGGGTTCCACAGACTATGGGCAACAGGATGAGCCATCCCAAGGGAGCTAAGGATGGTGCCAGCCCAGAGCAAAGCAAGCCAAGAGATGAAAAGAACTTCATGAAGAAAGCATGGAAGCACCTGGAATCAACTGTGCCTGAAGTAAATAAGCCTGAAGTTTCCAGTTCCATGAGCCAATCGCTTCCTCTTTTTGCCTTGTAAATTTATATTCTGTCACTTGCAACCAAAAACAGTCCTAACCTGAGTCAATTGTAATCTGGCCCCTAATACTAAAACTATAGAAGTTTAAAAAAAAGGATGCTTTTTCAATGACTCCCTGAATGAATGAGTGAATGAAATATTTACATGGTCTTATTGCACAAAGGATTCAAGGTGCTTTACAAATCATATGTTATCAAATAAAATGAAAAAGTTATTACATTACTAAACCAGGTCTTGGAAAAACAGATGAAAGACAATCCAACAAGGAATGGTTAGCATGTAGTTGTCTATGCATGATATAGGTTATGCAGGCAACAAATGTGGCTCTGGACTTCCTGTCCACTAATGGAAAAAGCCAAATGGGTGGGGTTAATAAAATGATTCATCCAATTATCCATTCATTTCGAATGCTGTTTAAATATTTAAGACTACCTAAAATCTGTTTAGATGCAATTCTCAAATCACCTGTTACAGCCTTTTCCAAGGAAGGTTTGTTACTTGATTTATAAAGTTTCATCTAATGGTCCATAACTACCATACAACAACACAAGAGAGGCTTCTTAAGGCCAAGGGCAGCTTATTTATCTTGGTGTCCCTCCCAGTGCCTGATAAATAGCAGGCACTCAATAAGTCTATGCTTCCTGAATACAATTAAAGTATGCTCTGCTGCCAAGATCTAAGTAGGCTCATGCACCTGTGAGGATCACAAATCCAATCAGAAAGAAAATGATTTCCCACAAGAGAGCTGAGTCACATTCCTTACATAAATCTTAAGTCTGTGACACATTTTTAGATCTTAGTCTAATATGAACCAAATCATAATGAGATACTTCCACATACACTTTGGATAAATCTAGAAAAGGAAAGCTGCTCATTCAAATTAAATTGTATGCTTTCTACATCATATTGGCTTTGCTGATAATTCACTTATGCTTAAATGTCAATTTCAAAACCACTGGGTCTAATTGCAAAGGCTTTAGTTCAGTCGTCAAAACAAAGACACTGAATAGAAGAGTTAATTAGAGAAATTTGGGGGATGGATGAATATCATTAAGAAGCATCTGTCCTTAGTGGGATAGTATCTACATAATAGCAAAAAATGGGTCTCAGAAAGGCTCCTGGTAGTGTGTATACTATTAATCCAGGAAGCTGAAAGATAGTGCACCAAGAGTGGGATTTCCCTAGGAATTAATTCTTATGTTTGCAAAAGTTTCATCAAGGACCTCATTTCTATATTGTATTGATGCTAGCATAGCATAGTGGATAAGAGTATGGGCTTTGAGCTCAAGTCCTTTTTCCATTCTCTACTGTGTGACCTTCTGGAAGTTTCCTTCCTTCCTTCCTTCCTTCCTTCCTTCCTTCCTTCCTTCCTCCCTCCCTCCCTCCCTCCCTCCCTCCCTCCCTCCTTCCTTCCTTCCTTCCTTCCTTCCTTCCTTCCTTCCTTTTTTTTTTCTGAGACAGAGTCTCCCTTTGTTGCCCAGGCTACAGTGAGTGCCATGGTGTCAACCTAGCTCACAGCAACCTCAAACTCCTGGGCTCAAGCAGTCCTGCTGCCTCAGCCCCCCAAGTACCTGGGACTACAGGCATGCGCCACCATGCCCGGCTAATTTTTTCTATATATGTATTAGTTGGCCAATTAATTTCTTTCTATTTATAGTAGAGATGGGGTCTTGCTCTTGCTCAGGCTAGTTTTGAACTCCTGACCTCTAGCAATCCTCCCGCCTTGGCCTCCCAGAGTGCTAGGATTACAGGCGTGAGCCACCACACCCGGCCTTCTGGAAGTTTCTTAACCTCTCTCTCAGTTCCCTCTTCTATGAAATGGAGGTAAGAATGCCTCAGAAGAATGTCTTGGGTATTATGTAGGAAAATATTTGTAAAACACTTAGCACAGTTCTTGGCACATAGTAAGCCCTCAATATAAAATGCGTGTGTGAGTGTGTAAATTAAGGTGACTGGAATAGAACCCGATGCAAATCACACAACAGGCAAATCTTAGTGAGTCAGCTACTTAAAATCGACTCCTTTATTCATTTTATATTAGACATTTGACATATATAGTAGAGTCTAGTTTAACTTTTTAAAATAGGAAATTTATTTGAAGGGACTGAGGAAGCTCGCCAGATGAGAAAATAAATATCAAACCCCAAACTACAGCAAGTAAACTGCGACACAGCATCCCTGCTGTCATGACCAGACTCCAGATACCCTCACCAATGTCTTGACTGTCTACATCACAAGCCTGAAGTACAAGGTTGCATGAACACAAAGCAGCTCTGAACGGGAGGACCTGAGGCATTTCTTGCCAACATTTGCACTGTGTTTGTCTGTCAACTACACAGCCTGAAACACCCTCCGCCCTACCTGAATCGTCAAGTTGCTTTTGGTACTCAGGACCTTCCTCTCAGCATCCTGGAAGGCTCTCTGCAGCCTCTGTTCCATCGTCTGAGCAAACTTGCAGGACTGTATGTTGTCTGATTGGCTCACAAACTGCAGCACTAGAATGAGAGTAATAAATCAGTGCTCACCAAAGCTCTATGTCTCAGTTCCTTGGATTTAATAGCGGTCATGATATAAAACAGCATGATTTTAGATTAGAGAAATTAGGCAAATAAATAAACCCAGACAGGATTTGATTGTAGTTTTGAAAGTGGCTCTTAAAGTGATTTATAACATAGAAGGAGCATGATCGAACCATCTAATACAAAAGGTTTTATAATTTTATTTGATTGGAATATGTAGACATCTGCTCAAAGACTGACAAATCATAACCTGAAAGAGATCATGCCTTCTATTTCTTTGGAGGGGGAAAAAAATCAATTGACCTCTATTACAAACTTGATTGAGTGTTTCAATTTCCATAGTTTTTCCAGTCTTATGTTTTACAAACTTTGTAGATCAGAAATCACCAGGGAGCTTAGAAAGAAAGAAAGAAAGAAAAAAAAGACAGAGAAATTCTGAGGCCTAAACTCAGAGATTCTAATTTAGTGGCATCTGAAACCCATTGCTCCAAGCCATAGATTTTTTGGATGCTCAACTCTTATCAGTATCCACTGGTAATACGAAAAGAAATATAAAATACATTACTTGGTGCTCATCAGTACTAAGTATATAAGTTAGGAAGAAAGACTCCAGTGATGGAACATTTCTAATATATTCAGGGTTAGAAAAACTTAGGCTGATATGCAGGGAACTTAGACATTTGATTAGCAGGGTCCTTGGAAGAAGGTACACAAGGACTTTTAAAAAATGACAGAGCTGCTAGCAATGGAGTTCTTAAACAGGTGTCCACTTGGTATTGCCCCTGATCCAGAATGGATAGGAATCTTCTCCTTCTGAGTTACTTGCCTGTTTTCAGCTGGAAGTAGCCTGCAGGCTGGGTATTCCACAAGGAGGCAAGTACGGCCACAGACTGTAAGTTGGGGGTGTGCTGCTTCAGATCTGCAGTGACGTTGCTGACTCCATAAACGCCCAGCATTTCTATCACTACAGCAGGCAAGTACACCAGCCTCCCTTTGGTAGCATAATAACCAACCGTGAGGTTATGAGCGTGTTCTAGGATGTCCACCTACAAAACAAATGGACCCACAGAACTCATTGTTGATTTCCACAGTACTTTAAGTTCTTCTTGGTGTTTCTTAGAACCACAACTGTTAGTAGCAAGATTGGAGAATAGGATGTTCTCAGTCAACAAATATTCTTAACAATCTTACAGAGTTGCTGTCCCCAACCCCTGGGCTGTGGCCCAGTGCCTGTTAAACTGGGCATGCATCACCACCTGAACTCCGCCCCGCCACACCTCCAAGTCCGTGGAAAAATTGTCTTCCATGAAACTTAGGAGCCAGGCAATGCAGCAGGAGGTGAGCGGTGGAAGAGCGAGGGAAGCTCCATCTGTATTTACAGCTTGCTCCCCATCACTTGCATCTCCGCCTGAGCTCCGCCTCCCCCCTCCCCACTACCATGTAAAAATTTTCTTCCAAGAAACTGGTCCCCGGTGCCAAAAAGGTTGGGGACTGCTGCATGTTAAAGCATATGTGGATTGAGACATCTCAAAATATCACAATACAACAAAATATAATTTACACCAAACCTACATGGGACAGAATTAAATCTGCATTTTTTAATTCTTTAAGTGCCTGGGTATAATCCTGCGAATACCGATTATTACCAAAAAGGCAGAGGGGAGATAGCAGGCCAAAGAGATTTCCAGCTAATGCAATGCTGAGGACAAGCGCTTTATTATATTTCTCATTTCTGAGAATTAAAAGGCAAGAATGACAGATTAAGAGGGGCACAGGTCAAGAAATTTAAAAAAAAGTTAATTCCTCCTTTGAGAAGCAGAGAGAAGACTTGTTTGGACTTGACTTCATCCTTGGCTTATAAACTGGTTCAAGACCAAGGCAGAGATGAGCCCCTGAGACCTTCCCTAACAGCTGAGTCCTCAGGGACACCGATGATCTGAGCTCTTTCTGTCCCGACTATAAGATTTCAAGGCTTCAGATTTTTCTTTCTTATTCTTATTTTTTTCTCTTTGCTTTCTTGGTGTTGTATATGAACAGTTCAGGGTGATTTTAGGGTTTTTTTAATGCATTAAATGTAATGTTTGCTACAGAATTACATTTGAAAAATAGAGAAAAGAATAACACATATATACACATACAGTTGTGCATGCACTGTAGATACTGCTTTATAACCTCCTTTTTTCTAATTTTTGTTAGTTTTATTTCAAGGGAGTGCAAGTGTTTTTGTTACATAGACACCTTGTATTATGCCTAAGTCAGGGCTTTTGGTGTGCCCGTCACCAGAATAGTGTACATTGTACCCCATAGGTAACTTTTTATTCTCCCTCCCTCCCCCACCTTCTTGGTTTCTCGTGTATTTTACATTGCTTTGTGCCCGTGTGTGGCCACCTACTAGCTCACACTTATTAGTGAGAACCTGTGGTGTTTAGTTTTTCATTGCTGAAATACTTCACTTAGAATAACGGTCTCCATTTCCATCCACGTTGCTGTAAATGACATTATTTCATTCCTTTTTATGTCTGAGTAGTACTCCATGATATGTGTGTGTGTGTGTGTGTGTGTATCACATTTTCTTTATCTGTTAATCAATTGATGGGCACTTAGGTTGATTCCACATCTTTGCAATCGTGAATTGTGCTGTGATAAAAATTCCAGTGCAAGTGTCTTTTTGATAAAATGACTTCTTTTCCTTTGAGTAGATACTCAGCAGTGGGATTGATGGATCTAATGGTAGGTCTACGTTTATTTTTTTGAGAAATCTCCACGTTGGTTTCCAAAGAGGTTGTACTAATTTGCAGTCCCTTTCTCTCTGCATCCATGCCAGCATCTATTATTTTTTGACTTTTTAATAATGGCCATTCTGATAGAGGTAAAGTGGTATCTACTTGTAGTTTTAATTTGCATTTCCCTGATCATTAGTGATATTGAGCATTTTTTCATATGTTAGTTAGCCATTTATCTATCTTTTTCCGGAAAATTTCTATTTATGTCTTTTCCCCACTTTTTGATGAGGTTGTGTTTTTCTTGTAGATTTGTTTGAGTTCTTTGCAGATTCTGGATATTAGTCACTTGTCAGATGTATAGTTTGCAAATATTTTCTCCTATTCTGTAGGTTATCTATTCACTCTGTTGATTATTTCCTTTGCTGGGCAGAAGCTTTTTTATATAAGTCTCATTTATTTATTTTTGTTGTTGCTATATTTGCCATTAGCATCTTAGACATAAATACTTTGCCTAGGCCAATGTCTAGAAGAATTTTTCCTATGGTTTCATCTAGAATTTTTATGATTTCATACCTTACATTTAAGTCTTTAATCCACTTTGAATTACTTTAGTATATAGTGAGAGATAGGTGTCCTGTTTCATTCTGCATGTGGCTATCCAATTTTCCTAGCACCATTTATTGAACAGAGAGCTTCCTTTCCCCTAGTGTATGTTGTTCTCTGCTTTGTTGAAGATCAGTTGGCTGTAGGTAGATGGCTTTATTTCTGGGTTCTTTATCCTGTTCCATTGGTCTATATATCTCCTTTTATACCAGTACAATGCTGTTTTGGTTACTATGGCATTGCAATATAATTTGGAGTCAAGTAATGTGACACCTCCGGGTTTGTTCTTTCTGTTTAAAATTGTTTTGGCTATTCAGGCTCTTTTTTAGTTCCAAATGAAGCTTAGGATTATTTTTTCTAGACCTGTGAAATATGATGTTGGTATTTTGATGGAAATTGTGTTGAATCTGTAAATCACTTTGGACAGTAGGAAATTTTAACAATGTTGATTCTTCCAATCCATGAGCAAGGGATGTTTTTCCATTTGTTTGTGTCATCTGCAATTTCTTTCATCAGTGTTTTGTAGTTTTCCTTTTAGAGATCTTTCACCTCCTTGGTTAAGTATATTCCTAGGTATTTTATTTTCTTTGTAGCTATGGTGAAAGGTGTTGAGTTCTTGATTTGACTCTCAGCTTGACTGTTATTATACAGAAATGTTACTGATGTGTGTATTGATTTTATAACCTGACTTTCCTGAATTTATTTATCAATTCCAGGAGTCTCTTGGTGGAGCCTTTAAAGTTTTCTAGATACAAGATCATACCATCAGTAAACAGAGATAGTTTGACATCTTCTCTCCCTATTTGGATGCCCTTTATTTTTTTTCTCTTGCCTGATTGCTCTGGCTAGGACTTCCAATACTGTGTTGAATATAAGTGGTGACAGTAGGTACCCTTGTCTTATTCCAGTTCTTAAGGGGAATGCTTTCAACTTTTCCTCATTTAGTATGATGTTGGCTGTGTGTTTGTCATATATGGCTTTTATAATTTTGAGGTATGTTCTTCTATGCCTAGTTTGTTGAGTTTTTATCTTGAAAGGGTGCTGGATTTATTGAATGCTTTTTCTGCATCTATTAAGATGATCATATAGTCATCATTTCTATTATAAGGTGAATCACATTTACTGATTTGCATATGTTGAACTATCCTTGCATCCCTCTGATGAAACCCACTTGATCATGGTGGATTATCTTTTTGATGTGCTGTTGAATTCGGTTTGCTAGTATTTTGTTGAAGATTTTTGCATCTATATTCATAAGGGATATTTGTCTATAATTTTCACTTTTTGTTGTGTCCTTTCCTGGCTTATGATATCAAGGTGATACTGGCTTCATAAAATGAGTTAGGGAGGATTCCTTCCTTCTTGATGTTATGGAATAGTTTCTGTAGGATAGGTACTAGTTCTTCTTGGTAGGTCTGGTAGAACTTGGCTGTGAATCCATCAGGTCTAGGGCTTTTTAGTGTGTGTGTTGGGAGATTTTTTATTACTGCTTCAATCTTACCACTTGTTATCAGTCTGCTCAGGATTTCTATTTACTCCTGATTCAGGTTTAGGAGGTTGCATGTTTCCAGGAATTTATCCATTTCCTCTAGGTTTTCTAGTCTGTTTGCATAGAACTGTTTGTAGTATTCATGGATGATGCATTTCTGCAGTAGCAGTTGTAATGTCTCCTTTTTCGTTTCTGATTGAGCTTAATTGAGTCCTTTTTCTTCTATTTCTGGTTAATCCAGCTAGTGGTCTATTGATTTTGTTTATCTTTTCAAAGAACCACATTTTGTTTCATTGATCCTTTATCTCGTTTTTATGTTTTCCATTTTGTTTAGTTCTGTTCTGAGCTTTGTCATTTCTTTTCTTCTGCTAGCTTTGGGTTTGGTTTGTTCTCTTTTTTCTAGTTGAGATGTGACATTAGGTTGATACTTTGTGATATTTCTGTCTTTTTGATGTAGGCATTTAAGGTTATGAACTTTCACCTTAGGACTGCTTTGGCTGTATCCCAATATTTTTGAAAGCTTGTGTCCCCTTTGTCATTCAGTTCAAGGGACATTTTGATTTTCATCTTAATTTCACCATTGACTCAAGGATCATTCAGCAGCAGATTGTTTAATTTCCATGACTTCATGTAGAATTGAGTGTTTGGGAATTGATTGGGCCAGTGCTAGGGGATTGCATGTGGAGTGGTGGGTTGGTCCCTAGGCTGCTGTTGGAAGCTCTGGCAGGGAGCTGGATGAGTCCCTCTCCACTGAGGCAGGTACTACAAGAGACTGCTCAGCCTGAGTGTCCCTGAGGTGGTGGCAGCAGCTGTTTGGTGAGGCTATCTAGGCTGTGGCCACATGTGTCAGGGCTACAGATGTTTGCTTCATCTTGATCTAGGTATAATGGCAGTATGCAGCAGGGGCAGCTTGTGGTTATCGGGTCGTGGTGGAGAACTGGACCATAGATGTGTGATGCATGGCCTGCCAGCTAGCATGCAAGACCAAGGGGTTTGTTTTGTTGGTTGGCACTCAGGGTCACCACAGGGGCATGGCCTGCTGGTTGGTGCACAACACCAAGGGGTGTGGCCCACAGCACAGTGCATAGGGTGGGGTGTGTGGCCCACTGGCCAGTGCACAAGGCCAGAGTGTGTGGCCTACCACACAGAGCATGGGGCCACAGGGGCATGGACCTCCAGTGGTGGCATACAGGTCAAGGGGCTTGTTCTTCTAGTTGACATGCATGTCTGCTAGTTGGTGGGTAGGTCCACAAGGGTGTGAACCTCTGCTCAGTACCTGGGTCTGAGAGAGCATGGGCCTTGGTGCGGCACCACATGGGGTCATGGGGGCTTATGTTGGTGCATGGGGCCACAGGGGCTGGGCTGCTGGATGGCTGGGGCTCTCTCCCCACACAGGTCCTGCTGAGGCTGCTACCATGGGACCCCTTGTGCTCTGTTCGAGTTCCCTGGTGGGTGGGAGAGGCACCTGTCTCCCAGCCTTGGGCATGTGAGAGCGTGTGACCTCCCTGCTCCTTCCTTGGCCAGGCAAGAGGCAGTTCTGGGGCAGTTGCACCCAAGCCAATGTCTGTGTAGACTGGGTGCTCTGGACCTAGGAGCTCAGAGTGGCATCAGCTGCAGCAACCCAGAAACTGAGGCCAGCAGGTCCCTGCTGAACCTGCTCTCTGATTCAGCTTCATGATACAGTCTCCAAGCAATTCCCTTATCAGTATGGAGGCCCATGGTGGTGGTGGAGGGGCCCTCACAGCTCAAGTCACGGTGTCCACACAAGGAATGTGGGGCTCTGGGGCTCTCTCTTTTGTCCCTTCCCTATATATGGTGTCTCCCCCCAATATCTTCCAATTTTGACGAGTGGAACTCCCCATTCTTGTCTCCTCCATTCTGAGTGTCTCTGCTGATCCACAGTGCTCTCTCCAAGAGGGTCCATCCACAGGTGGGCAGTGACTTGCAGTCGTCATCCTCTCCTAGACAGCAGCACATACGGGCTACTTCTAGTCTGCCATGTTGGCCCTGACCCCCAATTTTTTTATTGTGGTAAAATACACACAACATACAATCTACCATCTTAACCATCTTTCAGTGTACTGACCAGTGGTATTAAGAACATTCATAATGGCATACAACCATCACCACTGTCCATCTCCAGAACTGTTTTAATATTGTAAAACTGGAACTCAAAGCGTTTTAACACCTGCTCCCCCTCTTATTCTTACATCTCCATTTCCAAAGGAAGCAAGACGACTGACTTTGTGGCAGGGTGGTGTGGCTTTGGTTCCTACACATTGGGTGCTTTCCCTCAGTCTGTTTCCTAAAGGTGGTGTTCAAGATGATTTTAGCTGAAACAAGGGCTGCTTCAGGATGGGACATGGACACGGCACAAAACCACCCTAAATCATCCAGTGAGAAAGCTGCTCCCTTTTCAATCCTTCTGGTTACCTCAAGGAACAAGCCTCAGCTCGGTGATTATTTGCTTTTAACATCTCTCTATCCCTTGCTAATTTCTTTTTTAAGCAAACAAAGGACACCAGACTCAGCCTCAGAGCCTTCTGCAGGCAACAACATCTAGCTTAAATTTAACAAGCTGTTTGCTTCCCACTATTAGCATTTTTATTTGTGGCAAATGATCCTGATTTCCATATATGATGGTAATTATCAAATATCTTTCGAAAGAAATGATTTAAGTTTTAAAAAATGAACCCTCTTTTTTTTTTCTTTCTTATGAGACAGAGTCTCTCTTACTCTGTCAGCCGAGTAGAGTGCAGTGACGTCATCATAGCTCACTGCAACCTCAGATTCCTGACTCAAGCGATCCTCCTGCCTCAGCTTCCCAAGTAGCTGGGACTACAGTCATATGCCATGAGACATGGCTAATTTTTCTATTTTTAGTAGAGATGGGTTTTGCTTTTACTCAGGCTGGTCTTGAACTCTTGAGTTCAAGCAATCCTCCAACCTCAGCCTCCCAGAGTGCTAGGATTATAGGTGTGAGCCACTGTGCCCAGCCTAAAAAAATGAACCCATTTTTTAAAAACCTAATACTTTGATGATATGCAGGAAAGACCAAAACTGAAAAGGTAGTTTGAGAATGACTGAAATTTAGTGGAAATCGTATCAGGCAACTAAATGGAAAAATTCACATTTTCAACTTCCAAATGGAGTTTCTATGCAAAAAACCACAGAAACTTCTCATGGAACATCTTCCTTTTTCTTTTTCTTTTCTTTTCTTTTTTTCTTTTCTTCTCTTCTCTTCCTTTCCTTTTCTTTCTTTTCTCTTTTCTTTCATTCCTTTCTTTTCTTTTTTCTTCCTCTCTTTCTCTATCTTTCTTTATTCCTTTCCTTTTTCTTTTCCCCTCCTCCCTCCCTCCCTCCCTTCCTTCCTTTCTTTGAGACAGAGTCTCGCTTTGTTGCCTAGGCTAGAGTGAGTGCCGTGGCGTCAGCCTAGCTCACAGCAACCTCAAACTCCTGGGCTCAAGCAATCCTACTGCCTCAGCCTCCCGAGTAGCTGGGACTACAGGCATGTGCCACCATGCCCGGCTAATTTTTTCTATATATATTAGTTGGCCAATTAGTTTCTTTCTATTTATAGTAGAGACGGGGTCTCGCTCTTGCTCAGGCTGGTTTCGAACTCCCGACCTCGAGCAATCCGCCCGCCTCGGCCTCCCAGAGAGCTAGGATTACAGGCGTGAGCCACCGCGCCCGGCCCCTTCCTTTCTTTCTTTTCCAGAATTGTATAAAAGAGATTGAGAATGACCAATAAACTGTGTGCCAAATTTCCTTCCTAGTCCTTGGTGTGATGGGTCAGGAGGGATCACCAGGCTGAGTACAGCTGGAGGACAAAACATCAGAGAAAGAGCCAGAGTAATATTTTTTATTGGTGCAAAAGGGACTCCACCAACTGCCAATTGCATTTACTGCTTGAAAACTTGGATCCAACCTAGAGAGTGTAAAGCAAGGCTTCCACCACTCAGATATGCCACTGAAATCAGCCAGTGCTCGCTGAACAGTACTTGGCATTAAAGCATTTGGAGAGAAGAAAAATGTTTACTTCTCTGTCTGCTGCTGGCAATTAAAGCCAAGTTAGACTCGATTTACAAGTTGGAATAATTTTTAAATGTCCATAAATAAATCACTATTTATAAGCTGAGGAAGATAAAGGAAAAAAACAATGGACAGTTTCTAGGGATTATACAAACGATATTAAACACTTTCCCCAAATGATGAGATAATGGGACAGTTTAAAACAGTATATCTGGGCTGTAAAAAAAAGTCTAGATATAAGGCAATTAGTCTCAATTTCCCATCTCAAAATGTGACCTTTCTCTCCAGCCACCATGTATTAGCTATTTGCCAAAACGAAGAAAGATTCTACTTCTGGCCAGCGTGGTTACGGTACCTACAAAGGAGGAAAACAATGTAAACATGCTTTGGACTCAAGAGGCAGGCTTGGCCTGGTTACAAAGCAGGGGGCTTACGTACATGAGCCGAGACATCGTTCTGGTGGAAAGCCTTCCGCAATGCCTGCGTGAGCCCTTTGGCTACATTGAGCTTCAGGGATTCGCTGATCTGCACTCTCCTTTGGGTCAGAAAGAGGACTGTGGGGCAAAACAGAAGCATGGCAATCAGGGGAAGGCAGCCAACCCCATAATCAACCACTCCTCCCAGCAGCCGCTGTCTGCAAGTTCTGAGTAAAGCCAGCCAGCACAGGTCCAACCAATGAGGGGACGGGCTGGAGGGGTAGCTCTGTTGGTCCTGCTGAAGTCCCAAGGAAAGAAGGCCCTAGCCTTCTGTGTGGCCCTCAGGGACACAGAGCTGGTATGCTGATGGCAGTCCATTTCTCACAGATGCTGCCTCTGACTGTGAAAGCCAGGATCAGCACTGCCTTCTCTGAATGCAACAAAATTCCTGCAACATTTATAGACAGCCTACTTAGGTGCAGGCCCTGAGCTAGGTGCTGCAGCCTCAAACAACCCCGAGTCAGGAAGGTACAAGTCTTCACCTCACAGCAGGACAGAGACAGGCATGGAGACAGGACGGAGAAGAGGCCTTTGCAATTGAATGTTACAGGTGCTACTTGAAGGAAAATCTATGATGCTCTTGGAGCTCCTAAATGGAGCATCCATCCCTGAGCTGGGCAAGGGGCTAGGGATCAAAAAAGGTTTCCATAGGAGCTGATGCTTCAGCTGAGTCCTGAAGGATAACAGGAGTGAATTTGACTAAGGAAGAAGGGATTGCCTGCACCCAGTCCCAGCAGAGAAAATATCAAGTGCAAAGGCACAGGAGAGAAGTGAAATATTTCAGTATACAGTGGCTCCCCCTTATCCACAGTTTTGCTTTCCGTGATTTCAGTTACCCTTGGTCAACCTCAGTCTGAAAATAGGTTATTACGGTACAATAAGATATTTTGAGAGAGAGAGAGAACATTCACCATAACTTTTATAATGGTATATTATTATACTTGTTCTATTTTACTGTTAGTTATTGTTGTGCCTAATTTATAAATTAAACTTTATTATAGGTATTATGTCTAGGAAAAAACACAGTGCATATAGGGTTCGGTGCTATCCGAGGTTTCAGGCATCCTGCGATGCATCCCCAGCTAGGGGAGGACTCCTGTCCATGTTTAGGTTTGGCCCTGATGGCAATGGGAAAATGAAGAGTTTTAAGGAAAGAATGCATTTCAGAAGGTTCCCTTGACACAGACTGGAGAACAGACTGGAGAGGGGGGAAGTCTGAAGGCACAGAGATAAATCTGACTGTTGGTACAGAAATTTAGGTGAGCGATGATGACAGTATGAACCAGGATGGGGGATATTCAGGAAACAGAAGTGAAAGGAACTGTGACTGATGAAATGTGGCTGGGCGGAGGCTAGGGGAGAGAGGAACATTTCAGACTTCTACACCTTGGGGGGCCAGGGGCTGCCTGCCACTCAGAGGAGAGCAGGTGGAAGGGGGACAGGGCAAGTGGAACCGTAGGTGGTATAATTTCCTGAGAAACAGAAAGAGATACTCTACTTCCTGCTATGCCTAGTTTTACAATTTCCCATTTTAGAATAGGATATGTCTCAAGATATCATTTCATTTAATTCTCTGTGGGGTGAGGAGGAAGGCGGCATGCGAGCATTCAGCATTGGCACGCTCTTTCAAATAATCTGTCTAATGTTTTTTATAGCAAATGCTACCACACTATTAAAAGCACCCTGTGCATTCTAGGCCTGTTTCGCTACCACTGGGGAGTGGGGGCTGAAAAGACAGCATCCCAGCTCTGCTCACGGCTCTAGTGCTGCCCACCCCACTGTTTTCGAGTCTTCTCTTTTACATCAAAAGAAATCCTGGGCTCCCACATCATGTGCAGTAGCTGTACTTGTACTATCTGATGATTGAGAAAACACATGACAAAAAGCCTTTCTGAACTTTGTGGCACTTCCCAAGATCTTGTATTTTACAAACTGCATCATGCATTCATGTGAGACATCACTGAGTTCCTCTACAGGCAAAACGGTGCACATTTGTACTCTCAGACCAGCAGACCAACTGTGGTTTCCGAGGGGCCTCTGATATCAGGACTAATCCTAGGACTCGAATCCATGTCAATGAGGCTCCTCCTTTCCTCTGACACTTGATAAAGATCAAGGTTCCCCAGCCTCAGCCCCATGGACGTCTCAGGCTAGATTAATCTTTGTTGTCAGGAGCTGTCCTGTGCATTGTAGGATATTTAGCAGGATCCCTGGTCTCTATCCCACTAGATTCTGGTAGCACCACCCCAAATGTGGCAACCAAAAATGTCTCCAGACACGGCCAATGTCCCCTGGGGGAGGAGGAGCAAAATCACCCCTGGTTGAGAACCACTGATCTAAAACAAAAATAATTGTTACATCTCTGAGGCCAGGCTTGCTGCTTTCAAGTAAAATCAGAAGGACAGTGGACTCGTACCTGTCTTCACCAAGAGCTTACTGGACATCTGACACTCCAGGCTGGATGCCATTTTGCCAGTTGTGACCACAGCAGCCGATGCAGCAGGAGGAGCACCATCTGTGTTTTCTGTCCGCAAGGGTGGCAAGCGGGTGGCCTTCACTGAGGCTGTCATGGATGTCAACGCTGCTGTGACTGTCAGCGGGCGTGGGGTGGATGCTCTGGGCGTCTCCGGGTTGGTGGGGTTTGGGAAGCCTGTGTGCATGGCTTGTGGTTTCCTGGGGAGGTGTGTTGTGGACAACAGGCCAGAGGCAGTGCCTGTGTCCCCTTGCATGGCTGTATGTGTGCTCACGGTGTGTGCTGTTCTTGCAAACATGTAGGTTGGCGTGAATGGGAAGGCTGTATGGAGTGTCCCTGGTGTTGCCTTTGAGCCAAAGGCCACCTTGTTTGTGACATTTTTAGCTAGAGTAGTGGTCAAACTGCTCTTGCCTAATCCTGAGGCCACAGCCAAAGGGCTGCTGCCGGTCCCCTTAGCAACTAGAGCTGCAGACAGCGCCGGTGGACTTGGTTTCCGCAGGAACAACGTGGCTGCTGCTGCCGCTGCTGCTGCTGCTGCTGTTGGCTCTACCTTGGATAACACTGAGAAGTCCACTGTAAAGAGACAAAAAGCAACATCTGTCATTGGCCCGGAATACATGCATCACTTGTTCTGATGATGGATGGATGTAACTCATGGGTTTGCTAGGGTGAAAAGTCTCTGCACTCTGGGCTTGCAGTGGGGAGAACTTACTCAAAACAACTTTAGGCTCCGTTAGTCGATTAACCATAATGAGAATGCCACTTACGGCAAAGCTGTGGTTGATAAGGAGGACACAAATTCTGAACACTTTCAAAACATCAGGTGGGCAGAGGATCAACAACATGACTATCTCGGGGTGCTAACTCACTCCTGAAAGGGGGTATGTGCTCCTTCAGAGCAAAGCTGGCATCTGTGTTGAGGCTGAAGAAACTCTGGCTACAAAAGCAGTCATACCTGTTTTGGGGGAACCAGGAAACAAACTACCTCCACTAGTGGCTGCACCTGTCCATTTCTTGGGGTGCTGAGAAGCCTGTGGCACTTTGGAGGGGGTCCTGGAAAAGGCACTGGTTGATATAGGAGGAGATTCAGCAGTAGAGTGATGTCTCAGGATGCTCTGGAATGGTGTGGAAGCATTCATCACAGGTGATGGATAGATGTCGCCGGAAATGTGGGAATCTGTATCTGTTCCATCTGAAAGCGTTTCCTGTAAGCTAGATGTAGAAGTCAGACTTGGCGAGGTCAGCAAAAGAGGATGTGTTGGCTGGGCAGGCAACTGTAGATGGGGATGAGACGCAGAACGCTGACTTGTGGATGGGTCATATTCAAACTCAGTTGTCTGGAAGTCTCTGGAATGGCTGTTATTGCTAGTGGGCCAGAGGTCTGTACGGTTTCCAACCACAGCCCCGTCTGACTGTTGTACAGGCTGGTTGGTGCTTGTACCAAGGACTGGATCCTGAATGTTAAAGCCGCCTGCAGTCACTGAATGCCCAGCAGTGTCTCTGAAATCCTGAGATTTTATCGCATTGGCAGCTGAAGTTAAACCACGGGGAGGAGTTGTGGAAGCTGAATGGGATGCCCAACTTGTGGAGTTAATTACATGTCCATTTAAATCATAATTTGTTTGCTGCTGCAAGCCAGATATTGTTGATTCTGTGGAAAGGGATCCAGTTACTGATGAAAGAGAACTCCAGAAAACATCTGCGGCTGCTGGCTTTTCCGTGTTTCCCATTGTTGCGAAATCATAGACATCAGTGGAGGAGGGAATTGCTGTCACCTGTTCGGAAGCTGGAGCTGGCAACTCTGAATGGCCCACAGTGGCTGTGTACGTCTCCGGCTTGGTGCTGGCAACGCCAGGAGACGGGGAAACAGTCCAGGTTGTTTGTGCAGAGGGTGTGGGAGGTGGAGGTGATCCCGGAGGAGAAAGCTTTGTCCCGGGCGCTGTAAGGACAGCAGATGAACTCCGATCAGCACTGAGATCAGAGACGAATCCATTTACAGTGTGAAGACTCAACACCTCTTTACTTGGAAAGGCCTGGAGAGGAACTGTCACATTTGCCTTTTCACTTTTCCTTAAAATGGCTGTCACACGGTCCTCTTTCCACCGGGGAAATGTCCAAGTCGTTGAAAGGTGAGGAACTCTGCTTGAGAGGAGGAAGTCTGCAGCCGCGGTAGGAAGGGCCCCGGCACGGCCGTCCTCTGCAGGAGCGGGCACCGCTAGCACAGGGGCGCGGGGGGCGTGACTCTCTGCAGGCTGCAGGGAAGTGAGCCTGGAGGGCAAGTCGGCTGTCCTGTTCCATGGAGACGCAGGAACCACCCCAGAGAGCATGGCTTGCCCTCGACCTGGTGTGGTAAAAGGCAGAGAAGAAGGCACCCAAGAGGAAGATGTGTGTTCTGCTGAATGGGCGGGCCCTCCGGAATTCTCTGGAGCTGCTGACAAATGCAGCGGGTTAGCAGAGTCATTGGCGGTAGCAGGGGCTAGCTGTCTGCTGCTCATGTCTATGGCCACTGACGCTGCGGTCTGGAAAAGTGGAGACTCAGCCTCGCGGGTCGCTGCGGCTGCGCTCTCAAAGATCGGCAAAGACACCCCATTGTGCACTCTTTCAGGCACCTCAGCTCTGACCGGCTGGGTGGACGCAGGACCCGAAGCCACTTCCAACACTGACCATGAGGGGGCTCCGCCCGGAAGCCGAGGAAGACTTCCAGGGGCTGGGAGAGGGGAGGACGGATGGGCCAGTTCTTCCCCGGAGCCCCGAAACCCTGGTGTGGGTGAGCCTGCTGAGTGGGGACCCTCTGTTGGGGACAGCTTGGAATACTGCTTTGTTGAGGATCCTGAAAAACCTAGATGAGGGGTGCCCATGAAATCGTGGGGATTTGGGGATGGAGTGTGGTCTGTTTCGTCAGAAAACGGGTTTAGGGGATTCGCTAGGCTCTGACCTGAAGTGGGGTCAGCTGGCACTGGGTAAGGGACTAAACGCACTTTGGTGGGCTGCTCTGTTTGCTTAGAAAAGATGATGGAATGAGGTGAGTCAGGAGCCAATGAAGAGGATGAAGGTGGAAGGAGAATGTCTGAGCTTGGGGGATGCTTTGAAATGGAGGGGGTCCCTGCCTGAACCGGCCGAGACGGGAGGACGGCGCTCGGGGACATCACTGATGGGACCGTGGCCGCGGGGGGAAGCATGCTGGTGAGAGGCGAACCTGATGCGTCGGCCGCTTCTCCTCCCCCTTGAGGCCCTGGCTGGACCAGGGACTCCGTAGAATCCTTGGAAGGGTCGAGGGAGGCGCTATGTCCGCTTCCTTGGAAAAGGGAAGAAGAGAAGTCCACGTGAGCCCTAGTCCTGCGGCGGGTCTTGGGCGGAGGGGTTCGGGCGAGCAGCGGCCAGCTTGTGTTGTCAGGGGACTGTCCCAGCACGGTCTTGGTTCTGTCCGCTGCAGAGGAAGACTTGACTTCTGAGAAAGGCCATGTTGGTGAAATTGGTAACAATTTCCCGTGAGGAAATGATTCAGGGGTTGGGGTGACATCTATCTGTAGATTGTCTGTTCCTGTGAAACGAAATACCAGGCAATCAGGCGTTGGATAAACACAAAAGGCCTGCCGTGGTCAGGTGCTGGAGACAAGGGGTGTGCAACTGAGGCACTGCCTGGACCACACGGAGCCTCCGCCCCATCACGGAGGGCTCAGGAACAAATTCAAACAGGGAATGATATAATCTCAAGCATGCAAATGCTGCAGCTAACCTACAGGGCAGGGCTGGTGACAAGCAGTCTCTGAAGTGAGGTTTAAGGGAAGATGTGGAAAATACTTATGTATTTAAAACCAATTTCTTTTTGGTGCCGACTATGAGGCTTGGACTGTGAAACTCGCAACCTAGAAAATCAAAGCCGAACGTGGCTACCTGCCATGGCCAGTGACACCGAAATAAACCTCACCTGCGAACCCAAACTGCAAGAAACTAAAGAAGGACCCTATCCGATCATGAATCTGTTTTGGGGACCCTAGCGCATCTTAAGTGAAATATTTGAGGTTGCCTATGTTTGGAAAGATGGCTCCAATGAAATACACTTACCTTCCTGGATTTAAAAGGATTCCTGCCACTACCATTCATGCCATGTCAAATAGCCAAGGGGATTTCGTTCACATTAGGCTGTTTCAGAAGAGAAACCACTCACACCCAACCGAGGAGGGAGGCACCCCTCACAGGGGCTGGTGTCACTACGAACACCTGCGGAGACCAGATCTGCCAGCACCAGTGTGTGAAAGTGCAGGCAGAAAGGCAAGGAGGCAGGGCACGAGACAGTCACCTCCGTGGAAAGGAGGTGAGGAAAGAACTGGTAGAAAGCGGAATCACACACAGTTGGGAAGAGAAACAACATCCTGCCTGAGCGGATTCCCCTTTCTGTGGTTTCTGAGTGTTGACAGTGCTGATCACCCCCCCAGAGGTGGCTAAGTGTCCTTCAAGAATATTTTCAATTAAACGTAATATATTGTTGCAAATAGCTACAAGAAGGATATTGAACATTCCTAACACAAAGAAATGATACATGGATATGCTAATTACCATGATCTGATCGCTATGCATTAAATGTATCAAAACATGACTATGTACCCTATGAATATGTATAATTATTTGTCAATTAAAACTTAACTTGTTAAAAATAAAAGGTGCTTCTAGAACTTTCTATGTTATTAGCTAAAAATGTTAGTTAGAACCATCTAGTAGAAACAAACCAACCAAGAAGTGAAGTCAGAAGATCTGGGTTTGAACGCAACCTTGGCCACCTGGAGCTGGGTGTGCATTGGTGGACCTCGGTCGTAAAATGTGGGGGCAATAAGCACACCCTAACTACCCCACCAGGCTGTTGTGAGGAGCAAATGAAATTACAGAAGTGGAAGGAAGGGCTCTCCAAACAGAAAGGCACTAAACAACAACAAAAAATGTTTTTAAAAGCACTAAACACATGAGCATTACAGGCTCTAAGCCCCTGTGTTTTTTTGTCTAACAAAAAAGGACACTGGAGTCCAGAGGGGGGACACCATTTGCCAGAAGCCACAAATCTGGTGAGGAACAGTAGCAGGTCTCAATGCACGGTCTCGTCACTCCCAACACCATGCTATCTCCCATACAGTCTTGCTCACCCGTCCTTGTCTTCACTCGGCCCCCATAATATGCCACCACTTAAAAAGCCAAACGACTAAACCTAAAATCTCAAAATATTTGCGCTTTTATAATACACAATCTTCTCTACATTCACAAAAGCTAGACACTGACGGTTTTCTGAAAGTCTCTTCAGTTTCATTTTGTAAGACTTGGAAAAATAAGGACAGAAGGGTGTCTTTTACTTTGCATTAAGGAATGCACAAAAAAAGTCCTTTATAATGCTTCCTTTTCTTGTTTGTAGAATTCCCAATTCTTGGGATTTACAGATAACCAAGAAATAGGCCTTACGTCATTTTTAGAACTTGCCAGGGCATAAGCCAATACCACATCAGTCAATGTGCTTGTTGACTCAATTTTGTAAGAGACCAAACCCTTCTCCTGGGCGAGCCATCCTCACAAGCCCAGCTCAGTCTAGTTGTCTCCTTTTCACCAGATTGGAATCATTAGGGCAATTTCCAGTAGAGCCAAACTCCCTCTGGCCTCTCCTAGCCAAAGCCCACCTTAAATAGAAATAAATGGCAAGATGCATTCAGAGCTCCAAAGTCTACATGTGTTTTATGGCCTCCTTGGGAACTGCTTCAAGGTTTGCAAAGAAATTGTGTTTCTATGTTAGCACATGCAGCATAAGGAACTATTCCTCCTCAGGCGGTTACAAATTTTCAGGGAAGGAGGATATTGCTTTCATGCCTCAATCCTTCCTGTTCATGTGGCTTATCTCCTAGACAGCTTCAACTTTATACTTTGCATGCAATCATGTCTGGTTACTTATATGGGTGAATATAACATCCATATGAGGTAGTGTTGCCTTTGGGTGTTCTCCAGTTACACTTTAGAATCCATTTTTATTACTTGGACGTCAGGCAAAATCTATGTAGGATTTCTTTTTTTGCACTTTCATTGAAAGAGATTCAACCATGGGTTCAACTCATGGATTTAAGAGTCAAAACAAATGCATCTTGTTTCAAGTAAGTAGCCTTGTAACTCAAAAAGGATGCTACAGGCTGAACAGCTTTTGCTTTTGGCAAGAAGTTTCATAAATTCTTTCACAAAAACTTTTCAAGCAGGATTCAGGAATGGATGGTAATACCAAGGGATCTGTAGCCGACTGAATGACCACAGCCAAAGGAGGCCGATGGAAAACTCCATGATGAACTGAAGAAAGTCTCTAGTGACTTTGCTTTTACTGGACTTTATTATTTTCTAGACTAGAATCCCATGTTTCTCAATGAAGACCTCATGAAACACAGTCTTCCAAATGCCTCATTAAAAAAGTTTCTAGGAACAATTTTGAGAAGTGTTGTATACTATACTCACATGTGATAGTCGTTAATGGTGTTCACTGTATGTTTCTGGCTCCCTACCTTCTGAGAACATGCTAGGACTGAACTTCTTGGATACTTTTGTGGTTGGCTGGGGTCATGTAACTAGTCCTAGCCAATGAGTTGTAAGCAGAAATGACAAATGTTACTTCTAGGCTAGAACATTTAAATGCTGCAGAAAGAGTCTCCAGAACTCTCTTTCTCTGTAGCAAAACAAAATAAAGTAAAAACAAAACAAAACCTAGCAACATTATATATATATATCTCAATAAGCTGTAACTGAAGAAAAAGGAGGTGAAGGAGGAGAAAGAAGAAATTAGCAATGCTCAAAATGTTTGGTGTTCTACCAGACTGGGTCAATTACAGACTATAATAAGCAAAGGTCCTCTGCAGACAAATGGTGTACTGGTAGCATGAACAAGAAATGAGCTTTTGGTGTTTTAAATCACTGCAATTTGGGGGTTGTTTGTTATTGAAGCATAACCTAACCTATTCAGAAATTGATATCAGAGTGGATTTGGAACATATGTGGGCATATTCTCATGTACATCAACATTTAAATAAAGGCTCAGAAAAGTTCCATAATCAAGATAACATAATAGTCCTTGGTATGTAGTAAAAAAATCAATAAATAGATGTTGGATGGTTTAACTAAACTTTGTTTAGCCAACATTTCTCAAACATATTTGAGTCAAAACACTTGACCTTAGAATTTAGTGACTTAAAAAAAATCAATGATATATATAAAGCTAAAGAAGAAAAGCATTCACTGAATTAGCAAATTTCATCAAATTCAGAAGAATAATTGATATGAAACATTTCAGACAAACATGTTTCAAAGACATGTTAACTGACTGAAATTACTGCTAAAGGAAGACATAGATTAGAACTAAATATATAGGCTTGCTTTTAGTCCAAAAATTACCTAGTCAGGAACAGGATGAGAGAACTTCTTTTTAAGAATAACTTATGTTGGTAAAAGACTTAAATGTAAGGCATGAAACCATAAAAATTCTAGATGAACATGTTGGAAAAACTCTTTTAGATTATCAGCCTAGGCAAAGAATTTATGAAGAAGACCCCAATGGCAATCACAGCAACAACAAAAATAAATAAATGGGAGTTGATTGAATTAAAAAGCTTCTGCACAGCTAAGGAAATAATCAACAGAGCAAATAGACAACCTATAGAATGGGAGAAAATATTCACAAGCTATATATCTGATAAAGGGCTAATAACCAGAAACTACAAAGAACTCAAGCAAATGAGCAAGGAAAAAGCAAACAATCTCATTAAAATATAGGCAAAAGACATGAACAGAAGCATTTCAAAAGAAGATAGACAAATGGCCAATAAACATATGAAAAAATGCTCATCACTATCTGGGAAATGCAAATTAAAGCCACAATGAGATATCACTTATCCCGGTTAGAATGGCTTTTATTAAAAAGCCCTAAAACAATAGATACTGGTGTGGATATGGAGAGAAAGGAATGCTTAATCACTGTTGGTGGGATTGCAAATTAGTACAGCCTTTATGGAAAACAGTATGGAGAGTCCTCAAAAAACTAAAAGTAGACCTACCATTTGATTCAGCAATCCCACTACTAATTATTTACTCAAAGGAAAATAAGTCATTTTATCAGAAAGACACCTGCATGTGAAAGTTTACTGCAGCACAATTCGTAAGTGCAAAGATGTCAAACCAACCCAAGTGCCCATCAATTCATGAGTGGATTAACAAGATGTAGTATATGTATACCATGAAGTACTACTCAGCCATGAAGAGGGATGAATTAAGGCCTTTTGCCACAATGTGGATGGAACTAGAGACCATTATCCTAAGTGAAGTATCTAAAGAATGGAAAAACAAACACTACATGTACTTGCTATTAAACTGGAACTAACTGATAAGCACACATGTGCACAGAGAGAAGTACTATAAAACTCAGTAGAAATCAAGCAGGGAGGAGACAAGAGGAGGGATGGGTGAAAATCTATCTAAAGAGTACAATGAACACTACCTGGGTGATAGGCACACTTATAACCCTGACTCAAGTGTAACAAAATGATACATGTAACCAAAAATATTTGTACCACCAGTAATATTTTTTTAAATTTTCCACCAGTAATATTTTGAAATAAAAAAATACTAAGAAAAAATTTTTAATTACCATGCAGTGTAAAATTGGCAGTAATAAAAATAAATACAGGAAAAGTAATAAATAAATAAATAATAGCTTATATTGCCTTAGGCAGAGTTGACTGGAGTTCATTATGAACTAGAGAAAGATAGGCTAGTAAGGAAATGACAAATTCTTAGGTTGCATTAAAATTTTTTTACTCTTAAACTCGAAAAATATTTAGTATTTAGAAAATAATATCTATATGCAAGGTATAAAGAATAATGAAATGAATACAAATGTGCCAATTATCCAGCTTAAAAATACAACCAATATTTTTAGAGCCCTCTTTCTGATCTCTCTCTAGGTTCCCTCCTTGCTCCTCCCCAGAGAAAACCACCATCATAGGTTGCATTTTTAAACATTAGTTCATTTTCAAGAGGATCAAATCCCCTCTTCTCTGTGCTTCTCAGAGCATACCTGGTCAGCTGGGAGTGAATTCTGAGCTTCACAACTTAAGACAGAAATTAAGAAACTGATACATGCTAGTACATGGTCTTTATGGAGATGTCTTACATCAGTGATCCCCAGCCTTTTTGGCACCAGGGGCCAGTTTCATGGAAGACAATTTTTCCATGGACCTGGGGAAGTGGGATGGTTTTGGGATGATTCAAGTATATTACATTATGGTGCAAACCTCTCTGCTAATGATAATCCGTATTTGCAGCCGCTCCCCAGCACTAGCATCACCGCCTCAGCTCCACCTCAGCTCATCAGGGATTAGAGTCTCATAAGGAGCTCGCAACCTACATCCCTCGCATGTGCAGTTTACAGTAGGGTTCGTGCTCCTGTGAGAATCTAATGTCCCTGCTGATCTGACAGGAGGCGGAGCTCAGTTGGTGATATCAGCGATGGGGAGCAGCTGTAAATACAGATGAAACTTTGCTCATTCACCCGCCGCTCACCTCCTGCTGTGCAGCCCAGTTCCTAAGAGGCCACAGACCCGTAGTAGTCCGAGGCCCAGGGTTTGGGGACAGCAGTTTTACATTATAAAGATGAAAACGAATTTATAAACATGGGTCCTGATTCTCACATTGGAGCGAGATCATCTCTGGTGGTACTTGAAACTTCATGACTGAGAAGGCATATCATTCTGAAGTATCAATTTTATTGAAAGATTCAGGGGGGAATACATTCTTGAGTAAGATACAAAATTCACATGATCGATTTAACGTAAAACTAGGGCCTTCAAAGACATGTTGACAAATATTTGTGCCTGTCATTGACCCTGTGGTAACAGTTTATCTTTCTCTGCTGTGAGGCATGTTAACTATATCAATAAACATTTGAGAAGACTGATTGAAGGAGACCACAATCTCCCTAAAACATGTGGAAAAGGAATTGAATGTGTTATTGGGTGCTCCAGGAATAGAACTAGGGCAGTGGGAAGATTAGAACTTAATAATGAAAGAAAGACTTCTCTAATTATTAAAACTATTGAAAACAGAATGAGCTGGCTTAAAGTTAGTGAGTTCTCTACCACTAAGAGTATACAAAGGTGCGTCTTTTAGATTCATTCATCCCCACCTTCCCTCCTACCCTCCTTCCCTCCCTCCTACCTTCCTTTCCTCCCTCCTTTTCTTCCTTCCATCTGTAAATGTCCGCTGTATGCCAGACACTGGGTTAAGCGTTGTCTTAAGGAAAAAAACATACAAGGTTTCTGGCTTCACGAAACTCACAGTCCTATGGGATATACAGACTTAAATCAAACATCGTCACACATATTTAAAAAATTATTACATATGAAAGAGGCATAGTCCTGTGACCTGATCAGGGAGGTCAGAAAGCACACCCCTGAGGAAGTGAGGGTGAAGATCCAAAGAACATACCGAAGTTAACCAAGAAAAGACGGTAGGGAGGGAAGAACATTCCATGGAGAGGGACAAGCCTATGCAAAGGCCATCTCACAGGAAAAAGCAAAAGGAGTACAAGCAACTGAAAGCAGGTAGCCACAGCTGGATCGGGAAGAGCACAAGTGGGAACATGACACGAGGCTGCAGACCACTGGGGCATCGTGGTTTCAGTTTGATGTAGACAGTGGCGGCGGGTGATGTGCAGGAGCAAATTCGTGTTTTGGAAGAATCATCCTGGCTGTGGAGCGATGAATAGACTGGAAAGGGATGAGAATGGATGACGGCCGATCGTTTAGGAAACACCCACAGTGGTCCAGGCACAAGACAACTGGGAAGTTGTAAAGTTGAGCTGAGCCCTGGGTGGGAGATGGGAATGGATGATCCTCTAGGATCCCTATCAATCCTCAGAGCTCAGGACCCTAGTATTCCTTTAAATATGTCTCTGTTTATACATGAGGTGCTTGGTGTTTGTTTTTTGATGCTGCAAATTCTCCTTTGTGCCTTTCACTGAGAGTTGGCCTGTATGTCCCCTCTCCTTGAATCTGAGTGGGCTAGAGTCTGTTCGCCCAGTAATGCCGCGTGACTTCCAGGGCCACGTCATAAAAGGTCAGGCAGCTTCGGCTCGGTCTCTTGGAACGCTCGCTCTCAGGATGTTCCCTCACTCTCTCTCCTAGGACCCAGCCACCACTCTGTGAGCAGCCCGTGCCTCATAGACAGTCCATGCCTAACTACTCCAGTACCCAGTCCCGGCTGAGCCAAGCCTCCCTGGTGACCCAGCCCAGACACCAGACATGAGAATGGAGAAGCCTCCAGATCATTCTACCCCAACCATTAGAATCATCACCCCAGCATCAGAGTCTTCGCAACTGAGGCCCCAGACATCATGAAGTGGAGGCAAGCCATTCTCACTGCACACTGTCCAAATTCCCCAAAGCATGAGCATAATCAAATGTGCTTGTTTTATAGCACTACACTTGGGGTGGTTTGTTGTGCAGTAATAATAACTAAAATAGAACATCGAGGGTTGTGCCCCTCACTTCTACAGCTTTAATCAGATTCTCAAAAGGATGTGGAAGCCAAAAAAACAGTTAAGAGCCCTTCATTTCAATGAAAAATAATTCCGTTTTATACACACAATTTTAGGATCATGTCTATGCTAATTAAGTGAAATATATCTGTATTAATTAAAGTTGCATCATGGAAGGGAAGACAGATTTTGAGGGGGAAATGAGGGAAAGATGGTGTTTATTAAAGAGAAGAGGAACATAAATTAGGAGAAATAAGCCAAAACCAAATTACCGAGAACTTGAAACACTAAAAGGAAGGCCATTAAGTGGATGTTTGATCCAGATGGTTGTGTCAGGCAGACTCTAAGGTGGCCCCAGGACTTCTATTTGGTCACATCTTTTGTGACCCCTCTCCTTGAGTATGAGCAGGACCTGTGACTTTCTTCTAACAAACAGAATATGGCAAAGGATGTCAATCCTCTGATTACATTATCTAAGACCTGGACTTTCCAGCAGACTCCTCTCTTTGATTCCTTAATGAAGTAAGAGGCCATATGGAGAAGCCCAGGGAGCAAAGATCTTGGGTGACTTCTAAGAACCACTGGTGTCTCTAGGAACTAGGAATGGTTTCCTGGAGCTGACAGCCAGAAAGAAGCCAGGGCCTTCAGTCCGGCAGCCACAAGGAAATGGATTCTGCCAATAACCTGAGTGAGGCTGGAAGTGCCTTCTCCCCCAGCCAAGCCCCCAGATGAGAACACAGCCCAGCTAATACCATGAATGCAGCTCTTTGAGACCCTATGTAGAGGACCCAGGTAGGCTGTGCCCAATCTCTAGATCCATGGAAATTGTAAGATAATAAATGTGTGTTGTTTTAAGCCACAAGTTTTAAGTTTGCAGTCATTTGTTACACAGCAATAGAAAACTAATACAGGTAGGCACCAGGGAGGTTTTGAATGTTGTATGGTAAAGCAGGAGTATAGGAAAAAGAGACAGCTCAGGGTATCACGACTGAAGAAGAGCACAAAGGATGGTAAAAAGTCACCATTTAGACAGTCAAAAAGAAGCACAAGTCAGGACACTTGTTGGGAATATCACAGAGAATGAGTTGTGAAATAAGAATTCTAACATCGTACCCGGGACTTGGGGGAAGTTATTTAAAGAGAGCGCAGGGCTTTGCAAGAGTAGAAACAAAGCCAGAGCAGCAAACGTGCTGGAATGTTGCTATGGAACAGACTGTACTCATGTTGAAATCCCATTTTTCAAGAACAAAAAATTACTAAGACATTCTAGTCAAATTACTGAATTTTTGTTTTTCTCAGTGAATGTCCATTGATTCCCCAGTTCTCTCTTTCCCTCAAAAAGCCCCATGACTTTCTTGTACTTAGAATGAATGATATGGGTTACTCTTTGCTGACAAATATGGTAATGATCTTCCAAAAACATTCATGGAAAGCAAAGAAGTCCCATGCACAAGAACAGGAGATGGACAAAGGTGGTTTGCTGCGTGCGCCCAGACTGGCGGCACTTCCTGGATGTTCTCAGCCACCATCACCCATCCAGGGACAAGACTGAAAGAAAGGCTGGGCGTGGTGGCTCACACCTGGAATCCTAGCACTCTGGGAGGCTGAGGCGGGTGGATCACTCAAGGTCAAGAGGAGTTCGAAACCAGCCTGAGCAAGAGCGAGATCCCATCTCTACTAAAAATGGAAAGAAATTAATTGGCCAACTAAAAAATATATATAGAGAGAAAAAATTAGCTGGGCATGGTGGCGCATGCCTGTAGTCCCAGCTACCTGGGAGGCTGAGACAGGAGGATCACCTGAGCCCAGGAGTTTGAGGTTGCTGTGAGCTAGGCTGACGCTACGGCACTCTAGCCATGGCAACAGAGTGAGACTCTGTCTCAAAAAAAAAGACTGAAAGCAAGAGGAAGATTTTCAAAATAATGAAAAGTTAAAATGAGTCATCTCTTCCCATCTCAAGGAAACAAGACTGGGTCATCATGCGGACCCCATTCAATACACAATTTATACACAAGCCTTTTAAACTAAGCTTGTTCAAGCCAGATTTAAATAAAACCATGGTTCCCAGAGCTTCAGGAAAGTGATAAGTCACTCACTCCTGTAAGAATATCAGACTTCTAATAACCAGCACAAACTGGGTTAATAACCAGCACAGGTTAAATATCAAATGCATTTTTGTGCTTAGTAAGTTTGCAAAGAGTCCCATGAAAGTTAAACTTAGCCTTGAACTAAAAGCATCAGAAAATAGTCAATCATGATAGTGAAACATAAAAGGAATTAAGAAAGTGCTTAGCCAGGTTTGGACGCATAGAGCCTATCATTGACTAATGTCAAAAAACGGTGAGAGCTGTCCCCCGAGTCTCCCCAGACCTCAGGGACAACATGGTTACACCAAGGTGCACAGTGATGGCTTGTTCAGGCCTCTGCATTCCTGAGGATCTCAGTGCTGCTAGTTTAGCATTCTCAGTGGTTGTACACAAGACTCAGACCCAGGCTGTGATGCTGCTACCCTCAAATTATCCCTGCTGCGTGGCAAACAGAAGTTGAACCTCGAGGAAGCACACACGTACAACAGGCTCCTTTGCTGCTGTTGTGTCCTCTCCCAGCCTCTCTCCCCTCAGTCCCCAGGGCTGTATCAGTCCCCTGGCCATGGCTGCTTTTATCCCAGACCCCAAGCAGAGGCTATCAGAGTCTGCTAGTCATTGAGGCTCAACACTGGCCTGAATTGCTTCCTGGGTTGCTGAAAACTACTCTTGCAACCCACAA
Organism: Microcebus murinus; assembly: GCF_040939455.1. NCBI lineage: Eukaryota > Metazoa > Chordata > Mammalia > Primates > Cheirogaleidae > Microcebus > Microcebus murinus. The sequence goes on from NC_134107.1 coordinate 32,109,033, forward strand.
CCGTGGTTCTTTCCCAATCGGCACCGTTCTCTTCTTTGACCACTGAAGACACTTAGGAGAAGAAAGTCTCCTCAAGGCCCACCTCGGCATAAGCGCAACTGCATTTCCAACCATACTCATGACACAAACCACTTTGTCTCGCTCCCTGCCTGCCTGCAGGTTCCCTTAATTGCAGCAATTAAAGAAAAGCAAACCAGATCACTAACAGCTCTTTAATGAAGTAAACTTAAGGCGACCAATTAATAAACATTAATAAACATGCCAAACTCCCCTTCCTTACATGTCAGAGAAAAATATCCGCAGCTTTTTTATCAGGCTCTCCAGCCAGACTACATGGATTCAAACTCTATTTCTCCATTTGCTAACTGAGTAACCTTGGGCAAGTGACTTAACCTCTCTCTTCCTCAGTTTCCTCATCTGTAAAATGGCGACACTTATAGTACCTACCTCATAAAATTGTTTTACGGATTGAAATGAGACGATACATGTAAAGTCCTTAGAACAGTGCCTGGCACATGGTGCTCAAAAATGTTAACTGTTGTTCTTATTATCATCATCATCATCATCATTATTTGTGCAGCCGAGGATAGGCACGAATGCACTCAGAGGCTTCCCCAGAGGACCGAGATGCCAGTCAGAAGTCAGAGACATCTGCTAATCATGCATGATCAGAATCTCACACTCCTGTGAACACCTTATAGTTTGCAGAATATTTTCAGATCCATCATCTCACCTTGTTCTTCATAGTACCTGCGAGGTAGAGGATGGAGATTATGATCCCCGTTTTACAGGTGAGGAAGCCAGAGCTCAGAGGAGTCAAGGGCTGGCTCGGTCAAGGTCACACCAAGAGTTATGCCATAGCTGTGTGTGACTTTGACCCAAGGCTCTCCGCACCACATGGGAAGGAGCAAGTTCCTCCATCTCCAGGTCTGGGGTGGGCTCCACCCTCCCAGAGTGACCCCAACAGTCGGAAGCCCACACAGTCGCTGCCTCTTTCTCCTGAGCTTGATGGTGTGGCTCTCTGATGCTGCTTCCGCAAACGTTACTGAGCCCGGCTCTAAATCACCAAGACCTGTCAGGCCTTGATTCCCAGAAGGTCAGAAGAGATGGACTAAGAGCCATCACCGTGCTGAAGCACCCACCCTGCACCCAGCACCCACTAACGCGCCTCATCCTTACATGGTGCACAAGTGCTGAAGTTTGACGCCTGGGACGGTCTTGCCTAATGCCATTCCTCTTGGGGCTTTTTAAAACGAAATGCACCAGTTAATAGAATCAAATTGCCATTTCTTGAAGTGATGCCAGCAGATAGAAGGTTCTGTTTACTGCGCCGGGAGAAGCATTTTAACTTTCAAAGCCCTTTCACAGCTATTTTCCATTTTTGAAAGTTTATTGCTGTCAAATCCTTTGTGGCACAGGTTTAAAAATAAAGCTGCTTCTCTCCCCCTCAACACACACACACACCCATTATAACAGTGATACAATTTCATTTTCATCTTTTTAAACTTGAGTCTATATGATCATTACAGAAATTTAGAAAAGATGGAAAAGTAGAAGGAAAAGAAAAAGAATCCCCTCTTCCCTCAGTCCTTATCATATGTGTGCCCCAACACACTAAGAAAACCATAATTCAAGTGAATTTTACTTCCAGATTTTGGTCTTGGAAAAGCCTTGGTTTGCTTGCTTTACAGACCTGTGATCACAGTGCACTTCCAACTTTCTACTGCTTTCTCTCTTTTAACAGTATTATTAAAACATTTTTTTCATATTGGAGAAAGCTACATGTCATTTCCACTAAGACATGGCATTATAACTTGTTTAACCAGCCATGCCTGTTACAACTCAGGCTGTTTATAAATTTCCAGTATTTCAGTATCTCCTAATTTTGTCATCATAATCCCTATGCACCAGGTAGGGCAGCTGCCGTGACCTTCTCTTCTGGACCAGGACACCACATACAGAGATCACTTTTTTGGCAGAATATTATCTGTGTCAAGAAAAGTAAACCAGGCCAGGCATGGTGGCTTTTACCTGTAATCCTAACACTTTGGGAGGCCAAGGTGGGAGGATGGCTTGAGCCCAAGAGTTTGAGAGCAGCCTGGGCTATAGCGAGACCCTGTCTCTACCAAAAATAAAAAAGTAGCCAGGCATGGTGGTGCACTCTTGTTACCCCAGCTACTCAGGACACTGAGGTAGGAGGATCATTTGAGCTCAGGAGTTGGAGGCTGCAATGAGCTATGATGACACCACTGCACAAGAAAGAAAGGAGAAGAAAGAATAAAGAAGAAGGAAGAAGGAAAGGGAAGGGAAGGGGGAAGTGGGAAGGGGTGAACATAAACCAATGGGACTGTGGGGAGTAGTTCTCCCCTCTTCCTCTCCTGGCATCTTTGTGATGGAGTCATTAATAAGTTTAAACTCAACCACAGAAAACACAATTAACCACCAATAATTAGCCTTTAAAACTAGGACAATCCTACTCAAAAATTTTTCCAACATCTCATATTAAGTTTCACTATTTTATGCTAACGGCCCGAAGGGGAGTTGACTCCATTTAAATTCATTAAGCAAGAAAGACTTTGGTAATATAGAAAATTCTGTACCTTTCAAAGAAAAGCAGTAACAGGGGCTTAGAGAATTGGGCAAAAAGATGAAACATATTACCAGGACTTCACATCGTTTTATAAAGGCTTAAATATAAAACTCTTCTAAGTGATAGCCCCCTAATTAAGATGTCATTACTCCACTCTACAAAAAAGACACCTGCACTCGAATGTTTATAGCAGCACAATTCATAATTGCAAGGCTGTGGAAACAGCCCAAGTGCCCATCAATCCAAGAATGGATTAATAAAATGTGGTATATGTATACCATGGAGTACTATTCAGCTCTAAGAAACAATGGTGATATAGCACATCTTATATTTTCCTGGTTAGAGCTGGAACCCATACTACTAAGTGAAGTATCCCAAGAATGGAAAAACAAGCACCACATATACTCCCCAGCAAACTGGTATTAACTGAGCAGCACCTAAGTGGACACATAGGTACTACAGTAATACGGTATTGGCCACGTGGAAGGGGGGAGGGGCGGGTATATACATAATAATGAGTGATGTGCACCATCTGGGGGATGGTCATGCTGGAGACTCAGACTTGTGGGGGGAGAAGGGGAAAGGGCATTTATTGAAACCTTAAAATCTGTACCCCCATAATATGCCGAAATAAAAAAAAAAAGATGTCATTGCTCGCACACCTCTTCATTTTTAACTCTATTAGAGTATTTCTTCCTTTCTGCTTCGTATGATAGCCAATTATCTCCCTTGCTTGCTCAATCATTTAGTTATGCATTCCACAAATATTTATTGGATGCCTTCTCCGGTAGTCACTCCATCACAGGAGATTAACAAGGTGTAATCCTCACCATGAAGGGGTCAGGTGTCACAGTTTAGCGTGTGGAGCCCAGAGTCAGAGCAGCTGGGTTCCTGACCCAACTGCCTTGTTCCAGCTGTGCAAATTCAGGCAGGTTACGTGACCTCTCTGCACCTGTTTGCCCCTTTCTAAGAGGAGGACAATAATGTCTGTCTCACAAGACTGTTTTGAAGCTTAAAGGCATTAATCCATGTAGAATATTTGGAACATATCTTGGTATGTGATCAGCTGTCAATAAATATTAGTTATCGTAATTATCACATCAAGAAGAGCAGAATCTAATTAAGAGGTTTCTGAGTCACATCACTTTCCTAAACTTGATAATAATAAATTCTTATCCTTCCACCTTTGTGGTCAACTTTTTCTGTATTCTCTGGAATTGTTCGTATTTCTTACAATGAATCCCTTTTCTCCAACCATAATTCTCCAATGAGTACCCGAGTAATCCATCTGGTTCTCTTAACATTAGTAAGTAGGACTCACTGTGCTTCTTCATTAGATTTTACTCCCAAAGCCTGCTTATTTCTGTAAGCAAGAATGTGGTTTTGAAGATGACTTATTCAGCATAGTTGCAAGGTGAACACTTTCTTACTAAGACATCTCACAACCCTAACTATAAACCGGAGATGCTGACAGGAAAAAGCAGAGACAGGATAAGATATATACACACACACCCACTTTACATATTTTTTTTTTTTTTTTTTTTTGAGACAGAGTCTCACTTTGTTGCCCAGGCTAGAGTGAGTGCCGTGGCATCAGCCTGGCTCACAGCAACCTCAATCTCCTGGGCTCAGCGATCCTACTGCCTCAGCCTCCCGAGTAGCTGGGACTACAGGCATGCGCCACCATGCCCGGCTAATTTTTTGTATATATATTTTTAGTTGGTCAATTAATTTATTTCTATTTTTGGTAGAGACGGGGTCTCGCTCAGGCTGGTTTCGAACTTCTGACCTTGAGCAATCCGCCCGCCTCAGCCTCCCAAAGTGCTAGGATTACAGGCGTGAGCCACCGCGCCCGGCTACATATTTTTTTTTAATTCAAAGAATTCTCAACACCTTTCCAACACTCAGTTGGAATGGTAAAAACTATACCTGGAGGAAAATTTACAGCCTGAAATGTTTTCTTTTTAAAAGAAAAAGGTGTTTTTTTTCCTTCTTTTATGCCTCAATTATTTGAAAAAGAAAAAGATTTTAAAGGAACTTATTATTCATATTTTAAAATGAGAAATAGAAAATAAGCCCTCTTCTCTCAACAAAAGAAATTGATAAAGATAAAAGCTGGTGTATTAGCTGGGCATGGTGGTGTGCACCTATAGTCCAAGCTACTAGAGAAGCTGAAGGAGATCACTGGAACCCAGGAGTTGGAGGTTACAGTGAGATATGATCGCACCACTGTCCTCCAGCCTGGGCAACAGAGCAAGACCTTGTCTCTAAAAATAAAAAATAAAAGCTGGAACTAATGCATTATAACACTAGGAATAGTGGCAAGGATAAATAAATTCAAAAGCTGGTCCTTTGGTCTTTGGAGGAAAAACAGAAAGAGTAAAATTAGGTAAATCTTTCATAAGCCTGATTAAGAAAAGAAAATAAAGAGAATTGAAGTATAAAACATCAGGAATGAGAAAGGAAACCAATACAGATAAAGAAATCAAAACAATTAATTATGAGAGAATTCTATATGCAATTTATGGCAAAAGGCTTGAAAACTTAGAGGAAATGAATAATGTTGGTAACCAAAATTAATCCAGAAATGAAAAACCTAAACAGACAGATTAACATGGGAAAAAGGAACTACTAAAAAAGGCACCCAGACCAGATATACTCAGCTAAGTTCTAACTTTTTAAAAAACAGGTAATTCTAATGTTATTAAACTAACTCAGGTCTTTGAAATACATGGAAATGTTCCCAATTCACTTTATGAAACCAGTACTGCTTTAATACCATAATCAAAATAAAGATATATAAAACAAATAAAACAATGATTAAAATATGTAAATGAATATAGGGCCACCAAGCAAAAATGAGGGGCCATGGAAAACTGCAATAAAAAATAGAAACCTATGTACACTCTAGAATCACATTTACACAATTATATAAAAATTATGTGTGTATAATAAAAATTATTTAATACATAAATTATCAATTAGTAAATCATTAAAATTTTATAAAGTCCACAACAGTCAACACAAGTACATACACAAGTGTGTACACAAACACACATACACACAAAAGGATAATGTAAGACTTTTCGCTGCATTTAAGGACCACATAGTATGTTCCTAGGCCAAACTCTGGACTTAAGTGTTTTCCTGAAAGTTGTCATGGGCAACCTCAGCCTTGCACCATCTCCACTGGTACATGATAGAGAACTTCTCATTCATTCTGTATCTCATAGCGTATTCTGTAATATTAAAAAGAAAAAAGTGCTTCTAGTATACTGGGGACAACCAGACAACTTGACATTCTCTAAAACTGAGACAAAGATAACCATGTCTGTTCCAATAAATAAATGTGAGGGGGAGAAAGAGGGTTCTGTATGCAAAGCAGCTTAGGAAATCTCTCCCGAGAGATTCACAGTGCATACAAATACATTAAAGGCTTTGAAAAGTCCCCATGGTAAACAAAAGTTCTGATGAACCTAGAAAATCCCCAAAGGAGTTGAGTTGCCTGTGGAACGCTTCCTTCTTTCTTCTCTCTTGTGTGATACCAGTTAATATCCCAAGGAACCACAGCTCTGAAGAACACCTCGAGGGAATTCCAGGTCAGATCATTTCAGAGTTAAAGTCCTTGCCCTTGACCAACTTCAGACCCCGAGGGAAAAACAAAGAACTGAGTGGTAGACTGACTCTATAGTGGAATCAGAAAACATACATGTTCTTTGTCATTCAATGGCTGAAAAATTCTACCATTTGCTTATTTCAGAGTGTATTTTATCAGTCTTACTCATGAACTCATCTATTAATGCGTGTCACTTGGGTCTTAGCAGAGGGTGAGCACAAAGAAAACTGTAAAATGCTGTAATAAATGTAAATGACCGTCATTATACTGATTGGTGCTCACGCCTTCTTGGGGCACTAATTTAGGTAAGATGATAATATCAATACTTGATAGTTTTCCCCTCTGACTGGAGACACATAAGAAAAATTGTCTACTGAAAAAAGGCTGTGTGATGCTTCATGGATATCAATGTTGTTCTTATAATTAGACACTAAAAACCTGCAAGTATCTATTTTGAGGCTAAAGAAGCAGAATATGCTTCAATATTAATAACAAATATTATTAATTCTTAATTCCATATTCATTGATGATTGATTAGGCATACATTTTACTATAGAAGTCTAGCTCCATTAATATGAATATCACTATTTCAGGATTTATTTATTCAGCTTCTTATAAAAAGAAATTACAACCCAACTTTATCAGGACTGAATAATGATTAAACTGATTGCCTCTAAGATTTAAAAAAAAAAAAAAAGAAAAGAAAATGTTTATTTTAAGTAAATAATTTTCAAGCCCTTTAGAAGCACCCAAACCCAAAAAGATAACTATTAATAATGTGTTCATAGCAAATAATTTTCATTTTATAGTTTATTTGCATTGACTGTTTACATATATGGTCATATCCAAATAGCATTTATTTTAAAAAGTCTATAATTAAGACATTTCACTAACTGAGGATACATTTCCTTTCATTTAGTATAAAACAGTACAGTCTGTTTACATTAAATTTAAATGTGCCCCATTTAAATGTATCTCCAAATGCCTCAACTTACCCAGTAATAAATAATTAGACATTAATTTTCAGTATTGGCAATGAATCATCCTTTATCCTTCCAGTCTGCTTTAGGCCAATCTGTGACTAGCAACAGAGTCTCAAGATGTCTGGCCAGGAATAGGGGTGCCCACAGAGAAGGGGCCAGAATGATGGTACTTTTACCACTTGGCTTAACCAGCACAGACACCCTTCTTCTCTAGGAGAAAGCTGGGACAGACACTCGCCATTGGTGGAGTCCGGGAGAAGATGCCATGTATGTCTACTACTGCCCCACATTTGAAAGACAAGAGGCCACAGTCAAAGGGTCCTACCATACACATGAAATTTCTCCTTCCCACATGCATTCGGTAAACCTGCTGAGCACCTACCACCTGTCAAACACTAATACCTCCTGAATATTTCCTACAGCCCAGCATTTTTCTAACTGTTTAACAAATGTGAACACATGAGGCCTCATAACAATGCTATCAGGAAGGACTCATTCTTATTCTCATTTCACAGGTGCAGATGCAGGCACAGACAAGTTAAAAATCTTACCCAAAGTCATATAGCTTGTGAGTAAGCAGCGCAGCTGTGATTATAACCCAGGCAGTCTGGCCCAGAGTCCACATTCTTAATCACAGCTGTATCCTGCCTCACTACAGAGGAGCACAGAAGATGAGGTTCCTACCGCCCCAAGGTGTTTAACATTCTTTAAAGAACTTGAAAAAGGTCCACCTTTTAGAGATGTCACTTTTTAAAAACAAATCACTTAACACAAGGTTTCCAAATGCTAGTCCAAACTCCAATGCTTGATGCAAAGTTTTCACCCAACCAAGGCAAAAACAAGAAAAACAACACAAGTGTGTGTGTGTGTGTGTGTGTGTGTGTGTGTGTGTGTGTGTGTGTGTGTGTGTTCATCAACTGCCTTTGGGTCTAACGGACAATTCCCCATTTTTAGTGTCCAAATTTCCTATCTTATGTATGCACACCAACTGGAGGATGGACACGCTTGAAGCTCTGACTCGAGGAGGTAGGGGGGTGCAAGGGCAATATACGTAACCTTAACATTTGTACCCCCATAATATGCTGAAAAAAATAAAGTTAGGCCCAATTAGTCATGTGGGAGCCATCTTGAAGGACTGGCTCTTTAGTTCACATTTGTTCACAAGAGCAAATGAAGTTTAAGTTATATCATGGGTTAAAAAAAATTCCTTTTTTTTCTAAATAATAATGACAGCCTATTGTTTTCTTTATGCCCATACTTGATAAAATTAAAAGTTAGCAAATCTAAACTGGGATTCCCAAATTTTTTATTTTATTGGCCCATGAGCTCTCCAAGTCTGAAAATCAATGACCTACCTTTTTTGAAGAAGACATTATGTTAAGTGAAATAAGCCAGACACAGAAAGGCAAATACTGTGTCATCACACTTACACGAGGAATCTAAAATAGCCAAATGCATGGAAGCAGAGAGAAGAATGGTGGTTGCTAGGGCTGCGAGGAGGGAGAAGTGGGGAGGTGTTGGTCAGAGGGAGTATTTCAGTTATACATAATAAGATCTGGAGATGTACTGTACAACATAGGACATATGATTAATACTGTATTGTATACTTAAAAATTCACTAAGAGGATAGATCTTATGTTAAGTGCTCTTACCACAAAAGGAAAAAAAAAAGGGAGACAGTGGAAATTTTTGGAGATGATGGATAAGTTCAGGGCATGGACAGTGACGACGCTTTGATGGTTTCATGGATGTATACATATTTCCAAACACATCGAGTTGTACACGTTAATTATCTACAGATTTCTGCATGCCAACCATTCCTCAATAAAGTGGCTTAAAAAAAGAGACTATGCCCTGACATTTCCTTTGATAGGTAAGTGCCACTGAGCAAGGTATTTCAGGCCTCTTACTGCTGGGATGGAGGAGGTAGGGAGGAAATGGAAGGAGGCTTCAAATCACAGCGGCAGCCTCCACAGAACAGCCTGACACTAAGGTTGTGAGGGACTAGTCTGGGTGACCAAAGACAAACTGCATAAGGGAAGACTTTCTAAAGGAAGAAAAACTCTCCTCCTCTGATGGCCCCTAATGAAAGAACAGTTCTCCTGAGGTCAGGATTTCATACAGCTTGTGATTTTCCACGCCTCTTGTCCCGGTATCATGACACAGGCACAGCCTTCTTGAAGCTAAAAACACAGGCTATTATGCTCAAGATAAATAACATACAATTCTATCTTCTACCCTGAAGTAATTGTTAACACTATTATTTTCACAGTAAATAACTGTTAGAACCATTTACCAGAGAAATAGTGGCATGTTTTGTTGACTTCTTACAAATACCAAGAGAAACTGAATGCTCCTGTGGCACACGGGTTGGGTTGTTAATTACTTGTAATTGAGCCTGAAATCCTGGCTCTTCTCAAAAATAAAAATAGTGACAAACATATGTCATTGGAGCACACAGCAATTGACATTTCTGTTACAGTCTTTTTAAAAATCTATTTTCTCTAAAAAAAAAAAAAATGGATTCAAATACTGAGTAATTTAACCCTAAATTTATTTCAGTAGGGTGAATCTGTTGGCTAAATTACTTGCATGGTACTGATATACATGCATTTATTCAGAATTCTAATAATTTAACTGGTTATTTTCATGCCAACCTGCATCAGACAGTTACCGTTTTCAAAACACCCAGTCTATTTAAGATTGGATTCCCTAAGGAAAAGTGCTACACATGTGAAAATAAGTAGAGGTTGAGCATCCCAAATCCAAAATATGAAATGCTCCAAGATGTGAAACTCTCAACGCTGACATGAAGCTCAAAGAAAATGCTCACTGGAGCATTTCGGATTTCAAATTTTCGGATTTGGGATGCTCAACCAGTAAGTATAATGCAAATATTTCAAATTCCAAAAATATCTGAAATCCAAAACGGTTCTGATCCTAAGCATTTCAGATGAGGAATACCCAACCTATAATTTAAATCAATGCCAGAGCTACTACTGGAGAAAAATGAAATTTAATAAAAGAGGTAAAGATTATTTTATAGCTTTAATTGCAACTTTAGAGCATTTTAATAGTGTAGAATAATGAAACTGACTTTATAATATCAAGGCAAGTAGAATGCAGTAGAATAACTTTATTCTGTGAGTCAAAAAGTCAGAATATTACGGTTTCTGGGCTTAAAGCCACTATATACGGGACAAAGCCAGAGCCAATTTTGCTTGAAAAGCAATTAAGAGAACAGATTAACACAATGTCGTCTCCAATATGTAGTTGACTCTGCTGTGATTTGATCTATTAATATGTCAATGAACTCGAAGATAATGTATGGTATAGGATCATACTGGGAGAAATAGTGAAAATACCACACATGGGCCAGGGGGGTCTGGATTCTGGTCACAGTTTCCCTATTTGTTCCCTTTGAGACATGATGCAAATAACTTTGAGCCTCGGGTTCCTCATCTGTAACATGAGAGGTTGAAATCGAATCATCTATAAGAGCCTGTTAATTACAGCATGATTTAAATAAGAAATCGTTTTTAAAACAGTTTTTTAAGCACCCTAGACATAGATGAATCTTGTCCTAAGGAACAAAAAAGTTCTTTCTGTTATGTCTTTAAAGTCCTTTTCATCTCTAAGTTCTCCCTCTACATTCCTTTTGCTCCCCTACAACATACCTGACAAAGAATGTGGGCCCTTTAACCGGTAGCATTTTCCACGTCTGGACTGTTCACAGAGCAGTTCAACACATGCCTCTGCCCTCTGCATTTCCTGCGTATGAACAGTTGGTTCCAGAAAGAGAAACGTTTAAGTCCCCATTTTTATTAACTTATAACATTTAAAAATGGGAAGTAAAATTTTTTAAAAAGCATTTAAATTCGATCTGTATAAACCATACCCCCACTCTTCCTCATTTTGCCCAAGGCACTATCCCTTTCCAAGGAGAAATAAGGTATAATGGCCACATTCTCTACCAACATTTAGGATTCTTTTTAACTAGGAAGCCAGCTCTGGGCTTTTAGAGATACGGATTTTATCCCAGGTCTGGTCTTTGCAAGTTTCCCTTCATCTTCCTATTTGCATTAGCCTCCTTTCTTCCCAGAGCTAGGCTTCCCCTCCCTCCAGAGCTGTTGCGTAAGGTGGCTCTGCCACATGGAGGCTGCCATCAGTAACTGCTCCAGGACACAGCTCTTCCACAAAAATAACAGAACCATGCCGCCTTAGAAGCGTGAACCCATCTCTCCTGGGGAAATGAACTCCAGAAGGCGACTTAAAAAATAGCATCTAGCAGGAAGGGCGGAAAGGGAGAGATGTACCCTAGCGTCGTCGAGGAAACAATTCTGCCACCAGCCATTACAGCTGCATCATCTGCAAAAATGAGTGTTCCATAGGCAGAGCAGATGTTCCAAAGCTGTGTCATTTGTAAATATAGATGAGAAATGTGAATTGAAGATGCGACCTCACTTGGTATCGTATTTGAGAGTAACAGCAATTAGGCACATTGAATATAATTAGAGCTGAGAATGCAAGGATCTTTCTTCACTCTAAATATAACTGCAGAAAACATATTTTCTAAAAGTAAAATAACTCTCACTGTTGCCTGCCACCACACAGTTGCAAAGTGAGCCGGTCTAATTCTGGGGAGCTCAGACAAACGTGGCTGATTCCACACCTTTGCTATGAAAAAAAATGTCAATTCTTCAGACACAGGAGAAATCAAAGGCTGGATTGGGTGGCAGTCAGAAAATAAACAGGGTTTTTTTAAAAGAATAAATAACTAAGACAAAAAAGGCAGAGGAGGGAATTTATTTTCCCTTCATAATTTCAGAGAATTAAGAATAATGGCTTCACATATCCTACCCCTATAAGGAAGGTAAGGCAGGAAGAAGAAAAGCTGGTAAACAGCTGGGCCTTAACTTCTTGCTCAGAGATAGCTAGAGATACCAATAGAGTAATTAGTTACATCTCAAGAGTCACACCCAACGGATTGCTAGTGGCTGCCTGGAATGCTGTGCTGGGATCAATTAGTGATGTCTGCCATGGGTACTGTATTTGCAGAATGGCAGCATCTAAGGTTTCCTTCAGCATCTACTCCAGCCCCATTCATTTTCAGAATATAAATCCAAGGCCAACAGTAGTTCAGTGACTTGCCCAAGGTCTAGCACCAGAACTAGAGGCTGGTCTCAGATTCTCTATAAAAATGCTCTTTGCAGCACCGCAACAGATGCATCATGTTACTCTTCTGAAGCACTGACTGAGAGAAGCAAAGGGAGGAGGATTAAAGACTGACTGAAGAGCCAAGAGGAAAAGACCAGCAGGATTGATAGAGATGGGCCAGGAGACACACTTGTGTCCCAGGCTGCAGTTGCTGTGCAATAAACTGCTTCCGCACCTGTGAATCAAGGATACTGACAACTCCCCTCCTGACAATTCCTTCCCCACCACCCACCTGAGAGAACCTACCTGTACCACCTCCCCCCCTCCCTGAGGATCTGCACTCAGAGCCCCCGCTGAGTAGACTGCTGGCCATGTGACCGTGGCTTCCTGGCCACAAATGCTTGGACCAGGAATGGACAACTATTCCAAGCTGGGCTAGTTGGACTTTTCCCCATTAATTTGAAACTGGAACCTAAAGACCTTGTCATTCAACACTGGATGCTGGACGAGGGAAGTGGTATAAAATAGGAAGCCAATGTTTGGCCACATACAGGCCAAAACAGAGAATGCTGATTTGAAGAGACAAAGAACAATGAAACAGATGCAAGGAGCTACAGGGGCAAGAGACCATGTGACCTTAAGAAGAGAACAAGAGATTAGCTGCCCCACTTCCACATTGTGTGGGGACCAAGCTGGACTCCAAACCACTAGGTTCCATATCTCAGGTTGGTTCTGTTCACTGCAAGGAAATACCCTCTGGCTAAGTCAAGTGAATCCTCGTTGGTTTCCATTTTCTATGGACACAGCAACACTGCTGTGAGGGAGGGGAAGATAAGAAATGGTGGCCTATCAGGGGTTTAATGTTCTCAGAAAATCCAAATTAATATGCAAAGTTTTTCAATAAAATATCACCTTGCATGCACCAGGTAAGCATTATGGCAATAAATCAAATGAAACAAGGTATTGGGTACTTAAAATCTATCTTGATGATTTAGCTTCTTAAACAAATGTCAGACACGTTTGTATTATTACCGCACATGTCATGCTCAACAACCCTGGGGTTTGGGCTGCAAAATCCTGAAAACGTGGCATCCATTTGCTTTTCACAAGTTACTAAAAAATCCCAGATGGTTAAAGCCTTTAGAATTGACTGCAGGAAAAAATCACTGTCTGTCTCCTGAGCAGGATTCTGAGGCTGCAAAATTGGCTGGATGGCGTATGAAGAGTTCATAAAACTGTGATTAAATAAAGACACCAGGAAGTGCTCAGGCAAAGCCTGCTGAAAGCCTGCTCTACAGCCTCCTGGTATGAAAGCAAAATGATAGGAAGTCGTGAGACCTAAACCCTTTTAAAAGACTGATCTTTCGTAGAGATCGGATTTTCAATGAAGTCCTCCAAATCTGGCACAGAAAATGAGAACACTCAGGGAAAACCCTGTTTAGATGCCACCACGATACATGGGTCAGGTTGGCCCAATAAAAAGAATATGGTTTGCAAAGGGTTCATCAGTCTAGGGCTCCCACCACAAATTCTGGGAAACTAATTCTCCAGATTAAATGTTTTATTGTTTCAGAGTTTTTCAGTGATTTTGCTTAAAATACTACTCTAGTTTTGCTGAGCTTATTCTTCCTTTAGTTTACTACATAACCATGTTTAATGCTTAATCTCTAATGAGAGAAGCCTCTGGTGCTTTTCCAGGCTGTTGATCTTTAAGTAGATGGGATGCCTCAAAAGGGACATCTGAACAGTGAGGAGGGATAGTATAGCTCACACTGCAACATGACTCAACCTTTCTCAGTGAGGGACTCTTGTCACTGGGGCAGAGAGAGCCACAGCATCATCTTACTTTGTCATTTACTTCCTTGGTAAGTATCACTTGCTTTTACAGATACCTGGGATTGGGATAGAAGTAAAATAATCTGGGAATAGTCAGTGCAGTATTCATTTTCAGGCAGAAGAGGATCTTATACAAGGCAGATAGCCAATACATGATCATCATTTTGTCCACTGGTGTTCAGTGGTGTCTGTAGAAGACACCATCTGGAGTATTTGTCCAGCACACAGCCACTTCCCTAAAACTGCCCCTGTACACGTGAAGTTCATGCACTACCACCCTCTGTGGCTGACTGGCCCAAGAATGAACACCTGCCCCAGGGGAAGCCAATCATTCTGGTCTTGCAGCAATCAAATTGTTGCTGGGCCACAGAGAGCTTCAGTTAGTTGTGGGGACACTGGGCTCCATGCTGCCATTTGCACAAAGGACCCAGAGAAATTCTTCAGACCTGCATGCAAGAGAGGATCAGAGAGACGTGAAAATGAGAGAATCTGGGGGGAGATGGAATAGAAGGGGGAGAGAGAGGCAGGGACAGAACAGAAATAGAGATGCCCGACCCTGGACCCAGATGGGTTTCTTCCCTCCAAGCCCAGCTGTGCTTTCTCTTCTGAGACTCTATGATGTACCCCTGCAGCCTTCCAGTGACATCCCCATCTCTGATTCAACTGGCATGAGTGTTACTAGCAACCAAAGACTCCCTGCAGAGAACACCGACCATCCAAAGCTGATGAACGACTGAAAACCACCACCCCCAGTGGGGAAAAATGCCCATTCCTCCATGATAAGATTCTCTACCACTAAATTTTCCATTTAGAAAAATGGAAGGAAAATATTGGTTTTATTTTCATTTTATCCCACTTTTGTAGTCTGTGAATAGTTCGCTGTAGTCCCAAACACCTCATAACATCTGAAATTAGCTTTTTCATGAAGATGCTTGATGAGATTTTATTAAAAACCTAGAGGCTGTAAGGAAAACTCCCAGCTGACACTCGTGACCACTGCGTGGGCAGGATTCGGGAGAAGGGATTGCTGGTGGTCTCCACCCCATGTGGTAAGGTCACTACACCACATCACCAAGGGAAAGGACCTGAGCCAAGGTCACACCGACAAAAGTTACGAGGTGCTCAAATTTCTCAGCCCTGTCCAATTTTCTCTTAGCTTTCTTTTCTCTCTTCAGTCTCAAGAGGTATAAACACGAGTCTAAGAATCTGACAGACTCAGATTAAAATCCAAGCTCTACACTTAATCGCTGTGTGACCTTGGGCAAGTCATTTTACCTCTCTTTGTGCCTCTGTTTTCTCACCTATGAACTATCTTCCTCACATAGTTGTGAGAGCTGAAGGAGATAATGCATTAAAAATGCATTATAAACAAAACATTATAAATGTTTTTCTATAAAACATTATAAATGCGTTATATTCAAAACATTACCTAGTCCATGTAACCATTTTTTAAAACTAGCTATTATATTTTTTTATCATTACTACCATAATGGCAGCATTAAAAGGTAAAAAAAAAAAAAATTTTTAATGTCAACCAAATTCAAAAGCCTAATTGCATTTATAAAAACAAAATGAACCCACTGTGGCATAATTATTTTCTGTGTCTATTAAGTTGTTAAACATCCCCAATCACTCTATCTACATTTCTTTCTTTGTCTATTTTTAAAACTACCAATCTGATCATCTAGTAATGAAAATTTCTCATACATAATCAACCAAATAATCTGGCCTCTGAAATTTTACATGACCATTTATAGTACTGAAATTAAAGTATTCACAGATAGTCATACACTTGCAGGAGTACATTATCAAGATGATCCAGGAGAAATGGCTAACTAGCTTGCAAAAAAGGCCTGAGGCAAGTTTTGTACTCAAAAGAAGCTCTAGATAAACGATCGCTCTTAACTTAGTTAACAGCTAACATTTATTGTACAAACACTCCCCATGTGCCAGGCTGGGCTGAGTCTTCCAGATGCATTGCCTTATTTAATTCTCACAGCAAGGCTATAAGGCAGGAATACTTAATACCCCCATTTTACAGGTGGGAAACTAAAGCTCAGACACATGAGGTAACTAACCTAAGTTGGAGAGGGTAACACTTGGCACTTGAGCTTGTGCAGGCAGACTCCAGGACATACGCCACCTGTGGAAGAAGATTTCACCCATGGGCTCCACGGAACACCCCAATACCAGTGTGTATTGGGAGCTTGGACTTTATAGTCATCCATACTGGGTGCCACAGCTTTGCATTTCACCAGGTGGCTCAGACTCACCTTGGCAACCATGAATTTTAATGTCTGAAAGAACTGCACACAGGTGTTTAATAGCATTACATGACATCCCCTGATTAAAAGGGAATCCTTCAGCAGTTTCTCCCAGTGTCCTCTAGTTGGAAATTTAGTTCCTTTCTGAAAAGAAATCAATTTTACTGAGGGCCAGCTACATATCTGACACATGTTATCTCATTAACCTTTGAGTAAGATATTACTGTCTTTATGTATCAGTCTGACTTCCACTGCAGAGAAGCCAGTATAAGCAGGAAGGGGTTTACTAGGGCTAATAAATGGCTTAAGGAAAGTTATTGGAAGGCCTGAAGAAATAGCCTCTAGAGACAAAGCTTCCAGGAATACACCCAAAGTCACACCAAAGAATCAGGATACTGTCAGAAAAAGCCAACACAGCCGTGTCTGTGCTTGCCTGGAGAAAGAGCAGCTACGGAAGTGTGAACCTGCTTCTGGGCATCATGGAAGCACATCCAATTGGCTGACCCTAGCCGTACAGATGCCGTGGAAAAGTACTTTTTAGCTTTCCAGCCTCTGCAGCCTAGGAAGGCACACTCGGAAAGGAGGCAGAAGAAATGGAGTTTCCAGTGGTGACTTGCCTGAGTGGGATCTGAACTCAGTCTGTGTGACCCCTGGGCCCTGCTCTTTCCAAGGCACCATGCTGCTCCCACTCACCTTCCCTCCTGTCTGCTTCTCCATCTTGGTAGTTCTCAAACCTGGATTCACATCTGGCCACAACCAACCCTGACCCTCTGCGTCAGACTCTGCAGGGCCTGGGCTGTCCCTACTTGAAGAAGCTCCAAAGGAGACTCTGAGGAACAGCCAGTTGGGACACTTGCTTCCCCCTGTTTCTTCCTCCCCAGGAGTCCACAGCCTCACGCCCTCACACGTTAGGTGGTTTTGATAAGTGTCTCTGCCTACCTCTCTTCTCGTGGTATCCACCTCCTGCCCAGCCTCACCACACCTTTGCTCTCCGGTCTACCTGGCCCTGTTTTAGGAGCCCCCTGCTGAGCATCTCAGAAGCCTGTGTCCAACACTAGTGTCCCCCCAAATCTGGTTACTTCAGAGACAAACAGTCTTGGTATACTAGAAACCAACCCTATCCTGCCCTGTACTCTCCCAGCCAGTCCCTAAGGTGCCCACTATGAAGGTTCCTTTGGCGGTTCCTGGGCCCACTGTGATCCCCAATGTGCTATGCGCAGCCAAGTTCCAAAGCCTCCCTCAAAATCCCCTCTCATCTGATGCTGGGTGTAGAATTCTCCCCTGGATCCCTGTGGCACCAGCAGAGCAATTGCTGAAGGAGACACACGAGTCCCCAAAGGTGCGGGAGGAGAACGGAGAACGTCCTCGTGGGGGAGTCATTTCGACTTGCCTCCAGTTTCGGAGGATGATCACAGCAATTATTATTGAGGGCAGCCTGGGATGGCAGAGGTGGCTACATTCATCCCAAACACAAACCACACCGTGTCCTGGCTATAAATTCCAGCAGCAGCAGCAGCAGGTGTATGCTTCAGAGGAATCACTTCTGCAATTAAAAAAGTGACATTTTAATGGATTATGCAGATCAGCTAAGGCTCTAAATCATAAACCTCCTGCCTTAGATGGAAAAGAGAGTGTGGGCCAAGCAAGAAGAGATAGCAAAAACACTATGAAAATTTTATGGCTCCTTCTGACCTTTTTATACTTCACTGTGAAACTGAATGTTAACCTTCACTGCCAGAATGGCTCCTTTCTGCTGCCTAACAAAGGCAACAGTTGGTCTTGTAATAACATGTGGGCTTGCTTGACTTTGTACTTCTTGAGCAACACAGAGGTTATCTGATGTGGTCCCATTACCACTGGAAATAAAATAAGCTGGTTATTTTGGTAATGGAGTAAGCAAGGAGAAAAAGGGAGAAGCAGGTACAAGGCTCTCTAGAGGTCAAATGCCCAAATAAAAATGAAGTGGGAGGCTGGGCGTGGTGGCTCATGCCTGTAATCCTAGCACTCTGGGAGGCCGAGGCAGGAGGATCCCTCGAGGTCAGGAGTCCGAAACCAGCCTGAGCAAGAGCGAGACCCCGTCTCTACTAAAAATAGAAATAAATTAATTGGCCAACTAAAACTAGAAAAAATTAGCCAGGCATGGTGGTACATGCCTGTAGTCCCAGCTACTCGGGAGGCTGAGGCAGGAGGATTGCTTGAGCCCAGGAGTTTGAGGTTGCTGTGAGCTAGGCTGACACCATGGCACTCTAGCCTGAGTAACAGTTGGGACTCTGTCTCAAAAAAAAAAAAAAAAATGAAGTGGGGCCTAGAAGATGTATTTGGAATTTCCTGTTTGCAAATCCTGGAGGGGAGGTCTGGCCTTTCCACTGAGGCCTACAGCTGAGAAGGCAAGAAAGAAGTCCTGTCTTCAAAGAATGAGGAAGATGGAAATGCCAACAAATCATTACAAACACAATGCAGTGAGTACAGAGAGTGCTCGAAGAGTGACAGAAATGAGTAGATGGAAATCTATATTGAGGTATCAAGGTCACAGAGAAGATGGCATAACCAACAGGTCACACTTTTGAAAACAAGCCACCCTCTCAATTGTCATTTGGGAGTTGAACTTCCCCAAAGAGATGATAGCACCAAAGAGCTGAAAGGAAGCCGTGGGACCCACAAGCCCCAACCCTCTCATTTTATACACAAAGAAATGGAAACAAAAGCTTAAATGACTTGCCCAAGATCACAGAGCAAGGGAACAGGCTGGCCCAAGGCAAAAACCCAGGCTTCCACTTTCTTCCAACACAATGCTTTCCCTTCAGCGATAACAGAACCTGACTGGAAGGCAGTTCCGAGGTGGGGTTGGGGAGTGTTCTGAGTGCACAGCAGATGTACCCATGTCTCATGCAACTGTGTGATGTGGCTCGATTAATGAATAACTAAAGGCAGAGTAGGCTGAGCACAAGATGTGGTGGAGGTGGGAACTATATTTGGGTTATGGGGAAAAGCACTCTGCCCAAAGCCTGAATAGGCAGAATGAGGACAATGAACCTGAGTACACGCGCAGATGTAATTTCTTAACTCCTGTGCTCTGTCCATTATATCAGAAGTCGTTCATTTTTACCTTTCTTCTTTCATCTTTTGCAGATCAATTTATTTCTCCTCTTCTCCCTGCCTCTGCTTCCTTCAAGATAAAGAGTCTAACAAGTAATAAAATGATAAGGAAGGTGAAAGGGCAGAAGCCAGTGCCTTGGGCTCCTCACCCATGAAGGTACCAAGCTTGGATGGCAAAATTGTAGTAGCATGCTGTGGTGGATAATGTCACCTGGCTTGCTCAACATCCAGTCCAGCCCATTCTGGCATGCTGAGGCTAGAAAACCAAAAACTATACTTCCCAGATGCCCTTGCAGCACAGGGTTCGCGTGTGAATCGGGTTCGATGGAGCAGCTGCATTGCACACAGTTTTGATTTAGAGCTAAGTCATGTGCGGAGAAAGGCGGGGGCAGCACATCCACTTTGCTGCCGTGGGACCAGGCCAAAGCATCACCTTCCTGCCATAGGCATTGGCTATGGCAGCTGCTCTAAGACTATGCAGGGACAGCAGCCTCCCTGGCAGCCCAGTTCTTCAAGATGGTTTTGACAATTATTCCTGAAAGGTTAGCTTTGAATCTGTTCATCAGCCGTCCCAATGACTCAGTAAGCAAATTCAGTACGAATACTTACAATAAATCCCATTTCAGCATAAACTCGCTAGAGTAGACTCAATTGTCTGCAACTGAACCCTAACAGAGTCATATATCAATACAATAAAATTTTGCTTGTTAACAAGCACTGGCTTGTGATAACATACGAAGAATAGGAACTAATCATTGAGTACTTACTCTGTTCAAGGTATTTCATGCCTATCATATGACTCAATGCTCAAAAATACCTTTTAAGGTAGGAATGAGTGTCTCCATTTCACAAATAAGGATTTAGGTTACACAACTGGTAAACTACTGCCAGGGATCAGACTAAAAATTGAAAACTATTTATACCCACACGGCTGACTATCTGTGCTAATGCAACTATTTGGCTGATTTCACTGAGAGAACGTTCCTACTCCACTATCTTCACCAACATGACTATGCTCTTCCAGGAAACTCTTGGCCAGGAAAAAAAAACTTTGCAAATAATTTTATTATTAATTTCAGGAACTTCTGAAAAAAACCTATGTAAAACTGCTCAATTTTTCAAAAATAGCATCAAACCAAGACCCTTCATAATTCTTGCCTTGCTGTGTCCACTATCTTAAGAGGATCGAGACCCTCTTAAAAATCACATAAATATTCTGACTTTTTTCTCCACCTTCTGAGACACTAAGATTCCATCGACTTGGTGCTCGCCCTGACTTCAGCAAGCAATAAACGCAGCCTTGCCTGAGCAGTAGGCAACTTGGTGGTATTTTGGGGAATTACCCTTCAGCAAGACCCAGATCTCCCTGTGTTCTTTCCATGACATTTTGCTATTTCCCACTTAAGGTACCTGGATTGAGTGGCTGAGGAGTTTGGTACAGAAAACCGAGCAGGACTGATCCCCATCCCTTCCGAAGGCCCCCCACCCCTTCTCAAGCACAACTCTCCTCAGCACCACGCCCTGCATGTTCCATCTGCACCACATCTGGGCCCAGGTTTTGGGGGGAGGTGGGGCTCCTATGACAAACTGAACTTTGACGTCAGTGTATATGAATACAGACTTATGAAAGTAGAACTCCAATATCAAGTGAAGCCTGATTGCAGAAGCCTTCAAATATTTTAATGTTCTTCCAGTGGGCTTTCATCTGGGAGTTTTTACAGTTCAGATGTAGCGGAAATGGTGATGGAGTAACCCGTCAGCTCCACGGAGATCAGGTAGTTTTCTAACCCCAGCGCCTTGAAGTCACATCATGTGTTTTGAATCAAATTTAGACTAACTGAGGCTGCATCTTAAGGAGAGTAACAGAGGGAGACAATACCCGTAAAGCTACATCTAGCCTGTGCTTTGTAGCTCACAGAGCACTTTTACATGCAATACGCTCACTTGATGTCACAGCTTGTCTCTATTTCACAAGTGAGGAAACTTGAGTGTCCCCTTTCCCTTATATGGCCGGGTAATAAAGGGCAGGGCCAAGACCCACTCCAGTTTCCTAACTTCAGATACAGAACTTTTTCCAGAACCCAAGGCATCCACCACTGGGCAGGACAGCATAATAAACAATTATTAGAGTTAGACTGCCTGTGTTCCAATCCTGGTTCTGCCACTTTTAACCTGATAACCATGAGTCAATTTCTTAACTTCCCTCTGCCTCAATTTGCTTATCTGTAAAATGGGGATAACTAACAGAACTCACAGGTTGTGTTGACAACATGTCATGTGATACATGCAATTTACTCCGAATAATGCCCAGCACATGGTGAATACTCAATAAATATAAGGTATTATTCTTGTGGAAGTAGAACATTAGAATCTTTCACTTTGCTACTAAAATATTTTATAGTTCTGGAATCATATTCCCAGGTGCCAAAAATCTGGCCACAAAAACAAACCCAGAGCTATAGCTACAGGTGGGAAGGAGCAAAGAGAAGACTGCTTTTCACTGTTACAAATATTGCTACATTAACCTCCCAGAGAGCACAGACAGTGAAATAAAGACACTGTCTCCATTCCTTTGCTTAGACCAGAAATAACAGGAAAATGAACAGACACATTAAGTGAAGGCTTAATTTGATGACAGTGGGAACAAGAAATAATTAGGAAAATGGGAATGGTACAGAGTAGGAGTGGAGAATAGCTTGGATTTCTAACACAAAGCATTTACAATTGATTTGGAATCCACTGTCAATCAAGCATGGGGACATCATGTAACAGGGACAGAAGAGAAAGGTGGTTTTGGCAGCAGAATGTTTAGCTGGTTCGCAAAGAGAGATGAGAGACAAGGAGTTTAGGGCTGCAAAGTTTTCAAACATCACTGACTGAAAACACAGATAAGAGATGTTCCCTGGAGATTCTTCTGACAACCAACTAATGAACTTGAATGAACAGAACAATCACATGTTAAGATTCCCTCAGAGAGTCTGGGGCATGGGTGTTTAGATCTTTATAAGTTACGTACTTCTCAGGGGAGGATTTAAAGATGTAAGGATATGTGACAGAAAGACATAGCTCTGGTTCCAGAGCAATTCCCTCACAGCTGTGTTGTTTGGGGCAGCTCACTTAACCTCTCTGCCTGCACCTTGGTTTGAAAATCTACTACGATATTTATCTGACGGGCTTGCTATGAAAATTAAATGAAATAGCACATGTAAAGTGATTCCCCTGTCCACAGTAAGCAGACAATACGTGATGGTGATGGTAAACATGGAAGTACTATACAATTCTTCAATCAGAAGGGGAAAACTTACGGGACTAGGGAGATTTCAAAATAACAATTATTTAGGCAGTTTTGAAGGCAAAACTTTGTGATGCTGTCAGAGCTGAATAATAAAAGTGGGCGTACCCTGTTGACTGTTCCTGCTGCATATCAGAACAGCAAGCCAAGACTCAGTGAGAACAAGCAAATAACTGAAGGGTTGAGAAAAGAATTGAGAGGTGAGAAAAGCTTGCAATAAACACTGAAACCATTATTGAAAATCAACCAGTTTATGATCTGCCATATTTGAAGTTGTTAAATGACCTTTGGGTAACCAAGAGAGAGGAATTCCCAGGTAAAGGAACTCTCAGAAATAAAGTTACAAATACAATCAGATATATTTCACTTTATATAATGGGAATATCATGGAAGACATAGTTTAGCAATAAAATTTTAGTAAATAGATTCACATGAAAAATAGACTAACTCATTTAGTCAAAAGAACCTTAAGGTAAATTCCTTTATAAAAGGAAAAGGGAAAGAAACTATCATAAGAGCAAACAGACAACCTACAGAATGGGAGAACATTTTTTGCATGCTACACATCCGATAAGGGGTTGATAACTAGAATCTATTTAGAACCCAAGAAAATTAGCAAGAAAAAATCAAACAACCCTATCAAAAAGTGGGCAAAGGACATGAACAGAAACTTTTCAAAAGAAGACAGAAGAATGGCCAACAAACATATGAAAAAATGCTCAACATCTCTAATCATTGGGAAAATGCAAATCAAAACTGCAATGAAATATCACTTATCTCCAATGAGAATGGCCTTTTTAAACAAGTCCCAAAAGAATAAATGTTGACATGGATGCAGACAGATAAGAACACTCATACACTGCTGATGGGACTGCAAACTAGTGCAACCTCTGTGGAAAGCAATATGGAGATACCATAAAGTGATACAAGTGGATCTACCATTTGATCCAGCAATCCCATTACTGGGCATCTACCCAAAAGAACAAAAGACACTCTATTAAAAAGACATCTGGACTTGAATGTTTATAGCAGCACAATTCACAATTGCAAAGATGTGGAAACAACCCAAGTACCCATCAATACGTGAGTAGATTAATAAAATGTGGTGTGTGTGTGTGTGTGTGTACACACACACACACACACACCATGGAGTACTATTCAGCTATAAGAAACAATGGTGATATAGCACCTCTTGTATTTTCCTGAATGAAGCTGGAACCTATTCTACTAAGTGAAGTATCTCAAGAATGGAGAAATAAGTACCACGTGTACTTACCAGCAAATTGGTATTAACTGATCAACACCTAAGTGCACATATAGGAATAACATTTATTGGGTGTCGGGCAGATGGGAGGGGGGGAGGGGATGGGTATATACATGCATAATGACTGCAATGTGCACCATCTGGGGGATGGACACGTTTAAGCTCTGAATGGGGGAGAGGGGCAATATACGTAACCTTAACATTTGTACCCTTATAATGTGTTGAAATTTTTTAAAAATTTATTATTACAAAAAAAGGCCAAAAACAATAGATGCTGGAATACAGTGTTTGTGGGACTGAGAATTAGTACAACCCCTATGGAAAAGAGTATGAAGAGTTCTCAAAGAACTAAAAGTCAACCTACCACTCAATCTAGCAATTCCACTACTGGTTATCTACCCAAAGGATAAGAAGTAATTTTATCAAAAAGACCTGCACTCAATGTTTATTGAAACACAATTCACAATTGCAAATATGTGAAATCAACTCAAGTGCCCATCAATTTGTGAGTGGATTAAGAAGATGTGGTATATGTTTATTATGGAGTACTATGCAGCCATTAAAAATGGTGAACTAATGCTTGTAACAACCTGGATGGAGCTAGAGACCACTGTTCTAATCAAAGTATCGTAAGAATGGAAAAACAAACATCACATGTACTCACTATTAAATCGGAACTAATCGATCAACCTCCAAGTGCACATATGGTACTAAAACTCAATGGAAACCAAGTAGGTGGGAGGGTGAGGAGGGGAAGGGTAGATTTATACCTAATAGGTACAATGCATGCTACCTTGGTGAGGGTAGCATGCATTGTCAAAGTTATAAATGATTGGCACACTTATAATTTTGACTCAAACAGCACAAAAGCAAAACATGTAATCAAAACATTTGTATCCCTTAAATTCTGAAATAAAAAAATTTAAAAATATTATTTAAAAAGGGAAAGGGAGAACACTTTGCAAAACACTTTGCAAAAACACTTTGCAAAACTGTGACAGCATCTGCTAAAGCTGACCATATATATACCCCATGATCCAGCAGTTCACTCCTGGAAATATGCTCAATAAAAATATGTATACAATACAAATTACTATACATGTTCACCAAAGACATGTATAGAATGACAATTAGCAGCAAAATTCATGATAGCTAAAAGGGAAATCACCAAAATGCTCATTGCCAGTAGAATGGATTAATGAATGGTGATACAATGTAATATTATACAACAACGAGGATGAACAAATCACAATTACACTTACCAACATGGGCGAATGAATCTCACAAACATAATGTAGAGCAAAAGAAGCTAGACACAAAAGGTGAGATATTCTATAATTTCATTTACATTAATGTCAAAACATTTAAACCGTATCTATGGTAAGGTGAGTTAGTGATTAGAAAGTGGCATGAGGAGGGCTACCAGTGGGCTAGAAATGTTCTGTTGCTTAATCTGGGTGCCAGTTACATAGGTGTGTTCATTTGTAAAAATTAATCAAACTGTATACTTAGGGTTTGTCCATTTTTCTATTGTATATGACATACTTTATATAAAGTTTGCATTAAAAAAGAAGAGATTAACTAGCATTTACTATTGGTAGACACTGTGGTAGGAAGTTTATCTGCATAATCTCATTTGACCTTGACAGACAACTGTGCGAAGTTAAGTGTTATCCCTATTTTAAGATACAAAGTGACCAAGGCATGAAGATTATGTTACTTTCTCAAGGTCACAAAGCTCACAAGTGGTAGATCTGAGGTCTGGACCCAGGTCTCACTGGCTTAGATGCTCATGCTCTTTCCATAAGACCACATTATACTCTATAAAGCGTCTTTTGGAAATAAAAATAACTATTTCTATATATATCTGTATTTAGCATTTGTTTGTTAGGTGTCTTTAACATTTAAAGTGAAGATATTGGTATTCCTATCAGACATCAGTTTTTGCTTGATATTTTGAATAAAACACTAAAACTCCAGGACAAATGGCACCCAATGAAATAAGCTCCATGGTCAACTTCAACTTGTTGAAGAAGGCAACAAAGCAAGTGTGGGAATAGATTAGGGAGAATACAATGCAGAAATCACCAAGTTTCCTACCCATGAAGGAAAAATGGAAAAGCTAGAGAAGTATTAAAAGCTTTCAATACAAAACTTTCCATGAACCAAACTGACACTCAGTCTCTTCCCTAGTCTCTCAAGTTCCTCTTGGAGCCTGAAGATAGCAACGTAAAAATCTCTGATTAAACCTGACTTCTCATGAGTGATGGGATGTAGCTCTGTGCAGAAGCTCGTGAAGCAGAATCTCATTAGGAATCAGGCCTCAGCAATAGAATCACTGGTGTAACAGGAGAGAAAAATGAAGATTGATTCATGGAGACCAGAAAGCTAACCTCTGCAAAAGCAAAATGCAAAGTTCTGCATGAGTTCCTATGAAAGTCCTCTGGCTCTTGAGGTCCTGAACTCCTTCCCTGCCTGTGTCCTTGGAGAGTCTGCTTCCCTCGTCTTCTCCTCCCACGTCATCTTCCTCTCTCCCTCACCATTGACTTCTGGATATGTCTGATTCTGAGGTGAGCTCTGAGGCCAGACTCTCTGGGCTCAAATCTCAGCTCTACCACTGACTTACTGCATGACCTTGGGCAGTATTTAACTGTCCTGTGCCTCAGCCATCTCACCTATAGACGAGGTGAGATAATAATGGGGATAATAGATAAAAGATGGGGATAATAATAGGACCACTTCTTAGAGTTGTAACTATTAAGTGAGTTAATATAGGTGAGATACTCAAATAGTGCCTAGCACATAGCACTAAGTAAATGCTGGTGGTTATTATTATTCATTACATACAGTATTCCCCACAATTACAATTCCCAAGAAAAAAACATAATTTTCCTTTTTCATAATTGCTGATTATTTTTGTCATAGTACTTATTAGCATCTCAAAGTATTTACATTTATTTGTTTATCTTCAGTCTTCTCCCACAAAAATGCTATCTCCATGACAACAGAGACCATATCTCCTTCCTGTTCTCTACTCTACATCTCATTGCCAAATACAGTCCCTGGAACACAGAAGGCTCAACATACATTCCCAGAATAAATGAACTGTAATTACAACTATCCTTCATTATCCAAATTATTTCCATTTCTGACACTGAATAGCAAGTTTGGACCGTGAGAGATAACATGTTATACAAATCTGTTTAATTCCTGATTTTCTGATAGCACCAGTAGCAAGAGTTTGGAGAGAATAAGATTAATCTGAAACTGTATTTGTGACTATATGACTTCTGATTTTGAATGACAAAAGATGTCTGAAAAGAATTGCAAACAAAAGCCTCTATTTTTCTTTCTGGAAATTTCTACAAGCAAATAGGCCTTTCCAATGCCTTCTGTTCACTTTGTCTCTTTGTCTTGCTCCCTTTTCTTTGTTAACACTCCTTATCCTGACAGTGAGATCATAATTCCTGGGAGGAAAAAAATGTTTCAGCACCACGGACAGCGACGTGTGGGCTGGAGGTGGGTTTTTTGCATTTGGGAGGGGGAACGTTGTCTCTGCCTTTATTAAGAGTCCAAACTATTGTAAATGCAATCATTATCATCATAGCAGTAACAAACTTCTATTGAGCATTTTAAAACATGTTGATGTTTGTGTGAAAAGTATTTCATATATACTATCTCATATTCACAATAAACTAATGCAAATGTGTAGTTTACATTTTTTTCTTTTTAATTGATTTATAACAGTTGTACATATTTTGGGGGTACATGTGATATTTTTATACCCAAATACAATGTGTAATGATCAAATGAAGGTAAACTGAGATATTCATCATCTTGAACATTTATCTTTTTTGTGTGTTGGAAACATTATAAATCTTCTAGCTATTTTGAAATATACAATAAATTATTGTTAACTATAATCTCCCTACTGTACTATAAAACACTAGAACTTATTCTTTCTGTCATTTCCTGATTCAGAATATGAGGAATGCAGTTCTTCTGAGTCAAGTAAAATGTCACACAAATTCCTCTATTTTGTTATGACTGCACTGAGTTTTAAAGAATAATGATTCACATGTGTTTTTTGTTTGTTTGCTTTATTAATGAGGAACGAACTTGATTTCTCTATAAGGAAACTAATAGTTTTAAGTGCCCTTATGTGCCAGGCACTGTGTTGGGAGGCATTACATGTACTTATTCTCATTTAATTCTCATATCAATACTGCAAAAGCACTGGATTTAAAGTCAGAAAGCCCCCAATTCTAATCTTGACTCCACCTAGAGAAAGTTACTAAATGTCTAAGTCTATTTTTTTAATCTACAAAATGAAGACAGTATTTCCTAACAGCCTGGAAACCCCAATCTACAACTCCTTATTATAAGGAGTCTTAGTATTTTTAATGTAAAATTGAGATAATAACTGCTTACTACAGATAGAGTGGGAGGTAGGTAGTAACATAGCACTAAGGTAAGAATAAATTGCCAAATTTGTGAGACAGTGAGAAGACTACCCCGGTACCAGTGAAAGAGGAGGAGGAGGATGCAGGGAGTTGAATGTGTTTGTGGGGAAGGACAAGAGCCAAACTTCAGAGGGCCTCAAAAGCCAAACCAAATCATTCAGACATATCGAAAGCCTTGAAGAACTCCTCTAATGGCTAGGACCATGATTCCCATTTCTTTCCTACCCCTCCACAGTCACTATCATAGGGCTGGCACATAAGTGTTTAATAAATGCACATTTATCAAATGGTTTCAATGAAGGTCAGAGAACAGTCAGTGTCCTGCGTGCCATCCAAAAAGATTACAACCTGATGCAATGATGGGCCAGATCCAAAAGGGGAAACGAGATAACTCTGAGATGCTACAAGTTGATGCAAAAACTAACTGCACAAAACCAGGATGAAGAGATAGGAGTGTTTGCCCTGGTTCCAGGAAACGGTAAGCCTCTGCACGTGCCATTCTCTTCACTCCCTCAATCAGCAACTACCCACTGAGCACTCGTTGTGGGGCAGGCACTGTGATAAATCACAGGACTGGGACAGATACAGACCCTGCCTTCAATAAATCTCACATTCAGTGCAGGAATACAGCTCCCTGCTCACTCTCCAAAAAAACACCCAAATAAATAAGCTATCAGCAACCTCATACTTAAACCTGTGAGAGTTTGGATACGAGTCTAGTGTGTGAGGGATGCCACCCAGTACATTAGCTGCTCTCTGAGCTTCATCTACAGAATAGCCAAAGTTCTCTTGAGTGATCAAAGTTCAGACAGTAGGGACTGACTTAATAAGTACTTGCATCTACTCAGTTCCTGAATCTAGACAGAGAGGCTAACTTGCTGAACTAAGTTGGATGAAGAAAACACCCAAAAGGCTGACATGGGAATAAGAGAGGAAGTCAAGATGGAATTTGTCTTTTAACTGTTCAGTGCAGTGGTTCAGAAAAAACTGAGCACAAAAGGCTCTACATACTCATATTTAAGTTCAAAGAGCTACCAGCTTTGGGGTCAACCACCTGCATTTGCTCATAGGACTCTTTGAGAGTCATCAGGGTGAAGATTCAGTCCTCCTACACCACCACGCTCACCAGCTAATGTATGAAGAGGACGAAGGGCTAGAGTGGTGGTCCCCTAGCAAGTTCACTATTCCCTCTACTCGCCTCTCTGCAGGAAGGGAATGGGCACTTTCTCACATGAGAGATCATCTCCAAAGTCGGCTGCCAACATTTCCTCCCTTCCCTGTAGATATGTGCTCCCTTTCCCTCCCCTTGAATCTAGGCCTTGTCATTGTTTTGACAACAGAATGTAATGGAAGAAATATTCTAGGAGTTCTGAGTCCAAGATTGAAAAGTCCTGGAAGCTTCTGCTTTCTCTCTGGGAAGAAGTAGCTGCTATGTAAGAAGTTAAGATACGGCCGGGCGCGGTGGCTCACGCCTGTAATCCTAGCTCTTGGGAGGCCGAGGCGGGCGGATTGCTCAAGGTCAGGAGTTCAAAACCAGCCTGAGCAAGAGCGAGACCCTGTCTCTACTATAAATAGAAAGAAATTAATTGGCCAACTGATATATATATATAAAAAAAAAAAAATTAGCCGGGCATGGTGGCTCATGCCTGTAGTCCCAGCTACTCGGGAGGCTGAGGCAGAAGGATCACTCGAGCCCAGGAGTTTGAGGTTGCTGTGAGCTAGGCTGACGCCACGGCACTCACTCTAGCCTGGACAACAAAGCGAGACTCTGTCTCAAAAAAAAAAAAAAAAAAAAAAGAAGTTAAGATACCCATGATATGAGGAAGCCTAAGTTAGCAATGTGGTGATACCACGTAGAGAATTGAGGAACTTGGTTATATGACCCCAACTGAGCTATCCAAGTTGGTCCTACGCTGTTTAAGCTAGTCCAGACATGATGAAGCATTCACTAGCCA
The DNA here is from genome assembly GCF_040939455.1 of Microcebus murinus. Lineage (NCBI taxonomy): Eukaryota > Metazoa > Chordata > Mammalia > Primates > Cheirogaleidae > Microcebus > Microcebus murinus. The sequence goes on from NC_134107.1 coordinate 32,139,549, forward strand.
TCTCCACTGTGCCCTGAGGAACAGGATACATCAGAAGCATATAAAGGGCCCAGCGAGCTGGATCCTGGGTAAGGCAAACCACACATCATATTCCAATTAGAGCACGAACCACCACTGAAAATTCTCCTCTCAGTGTAGCCATAAGGTTCAGACTGAGAGAAAAAAAATTGGAAAGAGGAAGGAAGACACAGTGAGTCTGGGCTGGGACCTGTGGGGTGGTTGTGGAGATAGAATCCCACTAGCAAGAGTAATTTATTGTGTTAAAATTAACCCTTACTGAGGATTTACCAGAAGCCCAGAACTGTGTTAAATACTTTACATATATGATCCCATTTAATCCTCACAAAGGATACCACAGGTCGCCACTATTAGTACATCACTCTTCGCATTTACAGGTGAGGAGACAAGGTTCAGAGAGCCCAGGTGACTTTCCCAAGATCATGCTCAAGCAAATGGCAGCACTGGGATTTGAAGCCAGGTCAGTCTGGGACCATAGCTCAAATAAACATCAAGATCTGGCAAGTGCAGTGCAACAGCTGTTACTTTAATTGCATATTTAAGTTCTAACGGACTCTTATTTTGTGTGCACATATTTATTCAACACAAACTTCACTGGTAATTTTGAAGAAAGGTTAAGTAAATATAAAATGTGTTTGTACTGATAGAATACTGCCTTGTTATGTTGTGCTATGATTTATATTTTAATTTGCAAGATTTATTTTTGCAATGTGGAAAAAAATGGAAAGCATTAATAAATAGGTTGCAATTCTCCACCCTTAGAGATACTAAGAAAGAACAAAATGAATAAAGAGACTCTTTAAGCAGTCTAACAGTGCTTTGGGGTTTTCACTTCAAACCACAGTAAAGATTCTAATTCCTTTTTTAAATTATTTTGAAGGATAGTGATGTTTCTTTGAATACCACATCATACCTAAACAGGGCCTGGAGACAACTGAGCTTTATATGGGCTATAATAATGACTTTTTAGTTTTTCAAAAAGAATGTCACTTGCTTATTAATAAAGTTATATTTTGGGATATGGCAACTTAAGTTACTTGTTGAGTGTTCAGGATGCATATTAGGCTTTACTTGGGATCTGATATCACCCACTTTGTGCTGGGAAGTATTGCAAATACCGGAGAAACAAGAAAGAAATTTTTTTAAAGTCTCTGCTCTTGTGGTGTTTAAATTCTAGCGGGGGAAAACAGTTGAACAAGACACAAAGTGGTAAGTTCTATGAAGAAGATAATAAAGTAAGGTAATGTGCTGACGAGTGCCAGGCTACCTTCAACTGGGTATTTAGAAAAATCTTCTCAGAAGAGGTGATTTTGGAGCTACAATCTGAGTGATAAGGAGTAGCCATGAGAAGATTTGGGGAAGACATTATAGGCAGAGAGAACACCAACTGCCAGGGTTTGGTGATAGGAATGAGGTTGGTGTGTTTAAGAAACCAAAAGAGGGCCAGGCAAGATGGCTCATGCCTATAAACCCAGCACTTTGGGAGGCTGAGGTGGGAGGATTGCTTGAGGCCAGAGTTCAAGACAAGCCTGAGCCACATAGCGAGACTATTTCTACAAAAAAAAAAAAAAAAATTAAAAAAGAGCCAGGCATGGTGGTATGCACCTATAGTCCAAGATACTCAGAAGGCTGAGGCAGGAGGATCACTTGAGCTTAGGAGTTTGAGGCTGCAGTGAGCTATGATGACACCACTGTACTCGAGACTGGACAATAAAGCAAAACCCTGTCTCAAAAAAAGAAAGAAACCAAAAAAAAAAAAAAAAAAATTACTGTGGCTAGAACATGCTCTACTAAGGGAAGAATTATCCAAAGCAGGATTAGCAAGGAGGGAGGAATTAGATCATAATTTGGGTTTTATTTTATTGAGGTAGAAAGCTTTCAGAGGCTTTTAAATGAGGGAGTGATGTACAATCTGAGTTGAATATTTAAAAGATACTCTGGCTGTATTGTGGAGAAGGCATTGCAGTGCTGGGGGATGACAGCAAAGGTGGAAGGAAGATAGAAGCTCTTAGGAATTTATTACAATGGCCTGGTGAGGTTTACCATTGAACAGGAGTCGCAGTGGAGAGGCTGACAAGGGATGGATTTGCAAGCCATCCACAGAGGTGGGAAGAACATGTCTTGGGGCAGAATTCAAGAGCTGTGCTCTGGGCATTTCAGCCAAGATGTGTATTAGACTGGAAAGCATGATGCAAAAAAAGATGCCGGCACTGTGTGAATGGCTGCTGCTGATGCCTTTCCACCCCGGAGATCCTGGGATCTTAAGCCCCTACTTTACAGATGTTATCAGGAAGTCCAGTGACTTCAAGGGTGTTTGCCTATGTTTTAAAAGAGATCTGGGCCAGGCGTGGTGGCTCATGCCTGTAATCCTAGCACTTTGGGAGGCCGAGGCGGGTGGATTGCTCAAGGTCAGGAGTTCAAAACCAGCCTGAGTGAGACCCCGTCTCTACCAAAAATAGAAATAAATTAATTGACCAACTAAAAATATATATACAAAAAATTAGCCGGGCATGGTGGCGCATGCCTGTAGTCCCAGCTACTCGGGAGGCTGAGGCAGTAGGATTGCTTGAGCCCAGGAGTTTGAGGTTGCTGTGAGCCAGGCTGACGCCACGGCACTCACTCTAGCCTGGGCAACAAAGTGAGACTCTGTCTCAAAATAAATAAATAAATAAATAAATAAAATTAAAAAAATAAAAGAGATCTGACAGTTTTAGAGTGGTAATTGCCATTCTAATTTCTGATCTCTGAAAGTAGCCTCAGGAGGAGGTTAATACACTTGGCATCAATCCCCAAAGCCTAGACATGTGTGAATCTTTTTTACAAGGTATTGTTCTCTCTTAACACTTAACAAAGAATGCATTTCTTTCCTATCAAGATCACTCTGCTTCAATATTTGACTACAATTAAAAGCGATGTGACTATAAATGCAAATAAATTGTTTACAGCATGGTCCACCAAATTACAAATCTTTCTTCTCACACGAAAGCTCCATGAGATGCCTGTTGCACCTCTGTTCTGAGCCTGAAATTCAGCCATGCACCCAGGGTAGAAGCATCAAGCCAAAGTGGCTCTTTTCTGGATTTGCAACACAATCAAAATGAAACCTGGCTTTTTGAAAAATTTCCATTTTCACTGGCTACTTTTCATTCTCATTCTCTAAAATACAATTTCTTCTCTTACGATGTCAACTGGAAAATCTGGGGCTCTTAGAAACTTTGAAGGTCCAGAAAGTCCTCCTGTTGCCAACCTTCTTTGAGGAGTATTTGCAAAGTCCTGAATTCACACGTTTGCTGCCAATAAGCAGGTATCTGGCTACATGTTAAATTATGTCTACCAGGTCTAGAGATGGAAAAAGGAATGTGTTGGTACTTAAGAGTGTTTTTTTGCTTAAGCCTGCCAGCGAATCTTAAAAAACTTTTCCTAATACCATGCGAATCCCCAGTCTTCCTGTTAGTAGAATAATGGGCTTATCTTCCATGAGTGGATTTGGCTTTTCCATTAGAAAAGGAGGAATATTTGTTGCCTTTAAGCTGTCAAATCCATTAGTTTTGGTTTTCTTGGCAAGGCAGCTTACTTGCATTGGGTTCAGAGTAAAAGATATCCATACAATTGCTTTTCATTTCAATGTTGGAGTTATCCATTACGAGAAACAAAACCAATTCTTATTAACTTAAATAATCTAAGGGTTTTAAGGAAGGCTTTTCAGAACACATAGAATCAACAAGGGTGGTAAATTAGTAATAAAAACCAGGGCAGTTCTGGAGGCTCTGGAAGCAGCCTCTCTGGCAGTGGTTCTCATCTTTCGTGTACGCTGGAATCATCCAGGGAGATTTTAAAGCTTTTAAAGAATATTGATGTCTTGACCCCATCCTCTGAGATTCGATTTAATTGGTGGGGGATGGGACTGCTCTTGTTGGGGACCTGCTGTTAGCAATGACTGCACTCTAGTCATCTTCAGTCCAGAGTCACACTGCTCAAGGCTGAAATTCCAAGGGAGGGAGGGTGCTTTGGGCTTAGTTCAATTCACAAGCTTGCCTCCCGGCTAGGGAAGGACAGGCACCTGGTTACCAGCCCACCAGACCTTGGCATTGAGGAAGAGGTAATTCCCCAAAAGGAGACTGGTGTGGTCTTAGGAGGGAAAATAGATCTTAAGCAGCCAAAATACCAAAATAACAATCTCAATCATTATTTCTAGAAATAAAGTCAAAATTATAATTGATACACAAACACGTGCTCTTTTTTTCCATTATGGGAAACAGTCTGCATGATTCTGGAGTTTTGTGTTTTACCAGGTCTGTCCTCTTCAACAGAGCAGGAACTCAGGGAGAGAGGTGGAAGATGCCCCCAGCACGGCATTAAGGTGCACAGTCAAGCTCACCGTCTGTCTTAGTTGGTTTTGTGTTGCTATCACAGAATACCACCGACTAGATAACTTATTTTATAAAGACACTTATTTCTCACAGTTCTAAAGGCTGGGAAGTACAAGATCAAGGTGCTGGCGTCTGATGAGGGCCTTTGTGTTGCATCATCCCATGGCAGAAGGTGGAAGAGGGGGCAAGAGAGCAAGAGATCAAACTTGCAGCCTCAAGCCCTTTTATAACTGGTATTAATGCATTCATCACAGGGAAGCCCTCACAACCCAAACACCTCCATTAGACCCTACCTCCCAACACTACTGCATTCACAATTAAGTTTCCAATGCATGCTTTCTGGAAGACCCAATCAAACCATAGCACTATCCCAGCTGCAGCTGAAATGAAAAGCTCACCACTGCTGCACTGAGCCAAGCCCCAAGGAGACACCAAGACCTTCCATCATCACTGGAGATGCAGGTCAGACAATGAGGAATCCTGTTTTTTTCTACCTTTAAATTAGAAATCAAGATGACTGCATGGAATCACACTAACAGAAAACACTGTGCTTTCCTGATCGTGAATACAAGCTGTATCACTTTCCCTCCCCCCTCCACATTATTGCTGGGAATACCAATGTTAACAAATCAGGAAAAAAGTTCCTCCAAACAGCACTTGGAACTATCCACCCGAATGATTTGATATTCATCTGATGACAGTAGCGCAGGCAGACAGAATAATGAATAGAGTGTGTGAGATAACTTTTGATAGGAAACATTGTACCCACGCCTGGGACAATAATAAATCTAATCTCACTAAAGAAGCAGAACTAACACAGTGACCCATGCAGTGCAATTATCCCAGCTGTTGACATCTCTGAGATTGTTTCAGTGTTTCAAAAGAAACCAAGAGGCTTCCTCTGAGCAGCCGAAATAACAAAAAGTAGAGCTATGTCCATGGCTGTTACCTGCACAAAATTCCACCTGGGGTCAGATGAAAGAGAAAGATAAAACCTCTCAAATCCTGCCCCATCTTGCCCCCAGTCTTCATGTCCCTTCACTCCAGGGGTTCTCAGTCTGGGGCTCAAGGACGCCCTGAGATCATATGTGAAATTTTGCATCAATGCGTCTCCCTGGACAGCCACAGATCCCATCAGATTTTCTAGAGGGTTGGTGACCCACAAAAATGCTTATCCTCACAGGTCTACAGAAAGTCTACTTTCTTCTCCTCCTCACCTATGCTGACGCCCTTCCCAGACCTCACCCTCTACAAATAAGCCTTGTCGCCAAGCCATTTGAACTTAAGACAGAAACCAGCTCTCTCTTCTAGCACTTGATAGCATGTCCTCTTATCCTGGTAGAGGTTTGTCACTGGTCAGAGGGGTGTCAGCCTCAGATAACCCCAAAATCCACTGATTAAGGAGAGTGGTGTCTTTACAATTGACACCATTCTGTTTTCAGACAGCTATGGCCATCAGAGATTCAGATTTCTTAAAGAAAGCAGAGCTAGGTGAAAAATTAAAATATAAAAAGAGTTTTGTTGGGAATGATGTGTGTTTTAGTTGTTGTTGTTGTTGTTTTTAGTTTGGGCTACACAAGTACTCCCAAATTCCAGACCTGGTACATCTAGGAAAACAGCCAAATAGGAAGTGCAATTAGTCACTCTTGGTTGGTTGGAATGTTATGGGTTGTGTCTCTCAGATCCATCTTCCCACAGCCCCCAAATTAACTACAGCCCTACAATTTCCTTTGGAGCCCCTCACTCTTCGACCTGGCATTGTACTGCAGTGCAATATGAACAGTGCAGGAACTAGGAGGATCAAAAGCCCCGTGTGACTGCTGAGGGCCAGCAACCACTTTCACACAGCACCCTACGTGTGCTACGCCCTTGACAGCACCTCAAGACTACGATCCCATGAAGTTTCTCACCATACCTGTACTTGCAGTCATTCTTCATCTGCTCAAAGCACACTGAGTCAGCAACTATTATGAATCAGGCACTAAGCCAGACATAAAAGCTTCAAGTACAAATGGACTTTGCCCTCAAGAAGCTCAGGGTCTAGTTCAGGAGACAGACACTTATACCATTAGCTACAATGCAATATAGTAAGTGAAATGACAGAAAGGAACAAAGGGCTCAAATAAACTAAGGAAGGAACAGGCTGATTCTATTTGTTATGCAAGTACCCGATCCTTGCTATTTAAAATGTGGTTGATGCATAATGAATACTATTTAGCAATAAAAAGGAATTAAGAACTGATACATGCTACGACATGGAAAAACTTTGAAAATTATGTTGATGGTAAGAAACAAGACATAAAAGACTATATATTTAATATTATGTAATTCCATTTATGTGAAATGTCCAGAATAGGCAAATCTATAAAGACAGAAAGTAGATTGGTGGTTGTCTAGGACTGGTAGGTGAGAGCTGGGGGGAAATTATGAATGACTGCTAGTGGGTACATTACTTTTTGGGGTGCTGAAATGTTCTTAGATTGGTTATGGTGATGGTTGCACAATTCATGATTATACTTTTAAAAAATTGCATTCTATTCTTTAAATGAGTGAATTTTATGATATGTGAATTATATCTCAATAAACCTATTTTAAAAAGAAAAAAGTGTGGTTGATGGACAAGCAGGAGGGGCATTACCTGTGGGCTTATTAGAAATGCAGAATCTCAGGCCCCACCCCAGACCTACTGAAGCAGAGTCTGAGTTTTAATAAGATCCAGGTGATTCAAGGACATTTTAGAGTTCGAAAAGCACAGTGTTAAATGTCAATGAAACGGCAGGTACCTGAGTCCCCTGCTAACATTCCTAACTGCAGCTGCAACTGGAATGTGCCAGGAATAATTGGGTGAAAACATTTTACATCTGTTTGAATGTGTATGGATGCGGGATTTAGAAAAATCTGGCTAATTAGAAGTAAATTAAGTAGTCCTATCTACTCCCACCCCAGACCCAGGACTTCCGTGGCCTGAGCCTTGGATAAGAGAAAGACAAAGGTAATCAGTTCTCCTCAATATTCTCAACTGCCTAATTGCTCAAGTCCTGTGTTGTACTATTAATGGCAAAAGTGGGACTAGAACCCCATTCTCCTGACTTGCCCTGGGAAGATATGAAACGTATTTGGTTGTTATAAATACTAACTCCAGAGTCAGAAAGACTGGGTTTGAGTTCTGGTTTTGCCACTCGCCATCATTCTGTGGACCTTGAGCAAGTCCCTCAATATCTCTTAATGTCTCTCGATTCCTACATCTGTGAAAAGTAATACCTATCTCAAAGATTATTGTGAGAATCTATTGAGAAAATGGTTGTAAATTGCCTAGATCACTGAGTGCCTGGCATATAACAAGAATCAATAATGTTTGATATTTTCACTATTATTAGGTCTTCCAGCAGTATGTGGTCAGTGGTTCACCAAACCCATTTTCCTTCATTCCTGAGCACACAGCTAGTCTACATTTTCCAGATGTCCATTCTGTTTGGAGTGGCATGGAATGTCCTGGCCAATGGAATGCAGTCAGAAGAGATAGCTGCCCCTTCTAGGTCTGGACAAGTAAAACCTCCTGGGTGATCCTCTATTCTTCCCCCCCCCCCCATTTGCCATCAGATGTCAATGCCCAGGGTGCCTTTGGAAACCACAGGAGGAAGATGGTAGTGCCTCCATCCGCCTGGGTCTCTGACGACAGGAAGTGAAGCTACATCATTTCCAATCCAATCACCATCGTTACTGACTGGACTACATGTGATGAGAAATAAACTCCTATTGTGTTGTTATGGAAGGAATGTTTGTGTCCTCCCAAAATTCATGCGTTAAAGCCCTAACCCCCAATGTGATGGTATTAGGGGATGGGTCTTTGGGAAGTGATTAGGGTTAGACTGGGTCATGAGGTGGGACCCTCATGGTGGTCTTAGAAGAAAAGGAAGGTCTTTCTTTCTCTTTCTCACTCTCACATGCACCGAGGAAAGGCCATGCAAGTACACAGTGAGAAGGCAGCTGCCTGTACATTAGGAAGAAGACTTTACCAGAAACCAACCATGTTGGCACCCTGATTATTCTCAGACTTCCAGCCTCCAGAACTGTGAGAAATAAACTCCTGTTGTTTAAGCCACTCCACCTATATAGTATTTTGTTGCAGCAGCCCAAACTAAAACATGCTAAGCCAGAGTTTTCAGGGTGTATCTGTTCCAGTGGCTGGTGTCACCTAACCGCAGCTGGCCCATACAACATTCACATTTTTGCAGTTTACCTCACGGAGTTGTCACAAGGATTTAACAACACAACAAATGTGGAAATGTACTGCAAACTGTGAAGTGCTATGCAAATATCTAGAGAGATAGAGAACGGCACCAGATTCTGGAGTCAGAATCAAGTTCAAATCCAAGCACTCTTACAGGCAAACTGGGGTACCCTGCATAAATTATTCATATTCTCTGATCTGATCTAGAAAATAGGGATAAGATTAACAGAGTGCTCTTAGGCAGCATTTTAGAAATAAAAATTATTCTAGAAGGGATATGACTCAGTGGTTAGGATCCAATCTTCCTAAGATCTGGCACTTCTTGGTCAGTAGCCTTAGGCAAGCTAATAACCTTTATGTGCCTCAACTTCCATATCCACACAATTGGGATAATGATAGAATCTATTTCATACGGTTGTTGTATTGAATAAGTTGATATACTTACAGCTCCTAAAACAGCATCTGGCACATGGGAAGCAATTAATAAATGCTGGTAACCATTAATATTAAACAAAATATAAAAATTATAAGCTTAAATTACCCAAATGTCCTGCTTTGCCTATTTTGGCCTCCTTTCCCATTAAAACACAGAGTATTTGATGAATACATATATTTTTGACAACTAAAATATTACACTTCATCCTTTTACTGTCCTTTAATATTTGTTCTTCAAGAAAATTGAGGGGGAACATAGCTATAAATGGATTGTGTCACATTTACGAATTATACACAGACTAGGCCAGGGGACATAAAAATTATGACATTAGTGTAACTCATTTTCTTAACAATTTCTTCAAGTTTGAACGTCACAAACATCATAGACTCACTACTGCAGGAGTGAATCAGTATGAAAGTTCATATTTACCAAGCCATATTTAGAACTGGAAAGATTCTAAAATTCGAAGTCTTTGTTTTACTAATGAGAATGTGAGATCCTGAGATGTTAAGCAATTTGGTCAAAGTCACAGATAATAAGATCATACCCATAAAGCGACTGATCAGAATCTAAGCCTCTCAATACCTTAGTTCCTGGACTATTCTATCACTCTGTAGCCAAGAGATAACAAAAGGAAGACGGGAAGCAAAGGAAATTTTTAGAAAAGCTTTGCAAGGTGATTCCAGAAGACTCAATTTCCAAGATTTCAATCACATGTTTAAGACACAGTTCTTGCTCACCAACAACCAACCCTGATCAACTGTGAATTCTAACACTCCTCCTTTGGTTTCTCAACTTCAGACTACACCCCTTTCTAAGGCTTCTCAACCCTGACTGTCCAGTAGTATCACATGAGAAGACTCCTGAAAAATACTGATACCTGGATCTACCCTAGACTAATTAAATCAGAATCTCTGAGGGTGGGACTCAAGTATCACTTTTTTAAAAGTTCTGAAGTAATTCTAAAATGCATTCACAGTTACAAACCAAGGCTTCAGCTCACAGAATTCTGAGGGCAAAGGAGAAGAGTAGCTACTGAACCTGAAATACTAGAGCTTTGCTAGAACATCTCATTCCCCAAAGCTCCTTGGCATTCACTCAGTCACTCAATGTCGCGCCCGCCTCGCCAGCAAGGAAGACGCGGCAACCGGAGTTCTTCTGACAGCGCTTTATTGGGGAATCTGAAGATGACTAAAGCGGAAGACCCCGAGGAGCTCTCGGAGCGGGCTTATATAGGCACTAAGTACATTAGGCAGAATCTGATTGGCTCACGCAAGAGCCCTCATTAGCATACTTGATGAGAGACAGGAAAAAGCCCCTACACATGCGCGGTTCACCCTGTTTATCAGTCTTGTGGTATGGGTGTGACCAGGAAGTCGGCGCCATCTTGCAATGGCGTTAACACCGCGCCCCACAACTCAATAAACATTCAAGACATTCAATGTGCTAGTTGCCAAAGATACAAAAGCAAGAGACCATAACCCAGCCTCAGGGCTCATCCTGTAGCAACGTGTTCCCATTTCGTGGGCTGGACTTCTTGGTTGGGACATACCACTTTCCCATCACACAGCTCTGCCCCTCCAAATCAGTCTCCATGATCCACAAGACCCTTGCAGATGATCTACAGCTGGTGCTGAAAAAGTGATGGTTAATCACCTTCTCAAATGAGATTGTCCTTGCTGAAAGCTGATGTCAAATGTTTGACATCTAGCAAAACAACTAGCTTTCTCATTATTAGATGTTATCTTTTTCCCATCAGTGGGCCTCCTTAAGGTCAAGGCAGAGTGAAGAATGCAATTTATCTATGACCAAGTGAATAATCACTTACTATGCAGGTCCACATAACACCTCTTAATATTCATCATGTACAGGCTCTGTTGAAGATGCTTAAAGTTACTTTCTTTCCCGGGTCTATTAAGTGTTTGATGGTAAAGTTGCATAAAGTAATTGTTAAGAACTGACTGGCTAGAACAAGGCTGGGAATACTTGCTCCATCATCAGCAATAGGGTTTCTATGACATACCTAATCACCATCAGAAATTGAGTTTTGCAGGTGCTCCTTGGTTGAGTTATTCACAGATTTTTTTTTAATCTGGGAAGACTTTGACATCTGAAATATGTTGAAAGAACTGCTAGACATAGGCAATGATTCAAAGGATGATTTGTCTTTCATGAGAAGACAAAGTAAAAAGCCCTGATGGTGCCTCTCCTATCAAAAATCATTTCTTAGGCTTTAATGAAACATTGTTCTGAGTATGATAGCATTTATTACACAGACTTAATTTAATTAATTATAAAAGTATAATTTCACACATAAAGTAGTTAAATTTATTTTTTTTAAGTTGAGTGGCAGCATCCTCAGGGTATTTCCTCTGGACCAAATTTGCCAAAATAAAATATGTACTAATGTCTTAAACCAAAAGAAACAATAATGAAACCAAGCAAGGTATAATCCAAAAACAATCTTAAAAGACACAGATTCTTTGGATATATACCTAGAAGTGGAACTGCTGGATCATATTTTTAATTTTTGAGGAACCTCCCTCCTCTTTTCCATAATGACGGTACTAATTTACATTCCCACCAACACTGCATAAGGGTTCCCTTCTCTACCCATCCTCCCCAACACTTGTTACTCTTGTCTTTTTGATAATGGCCATCCTAACATGTGAGAAATGTGGTATGTATCTCAAGGAGACTAAATCAGTATATTAATGAGATATCTGTACTTCCATATTCATTGCAGCATTATTCACAATGGCCAAGCCGTATAATCAACCTAAGCATCCATCAATAGATGAATGGATAAAGAAAATGAGGTATATATACATGATGAAATACTGTTCAGTCTTTAAAAGGGAAATTCTTCATTGACAACAACATAGATAAACCTGGAGGACATTGTGCTAAGTGAAATAAGCCACACATTGAAAGACAAATACCGCATAATCTCACTTATATGTGAAATATAAAAAAGCTGAACTCATAGAAGCAGCGAGTAGAATGGTTTTTACCAGGAGCTGGAGGGTAGGGTGGGAATGGGGAGATGTTGGTTAAAGGATATAAAATTCAGTTAGGAGGAATAAATTCAAAAGATCTATTGTACAACATGGTGATTATATGAGTAGTTAACAATGTATTGTGTACTTTAAATTGCTAAAAGAGTAAATGTTCTCACCACAAAAAAAATGATAAGTATGTGAGGTAATGTATATGTTAATTAGCTTGATTTGGTCATTCCACAATGCATACATATATCAAAATATCATGTTTTATATCATAGATGCATACAATTTTATTTGTTAATTTGAAAAAAAATTAGAATCTAAAAAAACACTTTTTCCATGAAAATCAAATGCATTCTTTAAATGTATACATTGACAATGACTTTGACTTATTCATAATCAGTAAGATATATACTCAGGTAATTTTGTAGAAGATCCAAACAAGCATTTTGTAGATAAGCATGAGGGAAGAAAAATTTTAAAAATCAACCTCCTCTACCCACCCTCAAAGGTAACCACAGATTCTCAAAAGCTTTGTGACTCCAAAGGGCAAGCCGACAAGATGAACAACTGTTCCTCCCCTTGGTCCAACTTTTCCAGTGGGCAGACTGGGACAGGGAGTCCTTACCTAGGAGGAAGGGAAGCGCCAAGGCCCAGCTGCAAAGTGAGCCCCAACATGGGGCTGGGGTTCAAGATGCTGGGTCATGCATGGCAAAGAGGCCACGTCTGCACTGGGCCAATGACAGCTATCAAAATGAGGGACCTAAGGAGATGAAAAATAAACCCACGCATTTGGGGATCAAATACAGGAAGTTAGTCCTAACCATTGGCCTTGATTAGAATGCCAGCTTGGTGCTTTTTAATCAGTAGGGGTACAATGCATGTCTACTTAAAGTTGCAAAAAGAAATAAATTATAAAAGTGAGATTGGACAGGGAAGAAAAGAAACTATAGGTAATTTATAGAATTCTAGAGTAGAACTGAAAAAAGGGGACAACACAGGGCTGATATAGTAGAGAACACACACAGCCACAGAACACCTAAATACAGCTTCATTGCACCAGTAGACTCTAACAATATAGCTCCAGCTGGGCACTGTACGAAGCGCTTTATGTAAATAATCTCATTTCATTCTCACAGCAACTCCACGAGGAGAGTGGTCACCGATGCCCATCATGTGGTTGGAGAAGCTGGGTTACCCGGGAGTTAAGGTCAAGGTCACTTTGACTATAAATGGTGGAGCTGGTTTTGGAACCCAATCTGGCTGAAGATCTCTTGGCTCACAACCACGCACCACACGGCCTCCAACGTGGAAGAAACAGCCATAACTGGAAACAAAGAATGACGATCTGTACCATGTGACGAGGGGAATCAGGAGGAGAAAGAAGGAAAACAAAAGTGGTGATACTGAGATCTTAAAGAGGGCAGTGGTTAAAGACAACGTTCCCCATCTGGAAGACCATCTCCCTGTGCACAGAAATGAACAGGGCTGCAGAATTAGGCTCAGGATTGAGATCAAAGGCACTTCTCAGGTTTCTAAACTTGAAATTCAAAGAACAGATAGATGCACAAGCTGCCTCCCAAATTTACAGCTGAAATAATTAGAATAATAGAAAATAATTACAGAAATAAGAAGAAGAATAAAATTCCACCATTCGTACTTTGGAAAAGAGGGGGGGGCTGGGAAGAGCCTACCCAAAATAAAGCCATAGGCGGCCCTCACAGCATGGACAGTGTCCGACCAAGGAGACTATTTTCCAGACCCAAAAGACCAAAACCAAATGGCCAAGCTAATTCCTTGGTTGCAAAGATAACTACCAGAGATAGAGGAGGCCTGAGAGCAGGAAACATCTGCCTGCCCTGCCTCCTGTATGCCAGGCAGGACAACTTCCACCTTCACAATGTCTCTTTCACCATCTATACATGTCATGCTGACCATGCCAGAACACGGCTGAGGTCTCTAGGTGAGTGTACCCAACCCCTGAATAGTTCGCCCACCCCATCATCCCCCAACATCATTCGGCTCAAAGATGGCATATTAATCTTCCCCAAGGGCAGCCAGAATGTAGGATTCTCTTGCTCAACAACTTCCAACCCTGTCCATCCCTCAAGTAAGATATGTGTTACTATTGTACAAAGGATCTCATATTCTAAAATAACAGTATTATTAACTAGTGTGGTTTCTGACAAAGACACCACCAGAGGAAGGGATGGAGTGGGGAAAGGAGGAGGACAGGGGGAAATGCAGAAAGGAGGGTGCAGGGAGAAAGAAGGAAAGAAACAAAGGGAAGAGATGGGGAGAAGTTAGCTGGATAGTGGATGATCTCTTTTGTGAAAATACCAGGAAAAAAACCTGACAATTTAAAATCATTAATAACCAAGTAGAGTTTGTCTTATTCATGTAACTCTATTATAGTACAAATTTTTAAAAACTATTTTTATAATGTAGCATATGCAAAGAAAGAACACCCTTAAGTACACATAATTATTAAATATGTGCCAAAAGGAACTGAGTGGACTTCAGCATTAATTTTTAATTAATTTTCCTCAAAAAAGGTGAAAATTTTCTATGTTAACCTTGCAGAAAGAGTAAGCATATTTATTAGTTTTGTAGCCACTGGAAACAAAACAGTGTCATTGTCACCATTTCTATCTAACCTAGTTCTAGAGATGCTAGTAGATAACTAGTCAATAAAAAACTAAAGTGCAAACATGGTGAAGAAAAAAATAGAAGTATCAGTATTTCCAGATGACATGTTTATATTCTTAGAAAATTAACCAGAGAATGACTTGCTCAAAATCGAGGCTATAAAATAAATCCTCAAAAATCAATAACCTCTCCCTATACGATGGCCAGATAGCAGGAAAAAAAATCCTATTAGAACTAGTAACACAGAACATTAAATATCTGCATGTTCATTTCACTTGAGACACATAACACTTAAAGAAAATTATATAAGTCTGTTAAGAGAAATAAAGAAAACTTGAATAAATAGAGTGATGCTCCCTGCTCCAAGAGTAAATCTCTGATCTCCTCTGAGAGAAAGAGATGTGGGGGAGCTGTGAATTTTAAGGGACACGGGGACGAGCCCATAGTCTTAGAAAGGGCACTTAAGGGCAGAGCGCTGGGTCAGGTGGTAGAGATGAATATACATCTGACATTTGACTTATATTAATAAATGAATGCAACATCTATTAAGGCCTATTGGAACACTTTCTAGAATGAGACAAATACATAGTAAAACTCACCTGAGGAATAAGGAATAAGAGAGACTTTTTTAAAGAGATGACGGTGGGTCTGTCCCACTTGATTGCAAACTATAAAGCTACAGTTATTGAAACTGCAATGAGCTGTATTAAAAATAAGGATCACTGGGCTGGCATACACTCCTGAAACAGAACCCAAACTATTAAAGGACTGTAATAAGTGACATAGAAGCAATATGAGAATGGACAAAATAACTATTGTTAGATGCCACGTTAAATCAAAATGATTTATTGCACTTCAGGTATGGATGATACAAAAGAAATTTAAAGAGGCCAACAAACTATACACTTGTATAATTTGTATTTGCATTAAAAATGAAAAGTAGAGATGAGATCACATTCTTACTACTGAAGAAATAAAAAACCAAAGAGCAAAGGGCTTGAGAAATAAATAAAAAAAGTAATGTAGAAATATGACAAACATAACTGATAAAAGGTTTGCTATTCGAAATAGCACATACAAAGAACAGATAGAAAATACATGCAAAAAAGCCCAGATTCTATTCATTAAGTGGGCCAGAGAAGAATGGTCCACTTAACCCAAAGGAAATCTAAACAGGAAAATAAATAAATAAAAAGAAATGTATTCGTTCTAGTCATTAAAGAAAAACAAACTAAAATAACTTTATAATACCACTGAACACATTAAACTAAAATAAGTACATATAGTAAACTCAATGTTGGCACAGTTCTATGGACCAAAAAAAATTAACTTGCTGATGGTAGATTTACTGGGGAGGGGGGTGGTGAGGCGTCATGTTGGTTAAGTAGAAGCAAAGGCTGATTCCTACTCCCAGGTGATGTCCTAGGGGAGCTGGGCTTCTGATGGGTGGCAGGGACCCCAGCCTTGGCAAATAGCCGAGGTCTTACTGCATAGTATGGCACAGGAAGACTCAGAGGACACAGGGAATAGCAGAACCACAAACTTTCAAATGGACCACATGTGCTTGAACAATGAGCATCTTGTCATGTCCATGTGGACTGAAGACCAGAAATCCTTCCCCCAAATTTCTGGTAACCCTTTGTAGCTCTGTTACAACCTCAGGGATTAAAAAAAATCCCAAACATAGAGTTACCATATGACCCACAAATTACACTTCTAGGTCTACACCAAGGACAAATGAAAACATACATCCATACAAAAACTTGTACATGAATGTTCATGGCACCATTACTTCTACTAGCCCAAAGGTGGAAACAACCCAAATGTCCATCATGTCCCTCAGCTGATGAATGGGTAAATAAAAGCATGCCCATACAATGGAATATTATTCAGCCAAGAAGTTCTGATACCTTTTACGACAAGGATGAGCCTTGCAAACCTTATGCTAGGTAAAAGAAGCCAATCAAATAGGCAAATCATAGAGACAGGCAGTAGACTGGTGATTGCCCAACTCTGGTTGACAGAGTTGGGGGGGAAATGGAGAGTAACTGCTAATGGTTATAGGGTTTCTTTTAGGGGTGAGGAAAATGTTCTAAAACTGATTGTGGAGATGGTCAGACAACTGTGAATATGCTAGAAGTCATTGAATTACACAGTTTAAATGGGTGAACTGTATTGTATGTGGATTATATCTCAATATAGCTGTTTTAAGCACGCACGCACGCACACACACGCCATTAATATGAACCTACTTCCAACTCTTGAATGGAGACTTGAAGCCAAATTTAACTTGATTTAGGAAAACAAGCTAACAGGATGTTCCTTGCAGCCCAATCTTTTGGAACAAGTTCCTGCCTGTCAAACATATTGCAGTTTTTTAATAGAGATGCCAGGTAAAGTTTTGAGCCTCTATTCTGCCACACTTGCTTGGTCCTGATAGTCCTAAATTTCTGTCTTCCTTTTCTTCCCTTTTAAAACCAGTTGAATTCTCTATCAAAATGTGTCTAGCATTGGCTCCTGTTTAACCTCCCAACAATTCTGCTAAAAATGCACACCTCGATTCAATTTCCAGTCTGAGGGTTATGCTCTTAACAACAGGAGAAAAGGTTTGAGAATCATAAGCTCCCTCTCTTTTATTCCAATACAACAGAAAGCCTTCTCTTATCCCCCAAAGCTGCTTTCATTTCAATTTTCTAATTCAACTTTTAAATTTCCCACTGATTTTCCATTCCTGGCACTTCCTACCCTTTGTCTTTGGCTCTGCCACTTCAAGGGCCAGCTTGTCATCTGTGCAGCCCAGACCTCCTGCCCAGGGTTGCCTTATATTTGGGTTGAGGATTCATTTTACCCTTTGCCAACCTCTCTCAGCCTGGATGTCCCCCAATCCCCGCCCTCAATAAGCATTTGTAAATTGCACGCTCCGGCTTTTCTTCCCAACACTGACCAATCACAGATGAGGAAAGGCCAGGTGGTGGCCCCCAGGTGGTCTGCGTGCTACCTGAATGCCCTCTGGCCTTGCCTCTGCCTCCCCTGTTGCCACAAGGACAGCTGAAGGCTCCTACCCCAAGACCCTCCTCCCGATGGCCTGGCAATTCCCAGGAGGTTTCCACTCCCACAATCTTGGCTATGCCTCTCTCCACCCAAACCAAGGCAAAAAGACAAAGAGGTCATAATGATCACTGGTGAAAACGAGAAATCTGAAGATGTACAGATTTTTATATGTACCATATATGTCTTTACCTGCCTCGAGTTCCAATGCTGGCTCAGTCACTTACTAACTGGGTGAGTTTAGCAGCAACATGCCCAAATATCAGTTTCCTCATTTGTAAAAAGGAGAACAATAATAGTATCTGCTTCTTGGGATATTTTGAGGATTAAATGAGATAGTCAAAATGAAGGGCTTAGACTGTGGTCATTCTACCAGTCCTAATAAGACAAAATCATGGATAACTCGTTACATAAAGGACAACATAAAAATCACATGGGGAAAAATGCAATCCGTATCTGTGACCAGCTCTTTAAAAGGACAGAAATGGAGGGCTCCTCCCTTGTTGCTATGCAGCCTTCTGCAGGCGGAGCCCATCAGATCTGAAAATCTGCTCCATGTGGTTATAACAGCTCTGCAAAGCCTGAAAAAACCTCTTTCGCTCTTCCTCCCCCTGACTGGTTCAGGCCAATCTGTGTTTTCCCCAAGACAAAACTGCAATCCTTGCAAGACACAGCTTTGCAGAAACCTTTGCCCATTTCAGGGACTTGCAAAGCCAGCCATGCCTGTCAAGCTGGAACGAAACTCGCCTCTCTCAGAGCCCTGTTAGCACGGCTTCTGCTGGCAGCTGCTGCCACAGGATTGCAGGTGGTGGTGCAATCGATACCAGATCATCGCTGAGTTCAAGGTCAGGGGAATCTGCATGCCATTGAAGACAATGATTTTAGTGTTGCTGGGCTGCCGCCCCTCCTCCCCCACCCTGTGATCTTTTATTGTAGTAAATCTCAAGAGAAAAACTAGAGCCTTGCCCTATGTGACAAGCCAACACCCCTTCTGGCTGGACCATGACCTTCTGTCCAAATGCAGCCCACTAACCTTACCTATAGTTCATGGGTCTCTGCCAATTTAGTAGAACAGGTGCCCTGTGCCCCTAGGGGCTGATCCTTGGGTCTGAACTTAGACAAAATATCTTCCTGCAGTAACATGTGGGTGTGTGCACATATATGTGCACTTGCAAACATTTATTAAACACCTACAGTAGGTCAGATACTGTGCTGGGCAACAAGGAGATAAAGACAGATTGTACAATCCTTTGAGGAGCTCACAGTTCTGGGGCGAGGGAGGTAGCAGGTGATTGACGAGCCCAGCAGGGCAGGGATGTGCTCAAACAGAGCACTCAACAAGAACACCTCACCCAGCCCAAAGCAGACAGCACCTTAACAAGGCTGGAAAAGCGAGCAGGAGTCAGCCAAGAGAATCACACTCCACGGGCTGTGTGCAGGCACGCATGTGCGTGTGCGCCTGGCACCCCACACAGGCACGCTCCACCACCGTTCATCCATCACCATGCCTTTCTAAAAACCCTACATTAGCGTCTTAACATCTGAAATTTATTGTGTTCCATCCCATTGGGCAGAAGGTCAGAGAGAACATTTCTGTGAGTCATACCCCACCGGATTTCTACATCTTGTTAAATGTACGTTCACTTTTTCTGAAGTATCAGAGACAGATGGCCAGCTCCCCTCCCCAGCGCACTGAAAGTAGGGGGGCCAGTCTACCTAGACAGACGCATCTCTGCCTCCTGGGGCTCAGGTCCCCCTAGAGGAGGTGGCAGGGAGACTTCTTCAGAGAAGCAGGTTGACTTGGCTCTCTTCTTAGCGGACGCAGCTCCGCTATTACTGAGTTAACAACCTCCTTGCCTGGATCCCAAGGTGTTACTGTCTCTGGTCTGATCAAGACTGACCCCGAGTTGCTAGAACTTCAGTCTGGGCTTCAGCCTCTGGGCTCCAGTTTACTGGCTTGATTCATTTGTTAGGTAGATAGCCCGGATCTCAGGCTCTTCTAGGGACAAGGGTGCCCTGCTTTGGTGCTGCTTCGAGCAACTGCCCCACCTGGGAAGAAGGGTGGGCACACCCCACACCACTGTGGTGTTGCCCAACCCTTCATCCTATCCCAAGCACCTGCTGTACCTGGGGAAGGACGGAACACTTTACCAATCTGGGAACTCCCCAGCATAGGCATAGTGGTATTTGGAAAGTGACCTAGAGTAACCTAAGGCTAATTATTATGCCATCAGCTTAAATCTACATTGTGGTTCATTCCCCACCCCCCAACAACCCAGGTAGGGTTTTCAGAGAAGGAGCTTGCATACATAGATACAACCTTGAGAACACCTATTAACCATTAGGCAACATCCCACACCTCCCGAAAGCCCTTCACTGGAACAGGCCAATAAAAGGAAACAACTCGAGAATTCCCAGAGAGTCAGTCAGTGAGTCAGTCTGTCTGTTTCCACTCACGGAGACAGAAGTGTTTCAATTTATAATGAAAAGCTACTCATGTGAAACTGCTCCCTGCTTGTGGTCACTCCGTTGCGCCGGCCCTGCTTGTGATTTTGTTTTCCAAGCAAGGAGCCAAAGAACTAGGATAGCAGTCTGCCAAGAGGCTGGGCCTGACACTTTTGGTGTGTTTGGTCATTCTTCAGCCAAAAGCACACCAAGAACTGAGAGCGGACGGCCACCCTGACACATGACACATTCATTTGCTCAATCACTTATTTGCTGAACTCCCATCTGTGCCTGTTTGAGGTGCCATGGATATGGAACTGAACAAAACACACAGGTCTGCCCGCATGGAGCCTACATGCTATTTACTTACGTAGATAAAAGAGAAATGTTCATGTAATAATAAGTTCCATGGAAAAGCAAAGATAAAACAGAGTAATGTGTTTCAGAGTGATGTTGAGAGTGGTTATTTTTAATAGGGTGCACATGATGACATTTTTTAAAATAGGGTGATGACACCTTATTTTTAATAGGGTACACATGTCCCGCCAAGGGGACATCGGAACTGAGACACAAGTGATGAGCAAGAGCCAGTGGGGTGGGGGTGCTGAGCTTGGGAGAGGGAACTACAAGGTCCTGAAATAATAATGGGCTCAGGAATTCCAGGATAGCAGCTAGAATGTAGTGAGCTAGGAAGAGAGGTTAGAGAGGCCAGGACAGATAAGTACCAGTAGACCACGGTACAATGGGAATCCATTGGAGAGTTTCAAGCAAAAAGGTGACATGACCTGACTTAAGTTTTTGAACGATCACTGCATCAAAAGTGCTCTAGATTCTGCCCCTCTAGCATCCGCCTGTTCCTTCTTTTCTTGGACAACCTCTCTGAACTTGACCTCTGGCTTATAAACTTGAGGTTCTCCCTAGTCCAATGCCTGGCCCCAGCCTCTCGGCCGTCCACAGTGACAGACGGAGGTGAGCCTTGTCAATGAACACACATCCACCATTCACTCACCCAAATGCCTTATTCCCTAATCAGCATGGCCTGCGTGCTCATTAGCCCCGTCCCTGATGGCAGGATAAACTTCTCTTCGAACAAAACTGCAGATTCTTGTTCCCTTTAAAGCTGCCTTGGCAGCTTGCCAATTGCAGCACAGTAATAGATTTCCTGAGTGGCATTCAAACTTGCCATCTCTCCCACAGGCTGTCACCCAGGCCAGTTGTGTGGGGTTTCTAGGATTTAAAAGATCACATGTGTGATCTGGAGCCAAGCTGCTCAAGCAGGGAGGGGCACATGTGGGGATTTTTTGAAGGATACTGATCTGGGCCCACCCCAGATTTAATGAATCACGACAGGGGTGACGGGGTGCAGGGTAACTGTATTTTTTCTTAAGTTCACCAGGTGATTCTGATACGCACCTCTGTTTAAGATTCACTAGACTGGGGAGAATTAGGCTGTATTTCTGTATTTGCAAGCTCACCACTGCCATTCTTTTTTTTTTTTTTTTTTTTTTGGAACAAGGCTAAGTAAAAAATCAATAAATATGCATCCACTCACTAGCAGCCACAGTACCAGAAGAGGCAAAACTAGCTCCACTTTACATGGATCAAGGTTACATAAGAAAGAGAAGAGGAGGTGAGGAATTAGGTGTGCATGGATACACGTCTGACCGTCTCTGCTCAGAAAATCATCACAGGAGAATGAGAAGCTCGCTCTTCTTCATGCTCATTGCTCCCAATGTTCACAGCTCCATAGCAGCAACTAGCAAACCCACACACTCAGGCTTTTCAACACCACATTCCCTGAAGACACATATTCTGCAAGGCTTTCAATTCCCTTGAATATTCTGCTGAAAGTTTAAAATATTGCAGCCCTCCTTAATTAATAAAAAAAGTCTGTATCGCCAAAAAATTAGAATTCCAACACCATTTCTCACTCTGCAGCGTTTATGAAGATGGCAAGCCCTGGCCTGGGAAAAGCAGGACCGACATAAACTGAGCAGCAATTAGGCTGCACCCATTTCATCAGGCGGGTGTTTACTGAGCACCTACTGTGTGCCAGTTTCTATGCAATACGCTTCACTTACGCTATATCATTTAATCCTCCCACCTGCTCCCTAAAGTGGTTACTATTATTATCTCTGTTTTACAAATGAGGAAGTTAGGAGCCCAAGGAGGCTAAAGGGCATCGTATTAATGCCAGAGAAGAGAGTCGAATCCAGACTTGAGTTTAAAGTGAGTGCTCTTTCATGTTGGCTGCTCTCGTAGAATCTCGTATGTGACAGGCATCCTGTGGGACATAAAGATGAATCCGCTCACAGAACAGCAATGAGCAAGGGACATGGGAGATGAGTAAAGTATACGCCTGAGTGTGATCGATGCTGCATAATGGAAGACAGGAGCTCTGGGATCGTGGAGGCAGGAAAAGTCAGTCCAACTCAGCGCAAGTGTGAGGCTTCACAAGCTAGGGGACATCTTGGGGCTTCCCAGAGGGAGTAGGATTTGGCCAGTGGAGAAGACAGGAAAGGTTATTCTAGGTAGAGAGTGTGAAATCAGCCAAGATGGGAAATGAGGAATATGTCCAGGGATGGGGGATAATCCAATAGGACTAGAAGGGAGCAAGGGTAGGAGACCAAATGGGTGGAGAGCTTTGAATGCCACTCTCAGAAGTGAGGGCCACAGTCTTTAGGCCAAGGGGACTACAAAAGGCTGCTGGGCAAAGGAGTGAGATAATAAGACCACTATATCTAGGCCTCTTTAAACAGCTGATAGTCCTCATCAATAAGCCCTCGCTCATGCTCTTCTCGCTTCCTCCCCTCAATGTCCTGATGACTCCTACACAACTTTCAAGACTCACCGTGGACATCGCCTCCTTCAGGAAGTGCCCCTGTTCTCCCAAGATTGGGTTAGGTGCCCCTCCTATGTGCTTCCTACAGTACTTAACACTCTACATTGAAGTTTCCATTTGCTTCCTGCTTTTCCCACTAGATAGAAGCTCTTTGAAGGTAGGCACTGTGGTTACTCATCCTTGATTTCCCCAAATCCTCGATTTTTTTTTGGCAGCTATTAGATACTGAACAAATATTTGATAGATTAACATGAACAAGCATCAGAAAAGCCCCAAAGAGACACTACAGCCACAGCCATCCAAATGTACAGTGCAGGCACAGTTGATTCATTTGTTCTTTTATTCTTTCAACAAATGTCTCTCGGGAGCCTATCGCATACCCTGCACCAGACTTTAGGTTTGCTAATTACAGGGCACGTGCCTCCAAAGGCTGCCCCTACTCATGTTCACAGCCACACCCTGGAATCTGAAAGCCCTCAATGCCAGCTCCCACAGTGCCTCATGGACCTAAAGCCAGCCTTACTGGGAGTGAAGTGTCAGCACCAAGTCCAGAGAAAGCCTTGATTCTCAAACTGGAAACAGCCTGAGGGTAAGAAATTACAGTGCCTGGTCTCCTTTGTGTATGACTAAGTCTATTCAATTAATGTAGGCAGAAGTATTGTATGTTACTCCTGGGAACTGTCCCTTAAAGGGAAGAGACCCTGAAAGGAATGTGGACATGATGCATAGAGCTTGAGAAGCCACCTGGGATCATGAAATGGTCCTCAGAACAGCAGAACAACAGGATGGAAGGAGCCTGCATCTCAGCTTGGGGCTACGCAAGTCTAGCCTTTTTACACAAGAGAACAAAACCTTCTATGTTTAAGTCAGTGTCTGCTTACTTTCATGAACATGTTCATGAGGCTAAGATAAGGTATCCAAGGGCTCAGAGATTCTCAGAATATTAGACCCAGGAAGGACCTCAGAAACCTGGATCCCTGTTCCTGCCTACCATAGACAGGTGGTCCCCAATCCCCGGGCCTCGGACTGGTACCTGTCTGTGGCCTGTTAGGAAGTGGGCCATACAGCAGGAGGTGAGTGGCCAGTGAGCATGTGAAGCTTCATCTGTATTTACAGCCGCTCCCCATCACTCACATCACTGCCTGAGTTCCGCCCCCGTCTGATCAGCAGAGGCATTAGATTCTCAGAGAAGCATGAACCCTACTGTGAACTGTGCATGTGAGGGATCTAAGTTGCACACTCCTTATAGAATCTAATGCCTGATGATCCGAGGTGGAGCTGAGGGCGGTGATGCCAGCACTGAGGAGCAGCTGCAAATATAGATTATCCTGAGATTGCCACAAAAGCACTGAAAAGCCTGCTTCCATTTCCAACATCCTATCTTTGTAAAGCAGGGTTTTCTGCAGCGACAGCAACCAAAACAAGATTATGGAGTAGACTGGACATAAGCAACACACTTCGGGTGTCACTGTCTCCCATTACTCCCAGATAGGACTGTCCAGTTGCAGGAAAACAAGCTCAGGGCTCCCAGAGATTCTGCATTCTGGTGAGTTGTATAATAATTTCATTAAATATTGCAATGTAATAATAGAACTAAAGTGCACAATAAATGTAATGTACTTGAATCATCCTGAAACCACACCCCAGTCCATGGAAAAATTGTCCTCCATGAAACCCATCCCTGGTGCCAAAAAGGTTGAGGATTGCTGCCATAGACCATTCCAGATCTGCACCTGCCTAACAAAGTCCCTGGCAAAGCCAACAGACTCACTCGCTGTGAGTCAACTTGTGAAAGCAGACAGAGAAATGTTTTTTCTCTTAGCAGGAAATAAGGAGACTCCTCCTAGAAGGAAACCTTAGAAAAGACCTCCACTGTTGGATGAAGGCTTTCATGAGCTCTTTGGGTTAGAAGTTGTTTCTTCAAAGCCTGAATGAAGCTTCTAAGCAAGAATAAAGCTGTTCTGCATAACTGAGCATTAGGAATTAGAAAAAGGCTATAATAAAAAAAAAAGAATTTGAAAAGGGGATGGGGAGATCTGGAATAAAGGAACTGAGGAGAAAGAGAAGAAGGCATTATTGTGATGGAAGAATTCTTTACCCTGATGACTACTCCAAGTGACCCCCTAATCTTCATAAAGTTTACCAAAGTTGCAAAATGTTGGCATGACTTGTAGAACCCACGAAGTGGCTGAGTTTGCCATCCAGGATGACATGGGGGAAGAATCTGAGATGGCACGCCCAGATGCAGGTGCTAGAGGCAGGGAAGACCCTGGGATCATGAATCTGAGGATGTTCAGAAAAGTCCGGAGAAGGGCCATCAGCTTCCTTAGGCTGTGAAAAGTTAGGGGGTGGTAGTGGTAATGGTGTTCAAAAAGACTTCATTCAGAATGCAAGAAACTTACTGAAATACCTGGGTTACCGTGGACACCTGAACAAACCACTAAATCACACTGCAGCAGTACTATGCTCATGCACTATCCTTTCTATTGGCCACCAACCCTCCCCCTTCCTCTTGCAACCAGTATCTTAAGTAGAAGTGGCATGCTAGCCTTAAAAACTCCTCAGGGAGCCAGCATAGCCAAAACAATCTTGAAAAGGAAGAACAAAGTCAGAGGATTTTAAAACTTATGATAAAGCTACAGTCATCAAAAAAGTGTGGTAGTGGCATAAAGATAGACATATAGATCAGTGTAGCAGAATTGAGAGTCCAAAAGTAAATCCTTATGTTTATGGTCAATTGATTTTCAACAAGGTTAATAAAAAAGACAGACAATAACAAGTGTTGATGAGGATGTAGAGATATTAGAACCCTCACACATTCCTGGTGAGATTGTAAAATGGTGCAGTCTCTTTGGAAAACAGCTTGCTAGTTCCTCCAATGGTTAAACATAGTTACCATATGATCCAGCCATTCCACCCCTAGGTATATATCTAAGAGAACTGAAAACATATGTCCACACAACAATCTGTACATGAATATTCACAGTAGCATTAATGGCAGTAGCCAAAAAGTGGAAAAAACCCAAGTGCCCATCACCTGATGAACAGACATATAAGATATGTCATGTCGATGCAACAGAATAGTATTCAGTAGTAAAAAGGCATAAAGTACTGATATTTGCTAAAATATGGATGAACCTTGAAAACATCATGCTAAGTGAAAGAAGCTACACACAAAAAAACCTACATATCATATGATTTCATAGATATGAAATGTCCAGAATAGGCAAATCCATGGAAATAAAAGGTAGATTAGTGGTTGCCTAGGACTGGGAGGAAGGGGGACTGGGAGTGATTACTAACAGATATGGGGTTTATTTTTGGAGTGATAAAAAAAGATTTTAAAATTAGTGGTGGTTGTTGCACAACTCTATGCATATACTAAAAACCACTGAATTGTACCCTTTAAACAGGTGAATTTAATGATACACAAATTATATCTTAATAAAACTGTATGTAAGAAACAAAAACAAACAAAAAACCCTCCAAGAGGGGCCTACTTCAGCCCAGAGTCAACAGCCCAGAGCACACTATTGCACCCTCTTCCAACATTTACCTGTTCTACCTTCCTGGGGACATTTTAAAAACTATTTGTTGATGTTCACACAACATTAAAAAAAAAAAAAAAAAGCCCGGTATCTTCCTTCCACGCAGGACTAGGGAGCAATAAAATATCCTCATGGAAATTACAACGGCACAGAAGCCAGAATTATGATTATGGAGCACACCGTATTTTAGCTGAGAAGAGTTCATTACAATATATGTTTTTAAAGCAGAGCTGAGAATGCTAATCAACATTCATAAAATTTAATGTTCTTGCTGTTTTATACGTAACGAACATCGCGCACCAGTGCATAAAAGAGGACCCACTGACAGGGATACAGGGTGAGAACAACAGTAGAAGACGACAAGTGCACCATCAATACGGCATCATTCCAGATGACGCGACAGTGACAGACCTGAAGCCACAGGTGTGTCTTGGATTTGGGATGACACAGGTGTGTCCCGGCAGATGCCACATTAGGTGCCAGGGACTCTGTAACACTCCTTGCCGGGGGATTGGTATTTTCCCGTAATTATAGTGAATTGAAACTAATATCATTTTGCTAATTTTTTCAAAACTTTGTGACATCCGTAGAGATAATTGGAGCTATCCTGGAGTGCTGAATGCTACACAGAAACTTTGGTGCCATGGAAACCACTGACAGGAGACAAATATGAAAATGTACACCCTTGTGAAACTTCCTAACGTGCTAAAATCAGCAGTTCTCTTTGAAGAGTGTAATACTTGCCAATCGATTTGTTTTAGGAGCCAAATGGCTTTGCTCAAACCACTATAGCCCCACTGGGCAAAAAAAGCTTTAGCACTTAAAAAAAAAATGATTAAAAATCCCCAGCTATTTATAATGATGGAGAAATGTCACAGAGAATTAAATGTTTTGTCAGTGGGAAAATGTGGCTGTCTGGAAAAGGCAGTAGATACACACAGGGAATTAATAACAGGGTAGAGGCAAACACTCAATGCCCTACTCCAAGGAGCTCAAAAGACGAGTTGTTTGTTTGGGTGGGTTTTTTTTTTCTTTTTCTTTTTTAACTGCAAGGTTTTTCACCTCAATTCCCCCGAACTCTAGGATAGTACGAGACAAGCAAGCTAGACTTCCAGGGTGTTACACTTTGCTCGCTGCAGGATGTCACCATTATTTCCCTCCAGACCCTCAAAATAAAGTCATCCTCTATCACCCTACAGTAGATTTTCACTAAAGCTGATATAGGAACCAAAAATTGAATCTTACGCTGTCCAGACAGAGAAAGCAATGAAGACAAAACACAAATGGCAACGCTGTCCTTGGAGTCCGATATTTGGGATTCTACTATATGTGTCCTAATAACTAGGGTAGCCGTGGCAAACTACTTAACCAGCAGCCAAGAATTCACCAAGGGCCTTACCAACCTCTACTTCTCCCATGTGGAACTTCTACACCAACCAAGCAAATCTACTCCCTTCCTAGAGCCCTCCCACTTTGTCCCTACCATTGATTTAACGCAGCATGTACCACCCCTAAGTCCTTCTTCAACTCTAGGTTGAAACCTTCCATTTGCTCCATGGCCACTGTATGTGCTGGACATGATTTTTAATAGAAATACTGCCACTGTTTCCTTAGCATGAGTGTGCTTGTGTTCTGTCCCCTACTTGTTAATCACAACATGCTTTCTTACAGAGCAAAACATACTGGCATTCTCATCTCAATAAATTCTAGACTGCTTTTCCCACCCCTCACCTCTCCCTCTGAATTTGAAATTCTCCAAATTTTCAACTAGTACTTCTTCATATATATTGGGTATAGGTCAACTCAGCTATGAAAAAATATAAGAATATAAGAAAAACATTAACCATTTTTTCAATGTGTACTTGTATAAAAAGCATGAACAAACAGCATTCTGTTTTCTTCATGTTGGCGTATGAATTTATGATCCACTCACTCAATAATGTCTATTAACCTCTTACTCTGTGCCAGTCAAGGCACCAGCTGCTGAGGACTTAAGGGAGAACAAGGTCAAGCCCTGCCTGTCAGGCACTTCTAGGCCAATAGAGACAGACAGATTTACAGGGGGTGATAAAACTATGTGATACTAAGTACTCCAACAGAGTTGTGCATGCAGAGATGGGAAACCGGAACAGGGGCCCTGGACCAAGGCTCTGGGGGCAGGGAATATTTCAAGCAGGAGGTGATGGTGAAGGAAGACAAGAAGGTCCAGTGAGAGTTGGGTGGGGATGGAGGAAGGATGTTTCAGGCAGGGAGAACCCCTGGGACCAGAGCTCAGAGACACAAGGCATGTTCTTAGGGTTTTTAGATTTGCAAGAAGTTCAGCAAAGCTGGATCAAAGACAACGCAGAGCTGAAAATCTGGACTGAATCCTGAGAGCATCACAGAGAGTCCATACAGCTGAATCAAACACTGGGAGGTGGGGGAAGAAGCAGGGACATCAAGAAAGGGCTAGTGAGCCTTGCTAAGAAGTCTGGGCTTTATTCTGGGGCCATCAAGAGCCATCAAAGAGTTTTAAGCAGGAAAGTGGTTTGAGCAGATGAGGATCTGGGAAAATCACTCTGGCTTCAGTATAGAGAGGAAATGTGAAGAGACAAGGCAGGGATGAGAGCATAGAAATCCTAACTTACTTGAGCAGGTAAAAGTTAATGTTACTCAGAGAAAAAAATACAGAGGCCCCAGGTAGCTTGTACACACGTATGGACACACAAGTGCACGCACACACACACACACATACACACAGAGCTCTGCAGGCTCTGAACCTGCGATGTGCCACTGTTGGCTTGTTTGCATCCTCCACTGGGATATAAGGTGGGAAATGTGAGTTTTATTCACCTTTGCATCTTAAGGATCCAGCACAGTGCCTGACACAAAGCAGGCAGTGAACAACTATTTGTTGACTAACTGAATGACTGAGTGCCTGATGAATGGATGGATGTATGAATAAGCAAACAAACGACAGAGAACAGGACTTTGGGAAGTACTAATGCAAAAATTACGGGCTTTGGGATCTGGCTGTTTGTTATTCTTTTAAATCATAGACCTAGCACTCACTGACTGTGTGATATTAAACAAGTTACTTAACCACTGTGAGCTTGTCTCCTCATTTGTAAAAAGAAGATGACAATGTCTGCTCACACTGTTATCATAGGATCAAATGAGACAGTGTGTGTCAACTGCCAAGCAAGAGTCCGGCACAGGGTAGGCACTAAACAAACATACTTCTGCTCCTTTCAATTTGATCTGCCCCTCCCCCTCACCAACCTGGCACCACATAGTGCTTTGGAAATACAGCACAAGGAGAGACAACCTATCAGGTACGGATTCTAGAACTACACCTGGGGCAAAGTAGAAAACAGCTTTTTAAAAATTCCTTATTAATAATGGGAAGAAATGGCCAATCCTCATTCCAGCAGCTACTGAGTCACTAAATAGCAGGAGTTTAAAATAACCGTTTAGGGAACAAAGAAGTGAAAGCATCTAGAAAGTGTCATACAGAGTAATATAAAATAACATAAAACAGTCTCCCTAATCATGCTCAGCTGAGGAGAAAGAGATTCAATTCAGACTGTCTGCGACCCACAACCGCCAACCAGAAAAATAATCCTTGATTTCAATCAAGCCACTTTTTCAATGGTGTCCCTGGGATTAGCCTAACAATAGCTGGTCGTCATGTCTTTTTCTGTAGTACAAGAACATGTGGGTATGGACTTGGCAGTTCTCTTATCCAAGACATTGGTATTTCTTATTTTTATTTTTTATTATTCCGGGTAGTTTCCCCTGGCAGTAGTCATAATTAGTGCATCTTACAACACCATCTATTTTTTTTCCAATTCATTTGGCTTTCAAAACAGATAAAATGAATAAAATTGAAATAAAAGGGAAAGAACCGTTAAGAGCAGAAAAGCAGATGAGTCAACAACAGGGATGACCGTGGTTCCTGGGACTGAGTGTGAGAAAAGAAGGTAATTATGTTCATGTGCTAAGTAATGTGTATATGGCACCTCATGTAGTTCTTATAGTAACCCAATGCACCATATTTAAACAAATATAAGAAATCATTGGCCGGGCATGGCGGCTCACGCCTGTAATCCTAGCTCTCTGGGAGGCCGAGGCGGGCAGATAGTTTGAGCTCAGGAGTTCAAGACCAGCCTGAGCAAGAGCGAGACCCCATCTCAACTAAAAATAGAAAGAAATTAATTGGCCAACTAATATATATAGAAAAGAATTAGCCCGGCTTGGTGGTGCATGCCTATAGTCCCAGCTACTCGGGAGGCTGAGTCAGGAGGATTACTTGAGCCCAGGAGTTTGAAGTTGCTGTGAGCTAGGCTGACGCCACAGCACTCACTCTAGCCTGGGCAATAAAGTGAGACTCTGTCTCAAAAACAAAAAGAAATAATTAATAAGGAAAAAGCTGCCGCCAAATAAGCTATGACAAAACACTTTGACTTCAGAGATACTAAAATATTAAAAAAAAAAAAATGTACGGCTAAGAATCAAGGAAACATGATGTTATCATTTCCATTTTAGAGGTAAGGAAATTGGAAAACAAGGAAGTTAAGAAATTTGCTGATGGTCACTGGTCAGTGTGGGGAAGAATCATGTTTCCAGCCCAAGCAGTCTGACACCAAAGAGCTCAGGCCCCTCATGACTGAATACACTGTCTACCTGGTGCTGAGCTTCCTGGCAGTCATGGTAAAGATGGATTTAGGTTGAATTACATAATTCTCATTATTTTGGAAAGAACTAAAACAAACTAGCTTCTCGAGGAGACCAAACTTTTTTTAGTACAAAACTCAAGAGAAAAATTTCTTACAGATATTACATAAGGGATATATTGCAAATGACTTTGTTGAAACTTTCAAAAACAATTAGAAGGCTAACATATAAACACAACCTAATGAAGACAGTTTTCCATAGCTAAGCTCATGTAGTCTAAGAATGTCACCTTATCACAGTCTACTGTTACCCATGGATGGAACTAAACATATCCAAAGAATAGAGAACATGCTCCTTAAGTTATCTTTCTCCATCTATTTTTTATTGGAAACTGGCTTATTAGACACTTCAAGGTAATCTCTAGCAAAGAACTCTGCTAATTGATGACCTCTGCCCACATAGGGACCCATTTATGAATTTAGAAACAGGCTAGACACTAAAGGATTCAGACAGTCTTTGGGATTCACCATATACCAGCCTTTCCTCCAGAAAGTCTCCACAGTTTGGGGTACAACACCGGAGAGGCCTCCTGTTCATAAACCAGCAAGACAGAAATAGACGCTTTCTTCAGCATTGTGTCCTAAAGAGGCATATGGCTCTGGAGGTGACTACCTAGGTCCTAAAACCAGCTCTAATACTCACTAGCTGGGTGATCCTAGACAGGTTGACATCTTGAGACCTCTATTTCTACATCTGCAAAATGAGATATCTACCTCCCAGGGCTGCTGTAAAACATAATGAGACAATTCACATAAAAGACTTAGTACATCTGGCACGGTGAGCACTCTATAAATGTTGGCTGATTTTATTATTTGGGTCGATTTTTTTAACTAGATAATTAATTTAGCAATAGTAACACTCCAGTCCTTTGGGACAAAAGGTTGCACAGGTGTGAATCATTCAGAGTGAAATGTCTAGGGACAAACAGCAATTGCGAGGTACAGCAGACACCTACAAGACCCCAGTTCAGGGACCCTGGATGCCTCCATGCTGGGGGAGGCAGCCTGACACTCGGGAAGAACCAAACTTTAGAATCAGGCATTTGCTCAAATCCCACCCCAGCACTCACCTGCTATTCAGGCTTGTGCAAGTTGGTTAGCCTCTTTGTGCCTGTTTATAAAATGAGGACAATTCCATCTACCATGTGGTGCTGTTGTCACTAAGTGATATGCGTAAAGTGCCTCTTATACAGAACATGCTCAATACATAAGAGAAATCATTATACCCCTATTGAATTTTATTTACGTATCAATTCTCCTCTTTATTGAAAGGGTGGTCTATAAGAATGTTTTGTTTTCTTCATCATCGAGGGGAAAAAAAAGTCCATTTCTTTCTGGGTTCTATTGTTTGTTTGTTTTTGAGAGAGTCTCACTCTGCCACCCAGGCTAGAGTGCAGGGTGTCATCCCAGCTCCTGCAACCTCAAACTCCTGAGCTCAAGCAATCCTCCTGCCTCAGCCTCCCAAGTAGCTGGGATGACAGGTGCTCGCCCACCTAATTTTTCTATTTTTAGTAGAGACGGACGTCTCACTCTTGCTCAGGCTGATCTCGAACTTCTGAACTTAAGAGATCCTCCCACCTTGGCCTCCCAGAGTGCTAGGATTACAGGTAAGAGCCACTGCACTCAGCCAAAGAAAGTCCATTTCTAATGAAAATATGAAGTAGAACTGATTATTCTTTAGAGAGAGAGAATTATGTATATAAATCAGCTCTCCAACTCAATGTTAATGCTATTATTTTAAACTATTTTTAAATACCTCCAGCAAAGCAATTTCACTGCAGAAAAATTAGAAAATACAAATAAATAGAAGGAAGAAAATTAGTCTCCCATAATCCTGCCGTGGAGATATAACCATATGTGGCGTTTGGGTGTCTGCCCTCCCAGAATGTTTTTCTCTGCACAGAAACATATACATGTAAATCCATTTTTAATAATCCCACACAGCAAAGACCAGGAACTTCATTTCCCTGAGGACCATCTCCACCTGCGCCAATCTTTGCAAGGAACAAAATATAAATGCTTAAGAGGGAATTTTGTTGATGTATTTATTTAACAGAAGCACACAGGTAAGGGAATTATCTTTAATTAAACATACTATCCCAAGCCCTACAGCCTCTCCACTATGCATAAATCTCCCTGTGACCAACAAAATGCAACTGGGTACCAGGAAGACAAATACACACACATTCACAATAGATACTCAAGCCAAATATACTCAATGAACACATACTCAGGCAAGCTAAAGATATGATTGAATGTGTCAGCACTCACACACCAATCCACGTTCTTAAGTTGGAAAATGGCTCCGATACAGGGACCCAGTAACTCACCCTCACATACTGTACACATCTATATGAGTGCCACCAAATAGCATTTTTCCATCCCATATCCCCATCCTCATACTATGCAGCAGACTTGGGCTGCACTGTTGTGTAGCGATTTATTCTTGAGCTCTTCAAAATCAAGTACATGTATGATCACCCACCTCCCCCTGGCCCCACCTTCCTCCGTCCTATGTAGAGGTCCTACTGAAAACTCAATTTTCTAGTTCCACACCAGTGGAGCCAAGGTCCCTCCTTGAGGTCAGCAAGCACTTGGGGTTAATTGTCATTTGCTGTGTTTGAACAATACAGGTGGCCCTATCCGAGGCAGCCATGGCCAGTGAATGCTCATACATTTTAATCATTTTCTTTGAAAGGAATTGCTCCCAGGAAGAGTAGGGGTGTGGTGAGAAGCATTAAAGATATGCTGTGGGTTGCTAAGGCACAGAAGAAATAAAGATTAAAGGGGCAGGTGGGATGAAGGCTATTTCTACAAGCTGAACAACGGGAAAGACTGACAGATGGTTCCAGTGGAGGCCATGAATCAGAATTAGTTTCCCATTTCCTCTAGGACACTGGTTTTTCAACTCCTCACTCTTTTTATAGTGCAAATAAAAAGTAATATGTTATGCTGTTAATAGAACACTGTGGCACCAAGCAAACCCTCC
This sequence comes from Microcebus murinus, assembly GCF_040939455.1. Classification (NCBI taxonomy): domain Eukaryota; kingdom Metazoa; phylum Chordata; class Mammalia; order Primates; family Cheirogaleidae; genus Microcebus; species Microcebus murinus. The sequence continues at coordinate 32,173,845 of NC_134107.1, forward strand.
TGGGCTGAGCGTTGTAAGACAGGACTTATGTGAGACAGTGCACAACGTGGCCAAAGGCAATGTGACATTAGATGGCAGATCTGTCAAGTAATGGTTCCAAATGTGTAATCATTTGCAAAGTAGTGATACAAACCACCCTCAGAAAGACCTGCCATGCCCCCCCTCCTCTCCCCAAAATGCATGCGTAAAGATGGAGGAAGTAGACCTCTGAAGGGGTGGGCTCCAAATGAATACAGATGTGACACCGCCCACCACCACAGTTAAAAACATCAGCGTCTGAGCTAAATGGGTAAAGCCTGGCATTCTGTCATACGATTATCAATTCAAGCTGCTACAAGATTGAAATGAACTCTCCACTAACATCCAAGTGCCCAAATTTATAAATATGGTCCATTTAAATAGCCCATTCACAGCAGCTGGCAATGGCAATCAAAACTGGGAGATTTAGGATTAGAAAAAGCAGTGTAAGTAATAAACATGTTGTTTAAAAGTTTAAAACTCCTCATATTGCCACGCCTACCATCACAGCTGTCACTTTCAAACACCAGTGTTTCCCAAATTCTAAGTCCTGTGCTCTCAAGTTTACTGTTGTTAATTCTACACTTTCCATAAATCTACACAGAGCTTCCCATGGGAGGGACAAAAGTATCAGCCCAGTGGTCACCTTGAGCTCTCATCCTGACCGCGGCAGCAGTGTGACACCTGTTGCTTGATTAGCATAATCATTAGTGAAAAACACAAAACACCCCTGTGTAGGAGCCACCTGCTGTGTTGTCCTTCTTAGATCCCCCTCCCTTCCAGATGCCCAGACTCTGAATACTATTGGTCCTACAACAGAACGAACCATTACGCTGCCAACCCGCAGTCCCCAAGTCCTGCTCTGTGCAAGGCATCCTCTGTAAGACAGACCGACTTTGGCACAGCTCCCCTCAAATACCATCATCTCCCCACCAGCAGATGCTTCTACCTCGCCAAACTGCACCTGCCTATAATTGCATGTTTCACCTGAAGTTCATCTGAGTCTTGGATTCTCTCCTAATTAGGATTCTTTACTAATTAATCTAGAGCTTTCTTCTATTCGCCATGACCTGAAGCCATTCAGTAACCCAAATTGATGTGTTTACCTTCAGTCCCACTCCTAACGTTTGTAGAACCTGGGGCAAGAGTACAAATGGCAGCCCACATGCCATAAATACAAATAAATATAAGAAGTTATAAATTAAGAAAAATAATTAAATAAAGTATGTTCTAGCTCATCTTGATATTGATTCCTTCATCATGGCCTGAAAGTCTAGCTTCAAATACAGAATTTTCACACTGGCCCTTGGCCCCTGGCCATCAGTCAGCCCCACCTTCTTTTCTCACCCCCAGCTCCATCCCATGCCACGAGGGTCTTTCACTAAGGGAATTCTGGGCTGCATATGCAAGGCCTTCTATTCCAGCCTCCGCACATAGCCATTTCTTTAGCATCCCTTGGCCCTACGGCTGCACAGTCTGCTCTTGAGATGAGAGAATGAGACCCACACAGGCCATGAAGGCAGACATGGATAGGAAATGCCAGGGTTGTGGGTACCCAGAGCATGACATAGGCTCTGGACACCAGAAGGGACAGCATGGGCTCTGGGTGGGGCTGGCCTCTCAGCCCTACACACCCCCTGCCCCATGGGGACACACAGAGCAAAGAGGGCCAAAGTGGGTCCCCTATTGCCCAGACCCAAGGATGGTGCCACTCACCCTTATGGGCATATCCAATTCCTCCTTTAAACCCTAGCTTAGGAGATGTCACCACGCCCAGGAAGTCTTCCCTGATCACCCACCACCACCACCAGCCCAGCAGGCTCAATGAATGCTTATTAAATGAACACTGTGGAAACACCTAGATGAGTATGGATTACCTGTAATACAGACTGAATTGTGTTTATCAGTCTTCTTTCCCAGCAGATACGTAGATCCTTGTGGGCAGTGGCCATGTTGAACCGAAATGCCATGAATGTCTGGGTTCCTTACCAAGTATATGGAAATCAGGGTTCACAGGTGAGAAGCCTGTTAAAGCAGGCCTCTCCCGAGCAGAAAGGTCCAAATGCTTTGCTAACAGGATGTGAAAGGCCACTTCTGCGGTCTCAGAGTTGTTGAGGCTGCACAACACAAAATCATTCAACAGATGCCAAGAATCCTCAAATCTTGTCACATCCTCCCAGGACTTGCTAAGAAACTGTGTAGCCAATTCTGCCCACTTAAGCCCACCACCCACCTCCAAGCTCTGCAAGAGAGGGGAAAGAATTCACTGGGAGGTCAAAATATGCCTATGGAGAGAGTTATCAGCGTGTTGTATATTTCAACACACCCTCGCCACCCTCCTCTGGAGCGAGGACTGAAGTGCTTCCCCCTCACTTTGACAAATGAGAAGACTCAGCAATGAGGGCCCCCAGAAAACCCTCAGAAGCACCCCACAACCAGCTAGCAACCGTGCAACTGCTAACCCAGAAGGCCCTGATATCAAACTATTATACAATGTCCAATTCCTTGCCCTTGATCCCTGACCTATTGTCCCCATCCCTACAACTGCACCCCACTACGTTAACTAAGGGAAGGAGATGGGGAACAAGAAGTAGAGATGAAATCTACTGCGAGTCTTTCCTCTCCGGTGCCTGATTCCAAGCCTGAGCTGGGGACGGGGACAAGTTTTAGATCGGATGAGTGCATTAAACTGAATTTTGATATTACATTAGACTAATATTTTTAATACATGGGGAAAAAGACTTATTTATCATCTGAGAGTGGCTAGAAAAGCTAAGAAATGGAAAGAGAACAAGGCAAGAAAGAGCAAAGTTGCTTCCTACACTCGCCCTACCGAGTTCGGCATTCACTAAGTTCAATAAGCCAATTATACTTCCATTAACTCATGTGTATAAATTACTTTGACGGCTAAAGACACACACGGACCATTATGACTTTTTCATAATGCCCACCTCCAGTATACAGCATCAGCTGCACTTGGGGGTAAAATAAATTAGATCATCAACTGGAGTTTTGTGAGACTGAGAAAGTCATTTTGTTCCCTGCTCAAATTATAAGTCACCTATTACACTGAGACTTTAGTTTCTCCTCTTTTCATTTTAAAGCCACATATATCATGAAGACTGTCAGCCGGCTAAAGAGGAGCCCCCTTGGTTGTAATTGAATATCTTTATCTTCCCTGTAATTCACTGATCTTCCCCTTTTCCTAAGAGATGTCTACTTTATCATGACCATCACTCACAGATCAGGCCACTGGTGAGCTGCTGAACATTTCCTCCTCAGGTAATTTAAAACATGGTCGTGAACAGCTGGACATGTTTGTGAGGAAGAAATGTTCTTGCTCCCTAAAATCTGTTTGGAAGACCTGGTAGAAATTTTTTACCTATTTCCAACGTATATCTAGCAGAATGAACTCTGAAAAAATATTGATAAGTACATCAATTATTTAGCATGGAATTAACCAAAACCCATGTGACCTCTGTGATTCTTCTAGAACTTTCTGTGCATTTAGAAAAATGGCTCTTAGAAGCCCCTATATTTTCAAATAATTTCTCTGGCTGCCCCTAAACTATGCAAAAACTTTATACCCAAGAAATCATTCAGATACGACATTTTTCTATCAGTCTAACAGAACCAAACGTAACTGGGTTAGGTTATGCTCAGCACCCACTGAGCATAATTTAACGTCACTGTGGCATTAACTCAAAGCTCAAATACCATAAGCCAAACAAGAAACCAACACTGAAAAGTGTACATATGACTGCTTTAATACCCACATGAAGCCTTGTTGATCCATGCCAGCCCACAGGAATCTTGTCTCCTCCTGACCTTCTAGGACAAAATATCCAAAAGAATTTTCTGTGATCATGGAAATATTTCACATCTGCACTCTCAAATATGACAGCTATTAGCCACAGGTGGCTACTGCAATGGAGGTACTGAATTCTTCACTTTATTTAAGTTTAAATAGTCATAATATGTGACAGTGGCTATCATTTTGGACCATACAGTTCTATAGCATTCATTATTATTGTCAATCAAGAGAATTATCTTGCAGAATAAGTCTTGTTGCTAACCAAGCTTTCTAGAAAACTAAGGAGCAATCATTCCACCTTTGTTTTGACAAATGGTTTTCAAACTTATTTTTAAGCAGCAATTCCTTTTCATCTTATTTGTCCTTTCTTTTCAAAAGATCTCTCTTCTATGACAATACCCTTGCTTTAGACATTAGGATGGATGTCTTTCTAAACGATTTAAGGAAAAAAATACAATATAACCATATACCTTCTGGAACAGTGTCCACTGAGCATAATTTAATCTCTCCTGCAGGCCTCAGGGTCATTGTTATAAACACAGGCTATCAGACTCAGAAAAAAATGCATCAATTACTATAATGCACCTTAATGCAATGAAGCCCTCAGGGTCACTGAGCTCAGTGGGACTATTTAGACCTACCCCAGGCACAAATTTTTATAGCTTTCTGTCACATCTGTTGCCTAGCTATTAATGTCAAGCTCTATTACTGTCAAGGTGTCTGCCTATATTTATTTACTGCCTACCTTGTTTCAAAAAGGTGCTTGCCTGTGTCTGTGGTAGCTCTTTTCTCTCTCATTCGTTGCCTCTGATTTGCTAACTTTCAGATGCTAAAGCCACAGTTAAGAAATGTTTGTAAAGTAAGAGTGGTTAGGTACAAACGAGGGTGTGAAGAGTTCTCACTAAACTTCACTTTTAAGAGGCTGGAACCTCTTGACATCTATCTCATCAAGGAGCCTCCTCTGCTTACTTCTTAGTTCCAGGCAGAGCACTTGCATAGCAGCTCCTTACAGATGGGTCAGGTCTTAGTTTTCTGCTGGAAGGGATCTTATTTTTGCCCTTAATTGTTATTTAACTTTTTATTCAGTATTACTTATATCCAAAATGAGCATATAAACATTTGGTAACAAAGAAGTAAAAACCTGGAGGAAATATTCTCACTTGTATTCCCTCCAGTATTTTGCATGGCACTATAAAGATCAACTGGATATTGAATGAACTAATGACGTATTTTACTTTGGGGTTTATTTTCATATAGCTTAAATATAATAAAAATGATTTTCACAGTTAAACATTACTCAAAGCAGAAACCGCAGATGCTCAACAATGATTAAGTATTGATATTTCTTAGCTAATTTTATCTGATTTGTTAGGAATTGTTAAAACTTAATTCCCATGGCCATATTCAATTACATTCATGATATGATCAGATGCCTATCACTGACTGACAACTCTTGCTTTTGCAGCCCAGAAAAGCAACCCAGAAAGTATTCTAGAATTCCCTGAACAAAACAGAACTGAACTAGTGAAATTCCAGAAATGAACCCAATATTCTAAGAGAATCTCCCCAGCATCTCCCCAAGTATGAGAGAACAATCACATCTCTGGTTCTAGATACTGCACTTCTATTAATGCAGCCTAAGAACGAATCAGGTTTTCTAGGCAGGCACATTACATTCTTGACTCATATTTCGACTTATAACCCACTTGAAGCCCCCTCCCATTGTACTTTAATAATTATTACCCTCCACTCCCTACCCTGGCCAGTCATCCCAAGATTTGGAGGAAGCTGAAACTAAAAGCCTCTCTGGAAAAATTTAGAGACCCCCATCCTTGCAAAGTTCTTTCCAGAAACAGTATGACTCCATGAAATCTCAAATTTTTCACAGCTCTGTACTTCACTGACACTCTCAGTGTCTTGTTTTCTTCGTCTATCCTGTGACATTTGCAAGGACCCAGCTTCGGCCGGAAAGAGCAGTGCTATCCTCTGTGAGCCACTCAGAGAACACATGTGGCTTCCCAGGAAATAATCGAATTCATCAAAAGAATCTTGAAAGTGTGAATCCGGCTGGAAAGATTCCTCTTTAAGCTTAAGCATGAATATATTCTGGCCATGTCTGAGTCACCAGAATGGGCAATGGGAAGCCTGTCGGTAGGAAGAAAAATTCCTGCTTCACAAAGAGATTAGACAGGGGCGCTGGCCGCGCAACCTGCACCCTACTCTTCCTGGCTTCCAGGTCCTGGCAAAGCAAGATCCACAAAGGTGGAGAGGAACCCACAGACAAGAGAGACAGGGTCCTCAGAGAAATGCCCAACAGGCTGAAGGACAGAGCAGGAGGCAAAACCAGCTTAGCAACAGCCAATCACCATAAGGTTTCTAGTGCAGCAGAAAGGCAAAACAACCTTCTATTTCATGGTGGGGGCAGCTATGATAGTCAGCTCCTTTTTCCTGTTATTTCGTCCAGCTTTACGGACCGCCTGGATATGAGCAGGGCAGGAGAATGAAGGGATTATGCATATGAGAGAGCTGGATGAATGAAGCTATTTTTTAAAGCCTGTGGGTTTTGGAGGATTTGTTGTGTTTTGTTTTTTTCCTTTGAATGAAAGGACATCCTCGTTTTTATTGGGATCTTTCATTTCAAAGTAGACTAGCACAGTGGGAAAAACATCAGTTTTTGGAGTCAGGCAGACCAGAGCCCAAACTCTAGCTAGGTGATCTTAGCCAAATTACTTGACTTCTTGGCCTCAGTTTCTTTGTCTGATATTGTGAGGGAATTTGAGGTACATATATGTAAGCACTCGATAAGTGACAGCTAATTGCTCTTGGACTCTAGAGGAGCCCCCAAAAAGGCTGAAACGAGTGGAAAAGAAACAGAGTCTGGATATATGGGGACTTGTCCAAGGAGGAGGAAGGTTCTTGCTTTTGAGGTTTCTCAGATTGTCTAGTTCCCTTCTGGAGAGAAGCTCAGCCCACTTTTGCTGAAACGTAGCTGACAAATGCAGCAAAGGAGGGTGAGGAGCCGTCACAAGCGAGACACTCTGTTTTCTGTCTTCCAGACAAGACCAGTAACAACCCTTTAGCTACAAAGCAAACAAATTAACTCACAGTAAAGAGTGAGTAGAATTTAATGACTTTTACGCATGATGATAAATTTGCCACAGAGTATGTAATAAATAGAAATAATGTGGGGGGAAATGGCCATATGTTAGAGAAACTTCAGGAAAATAAACACGTTTCTTTATGTGCACATGGATGCCTTATAAACGTATCCAGGTTGGTTGTTTATGTTGTCCTCTTGTAAAATGTCGAGATTCAGGCCCATAACACTTTATGCCTTCCCTGAGAAAACATCCACTTTTGACTTTGTAAAATCTATTTGTACGTGGGTCCCATCTGCCCTTCTAGGACTATAAATTCCTTGAAGAAAAACTCAGGTATGTCTTCTTCCTCTTCGAATCCTCAGTGAGATACAATACTAGGCCCTTGTAAAGACAACTGCTGAAGGGATGGAAGTACGAAAACCTAATGGATTATCTGCAAACCTGAAGGGGTATGTGTTGGTGGGTGTGGGGGTGTGTTTGTGTGTGTTGTGAACGACACTGTCTCATCACCACCAGCTGGCCTGGCCTGCATGGGTCGTGGGCGTGTGGAGCTCAGGGTGTGTGGGGGCTGTGACGAGGAGTGGAGATTGGAGGACAGGAAGGAAAGGGGTGGGTCTGGAGGCCAGGCCCATGGCTCCTCAGCTTTGCTTGTGGGAATGACCAACCTTGATGACAGAGTCATGGCAAACCACAGCTATGCCAACAATAACATTACGAAATTCTTGAAATCTAGCTGCCCATCACAGTTGGGGCCCAGTTTCTTCATCACGCTAGTCAAGGAGATACCAGGTCCTTCCAGATCTTGTGAAAGCAGCCAGCTCAGTACTCACAGTTCCTGGGAACTCTCTCTTGGAAAGAATGTAGTTGTTATGATCCCGTCCAGCATACTTCTGGAAAACAGCTATCAAGAACTCGAGGTCCTTGCCTGCGAGAGTGGCCACTGCATTGGTGCTCTGGGGCTTGGACCCTGGCTAGCCAGAAAATAAACCTCCTCTTGTATGATTGCATCCTCGATGTCTCTGCTTTTCTGTCCGGTGGGGCTGTAAAAGGTCGGTCCCTAACATTTGGGGGCTCGTCCAGGATTTGCCTTCCCCACAGACTACTGGATAAAATTCAGGGATGAGGGAGGAGTATGAAAATCCACCCCGGACTAGCCGGGTGTGGTGTTGGGCAAGGGACGCGGAATCCCCTCGCAGGACCCCGAATCAGGACACCGGCACAGGACCTAGGCGGACGCGCTGGTGGGTCGCCAGTAGGAGCCAGGTGGAGACGTCCTCTGGCCCCGTTTGGACTCCGGAGCTGACCTTGTAGCCAAGGGCTCGGTCAGGAGGAGACCGGGGAGTAGGTCCGGACTAGGTTAGGTTGTCTGTTTATCTCACTGTCCACTTGTCTGTTGTCTGCTTTGTTTGTCGCCGGCTTTCTGTGTGTGTGTGTGTGTGTGTGTGTGTGTGTGTGTGTGTGTGTGTGTGTGTGTGTGTGTGAGTGAGTGTAACATCTCTCATTGGCTTGTTGGAGTCTCTGGGTTCTATGGTTTCAGCCCGAGAACCCATCAGGGTTGCATGGGTTTTCGGGCTGGGGCCGTGGAATCAGGGGACCCACAAAAAGATCCGCGGGGGCGACTAGAACCTCCAGGTGAGTATTCCCCTGCATGGGCTGGCAGCACACAGTGGATCTCCTGCCGCCTATGCCAGGAGTGGCTATGCGGGAGGGGCACGGCCGTTACCTCCGTAGGGAATGAAAGGCTAGGGATTCAGATCCTTGTCCCCAGTGCCCCAACTGCAGAATTTCGGTTTGCACATCTGCCTATTATCGACTAGTCATGGGACAGGCTCTAACAACGCTGTTGTCCATCCTGGTGAGCCATTTTAAGGATGTCAGGGCAAGGGCACACAACCTGTCCTTGGAGGTCAAGAAGGGAAAGTTTGTTACCCTTTGTGAGGCTGAGTGGCCCACGTTTGGAGTGGGGTGGCCCAGGGAGGGCTCGTTTGATGCCTCCTTGATCGAAAAGGTAAAAGGGGTGGTATTTGGCCACCACGGCCACCCTGATCAGATCCCCTATATTGTGGTCTGGCAAGACTTGGTTCTAGACCTGCCACCCTGGCTGAAGGCCCTCCTACCTGCCCCGAGGGGAAAGGCGGAAGTTCTGGCAGTTAAAGAAGTCAGAAAAGAGAGGGCACGGAGTCTGCGGTCCCTTGGGACGCCAGTGTTGCCAGACTCCAATTTCTACCCAGACCTAAAAGCGCTCCCTCTGAGGGCAGTGGGATTCCCGGGAGAGGATGGAGCGCAGACATACCAATACTGGCCCTTCCCTAGTGACCTCTATAATTGGAAATCTCAAAACTCGAACTTCTCTGAGAAGCCGAAAAACCTAATTAATCTTTTAGACTCTTTTTACTCATCAGCCCACCTGAGATGATTGCCAGCAGTTGCTTAAGGTGCTCTTCGAAGAGAAAGGATTCAGGGGGAGGTGCAGAAGCTGGTTCCGGGGGAGGACGGCAGACCTACTACAAACCCTCGAACCATCGACCGAACTTTTCACCTTGAACGGCCGCTTTGGGACTACAATGAGGCTAAAGGTAGCGACCTGACCTGGTTCACGGACGGAAGCAGTTTCATCCGGGACGGATGCAGGACGAAGGGCATCGCCTAATAGTGCCAGAACTCTTAGGACGCCACCTGTTAGAACGCCTGCATCAGACCACACATCTAGAAAAGAGAAAGATGCTGCAACTGCTGGACACTGCTCAACTAAGGTTCAAGTCACAAGGACGGGTTCCAGATGACATCGTCAAAAGTTGCCGAGCCTGTCAGGTCATGCAGCCGGGGAGGACCAGAGGGACCCACTCAGGTCGATAAAATAGTAGCGACCTGGATACACCACTCCCACGTGAGACCTGCTAATAAAAAAGACCAGGAGCGGTGCCAGGACCGGTATAAAAAGCAACTGCAGACCCGAAGAATCCTCTGAAGACCAGACGGACCCGAGTGGCGGCAACAGCCCAGGACTGCTGACACAGACTTGGACTGGGGTTGTGGCATCTAAAGATTGACTGGGTGACAAACATGGATGGGTCGCGGTGGGGGTTGGTTGTGTTTTTGGGATGTTGTGTTTTTGGTCTAATGTTTTTGGGGTAGAGACCTACAGCTGTACTTACCGCCCCAAACCCCCACCAACCCCATAACCTTACATAGGTCTAAAGATTACTGTATAATGGTGTTAGGGTTCCCAAAAAAAAAATACCACACTGAGGAGAAAAAAAAAAAAAGAACTCGAGGCACCACTCAGACTCTGTAGGGCTGAAGATCTGAAGATTTTTGCAATGTTGGAGTTGAGTGAAGAACCATATGCTGTGATTCCAGAGCAGGTTTCTAAGGATAGCTTCTTTCATCACAGCTGGATCAAAAGCCCAACTTACCCATTTTTATCCCAAGGGGTTATGTATCAGGGGATTTTCTTATATTTGCTCTTCTCTATCTTCAGGATAAAGAAGTGTTTGAGGTTATAACTTAATAAGGTATTCGGTTATGCATGAGTGTTATCAGATGGAGTAACCTGTGAAATCTTCACCTAAGGGAAAGCTACAAGCACACCATTAAGCCATGTCACCAAAAAGCCACTCATGCAGCACTGCAAATAGCTATGTGCTCAAGATAGAGACGGATGGCCAGTGGGTTGGCTGGAAGGAAGGCTGGTTTCATCGACTTTGTCACCTGCATGTGCTTTCTGCAGGAACCAGAGCCTGGGAGTTGAAAACTGGTAAGCTGGTCAAATATGTGCGGCTTATTTTCAACTCTGTCTTATATTTGCTCAAAGCTGTTGTCTTCTTCTTCTTCTGGATCTAAGATTTCATCAGACATGACACATAGTCATCTGGTTACCTTGGGATAGGCACAGGAAGTGCCTCCACAAACCACCTGATGTTTGTGCTTGTGGTGGGAGGAGAATGACATCATAAGATCAAAGAGGATGGTCAGGAGATGGTATTTCAAAAGCACCAGCCGGAAGGCACACTGGCAGACTGGCAGACATGTGCCAGGGCAAAACTGGGCATGGTGGCTTCACAGGCCTGATTACTATCAACAGAGAGTTGCAAAAGAATGGTAGTTTCTGGACTTCCTTGATAGGAATTGAGAGGCATTGGGTAGGGAATTGGGTAAGTGTCTCCTCTTTGGCAGCTTGATGCAGCCTCTGGTGACTTCAGTGGCTTCACTGGCTTAGCCCTGCCCTGCTAACCTTCTCCAGGCAAGTTTTAGCTAATAAATGAGAATCCTCCTCTGCTGTTTGAAACCATTGCCCAATCCACTATTACTGACACCAGAAAGTGAGCTCCAAAGAGGCAAAGGAGTGAGGATCAGGACCCACTTTGCTAAAAAAAAAAAAAAAATCTCTAGAGCTCACATATAGGAAAAATGTGGAAAAGCAAAATTTCCAAAGAGTTTCTTGGTTTCAAATCTATTACAAAATAATAATGCCTGTTCATTATTGGTATCTTAGGGGAAAAAATGAAAAGTAGAAGGAATAAAAAAATACCCATAACCCCACCACCCAAAGACAATTACTGTTAACCCTTTGCACTCGCTTGCTTTTTTCTCGATTCCTTTATTCTACTCGGGATTTAATTTTTTAAATACCCCAGATTTTATAAAGCGCGGCAGTAGAATAAAAAACTGGAGTTTCTTTTCAAACAAACTTATTTATTTGGATTTTTTTATATTTCAAATTATTGATACATTCAAAGAGTAATTTTAATCTCTATAATTTTTGGTAACCGTGTCGAGTCACACTCGACATCCGAGTGCAAAGGGTTAACTTCTTATTTCAATTTAAGATCTAATTTGAGTTCTACTTTTTCAGTGGAAGCAAAAATTAATTGCCTCTGGAGACTGAACATTTACCTTGCTAAGTGTTCGTAGAGGTGGGTAACAATCAAAAAACCAAAGTACATTACTGATGGGAAAATGCAGACCAGTGAAAATTCTTGGCCCCAAGAATTTTGCTTTTTATTGAAATGGTTTTGAAAGGTTGTGTGTGTTAATACCTTCAGATGAGCTGAACACCGCTGCTACTGAGGAGAAAGTCCATAAATGTAGTACATGGAAATCAATGAAGGTTTTATCTGTCCTCTGAGCAGCTGTTCCCTAAAGTTCACAGAAAAGGGACAGACAGGGGCCAGTATTCCCACATTGAGGAAGAACACTGGCAAAACAATAACTAAAAAGACCTCAGCTGGCCCCAGAGCATAGCTGTACAAACCATATATGAATCAGCCTATCCTCATCACAGACCTGCAAAATAACCCAAACTGTGGCTCTATCTAGTACCGATCTGACATAAAAAAGCATCTTCAAGACAACAGAGATGTCCAAAACCACGTCTCACAGCAACTCTACAGAGCACCAAGGAAATATATTTTGAGAGATAAACATATACAATATTGAGAATAAAGCTCCATGACGGGAAGGACACGCCACTCTGTTACGCGTGTTCCTGCATCTACTATTACAGCTGCAGCATGAAGACCATCCACCAACTAGTAGGGTTTTAAGTCCATAAATATCTCCAAAGAAGATTTCCTCAGATGTAATTTTTAAAAATATAAGTTATTAAATAAAAGAAGATGCTAGAAGATGCTCTTTTTGCCTTATAATTATACTTTTTAGTTTCCTCCACTACATGGAGAGAGACAAGCAATATCTAGAACTGAGGCCATGCTCTTACGTGTCTCCTTTCCTTGGCTCACAAGATGTCCTATGTCTTAAACGGTCATCCTCAATTCATCCACCTGGCAAGCTCGATTCATACAGCAAGTACTCTGCAAAGCCTTCTCTAAAACCTCCTCCCCCCACCCAAGGAAGACCTGGACATTTACCCCCCTCATGTTCCTGCAGCATCTTCTGCAAAATTCACTCGTGCATTATTCCACTACATATTCATTGTGGCTCTAACATGTGTCAGGTATTATTCTTGGCACTAAGAGTATAATGTTGTAAACACAGACAAAGTCCCTCATGTCTTGAAGGTTATATTTAGAGAAAGACACAAGCAAAAAACATAAAATACTATATAATGGCAAGGAGTAATTAGTGCTATGAAGAAAAATAATGTAGAGGGTGCTAAAATTGTATTGTATACATGTGTGCACATGCGTGCAATGAATAGATATTGATTATATGGATGGATGGATGGGTGGATAGATAAATGGAAGGGTAGATGGATCCATGCATGGGCATCTTAAATACTGCAAAGATATTTTAAAGGGTAAATCCTTAAAGAAAATGGAATTGTTTTCATTCTTTATGAGTATAAGCACAACTGTCACAACCTGTCTAAACCATCACATCATTCTCATATAGGTAGGTCAGTACTGACATCATCACCATACTTATTGTCTTGCCAATGCCCCACCAGACCCTTTGCTCCAGGCCAAGAGATGTCGTTTAAGCTTTCAGGGTTTACTGTGCTCATTCTCAACTCTGCCTTTCCACCTGCCCTAAACACTCTTTTTTTCCAGGCTAACCATCTTCTTTTCCTTTAAGATTGAGCTCAAGCTTCACCTTCTCCTTTCCTCACTGGACTGAGCTGCCTCAAGAAGACCCCAGTGGTAGATCTCCATCACCACACTCTCCACATGATTGTATGTGTTCTTCCCCAACTGTAGTAGCCAGTCTCCAACACAGTCCCCAAGCTTCCACACCTCCTGGTACTCAGGCCTGTGGATAGTCCCTTTGCATAATGAAACAGGGCTGAGCTGCAAGACCAATAAAATATAGCAGAAGAGACGGTGTTTGGCTTCTGAGGCTAGGTCATAGAGGCATTGCAGTTTCTGGCTTGGCCTCTTGGATCGCTTGCTCTGAAGAAAGCCAGCCACCACATTTCGGGACATTCAAGCAGCACCATAAAGATACCCATGTACAGAAGAAGCAACTTTCCAATCACATGGGTGAGCCATTTAGAAATGCATCCTCTAGCCCTGGTCAAGCCTTCAGATATCTACAGTCCTGGCCAACATTTTGGATATAAACCCATGAGAGGCCCTGAGCAGAACTACCCAGCCAAGTTGATCCTGAATTCCTGAGCCACACAAACTGTGAGAGGTAAATAATGTCTGTTGTGCTTTTAAGCCACTAAGTGTTGGGTGGTGTTGGAAGAGCCAAAGGAAGAAATAACTAATACACCAACTAACAGCTGAGTTCTTTAAAGACAGAAATGATGTTCTCTATCTCCACAAACTCTGATACCCACGGCAATGCCTGGCACATAGCAGGAGCTTCAAAAAATGTTCAGTACGGCCAGACACAATGGCTCACTGTAATCCAGCACTTTTGGAGGCCAAGATGGGAGGATCGCTTGAGGTCAGGAGTTCAAGACCAACATGTTCAACAAATTAAGACCGCATCTCTACAAAACATAAAAATATCAGCCAGGCATGCTGGCACATGTCTGTAGTTCCAGGTACTCAGGAGGCTGAGGCAAGAGGATCACTGGAGCCCAGGAATTGGAGCTTACAGTGAGCTATGATCTTTCCACTGCACTCCAGCCTGGGCAACGGAGCAAGATTCTATCTCAAAAAAAAAAAAGAAAAGTTCAATGAATCAAAAAAGTGTTTTGGTTTACAAACAACAGAAACTTATTTCTCACAATTCTAGAGGCTAGGAAGTCCAAGATCAAGGCACCAACTGATTCAGTGTCTGATGAGAGCCCACTTAACTGACTCATAGAAGGCTGTATTCTTCTTGTGTCCTCGCATGGCAGAAGGGCTGAATGTTTTTTAAAAACTGACACTTACTGAGTCCTGATTATGCCGGTTACTGTTCTAAGCACTTTACATCTGTTGTCTTATTCAACCCTACCTAATATGCACTACTGTCCCCATATTAATGATAAGCGAACTGAATCACAGAGATTAACTAACTTCTTCAAGTTAGCAGAGGTGGCAAGTGATGGAGCCAGGCTCTGAACTCAAGAATCTGAATTCAAGGTATCATTCTTAACCATTATATTAAATTATTTTTTAGTGATAAGCTACCTGGGGACAGAGGACCTATCTAATTCCTCTCTGTATCCCTCATGGGGCACAGTGTCTCAACAATACATTTGAAGTAAATGAATGAATGAATAAATGAATGAACATGACCAGACATCCCTTTCATGCTTCATTACAAATCCTTTCAATAACTGACACAAATTATTACATACAGTGTCCTGATATTAACCAGCTTGTCTGTTTCTTCTGGATTAAAATCAAATTCTAAATATAAATTGAATCTCATTCTTGAAAGGCACTGTGAAATTTCACTGAACAACTGCTGTTATCCAACTTCCCTCTGATTCTCTCCCACCTCCTGCTGCTACTGTTCTGCTGGCTTTGTCTCTTCCACCAGCAGCAACCCCCGCAACAGAGGTTTGGGATAAAATTAGGGATGTCAAGGAAGGGTGCCCTTATGAGACTCAGTCATTCTTGGTTTGGCTTCATCATCATGGCTCTGTCCTTTGCCCCTCATCTGACTGAGAACCGCCAGGACATGGGGTCTGCTGTGCTGCCTGCTCCACTGCAGAAGACTCAGGTCCTCCTGCTATTTCTAAGTCCCTAGATTTCACTCCTGGAAGGATCGAGAGTGACTCATTCTTTCACCATTTATTGTAGGCCTGCTCTGTGCCAGGCACTGTGTCAGACACGTGCCTCCAAGAGTTCACAGACCAAGGACAGGAGCAGAAGAGAGTACGGGCAACTATAAAGCAGTGCAGTATACATGTGGTGTAATATAGACAGCAGCCCCAGAAAGACATCCAGAGGGCATGGGGAACACCCCAACTGTGGGCCTCCCTGTCTTCGTCCCTGAACTCAAGTACTGGTCAGTGGGTCTTATTTGGGGCAGGTCTAGTTGTTAAAAATTTCTTCCTTTCATACAGAGTATTGGTTAGTGAACTATATTACTTGACAGGCTTAATTGGTACATATTCTTTATATGCTTTCATTTCATTTCAATACCAATAGCTGCTAAAAGACAGTTCATTTTTTAATGAATTAATTAAGGCTAATACATGCACATGGCAAAACATTCAAACAATACAAATAGATATACCACGAAAAGTAAGTCTTTCCCATCTTCCCTCAAACCTCGAGTTCCTTCCCAGAAACAATCAGTGTTACCAATTACCAGCACCTCTTTCCAGAAATGCCACATGCCTTATGAATGAACAGATTTTTACAAGTGAGAGCACACAATGTACTCATCTATACCTTTCCTTTTCCACTTAATGACTTATATTAGAGTTCATTCTGTAAGAGATTATCTGTTTTCTTTTTAATAGCTTCATAGGATTTTATTATATGAATATAACATAATTAACCAATCTTCTAAGGATGCTCAATTAGATTATTTCTGGTGATTTGAAACAGTTCAATGTTTTCTTAGCTACTGAAAAGAAAAACGAATAAACTATTTCATTCTATTATGACAGTTAAATCAATCAAAAACCGCTTTCTGAGATAAGCTGATTCCATTTATTTTTCCCTTCTTTTTGTTTGTTTTCTGAGAGAGTCATTAATACCTAAGGTCAATAACCGTAGGTAACTCTGATCTTGTTTAATTCCATATTTTACTGGAAACTCTATGGGTAAAAACCTCAGGACTAAGGAGATTCCTTTCCAAAGTACCACAACGTTACCACAACAGAAACCCTTTACTCAAATATACATGAGAAGACGACAGACTTTCAGTGCCTCTGTGTAGGTAGTTGGTACCAGCTCCATTTCCTCTTTTAAGAAATGGAAGAAATGAGTCATATTGTAAAGCACTATTTTCCATCAAGAATAAAGATGTAACTACTTAAATGTGTCATACAAGTTAATAATCTGGACCCCTCTACAGGATCTGTGAATAAAGCTGTATTTCAATATATTTGGTTTCCTTTTCAGTCCTATGGATGCTGTTCTAACTATAAAAACTATCATTTTGAGAAGGACCCAAGAGCTTCACCAGACTGCCAAAGGGGCTCACGGCACCGAAAAGGGTAAAACTCTCTGCCTACCAGTGAGCTAAAATCTATCTGGGGCACCAAGAAAAATCAACTACTTTGAAAACGTCTCTCCTGAAAATCTCTCATCAAAAGCCCCATTCATTTAGGTTTAGGACCAGAATTTACACTCCCCAGTGTGGGTTGGAAGAATAATAACAACCACTTGAGCTGAAAATGCAAATAAAGCAGCCCTTGGTTGTCATTGTCTCATGGCCGGAATAAATGCAAACCCATTCTCTCTGGAGACAGTCACTTAAACACACACAGGACTCTAACAATCCCCATGGATAAAGTTTCAAGGAACATGAATTTTCAACCCAAAATAAGAGTAATCGAATTACCCATAAGTGAAAATCAACAAAAAACTGGAGATACTGTAATGACTGGATACAGAGTACAAAATAAGTTTAATATGTGTAAAGAAATAATGGGAAAGATAATCAAGCAAACAATTTTCAAGAAGCTCCAAAGAATTTCTGAAATATAAAATAAAATAATGAGAACTAAAACAAACAAGTAGCATATAAAACATAGCCAAAGACAGAATTTATGAAACATAAGACAGAATTGAAGAAATTACCCAGAATGCAGCACAGAGAGACAAAAGTTAAAATACATGAAAGAAGTGATATGGAGGGCAGAGTAAAGTTTAATACATGTCTAGTCAGATTTCCAGGAAATAAAAAAAAATTAAAAATTGGGTAGAAGCAAAGAAAATAAGGGATAAGGACATGAATTCTTAGATTAAAGAAGCACAATAGGCCGGGCGCGGTGGCTCACGCCTGTAATCCTAGCTCTCTGGGAGGCCGAGGCGGGCGGATTGCTCGAGGTCAGGAGTTCGAAACCAGCCTGAGCAAGAGCGAGACCCCGTCTCTACTATAAATAGAAAGAAATTAATTGGCCAACTAATATATACAAAAAATTAGCCGGGCATGGTGGCACATGCCTGTAGTCCCAGCTACTTGGGAGGCTGAGGCAGGAGGATCCCTTGAGCCCAGTAGTTTGAGGTTGCTGTGAGCTAGGCTGACGCCACGGCACTCACTCTAGCCTGGGCAACAAAGCGAGACTCTGTCTCAAAAAAAAAAAAAAAAAAAAAAAAGAAGCACAATAAATCCCAAGCAGAATAAATAAAGAGAAATCAATATCTAGACATTAAAAATCTCAACACTTAGTGAAATTAAAGAAACTAAAATCAAGGAGAAAAGCATGAAGGCAATCAGAGAGAAAAGTTAGATCTCTGACAAAGACTGAGTTGAGTTCTCAGAGGCAAAACTGGAAGTAAAAATACATCTTCAAAGAGTTGAGAGAAAATAAATGTCAACCTAAACAAATATATCCAACAAACGTATCTAGCAGGACAGGGTGAAATAAAGACATTCTCAGGCAAACAAAAATATATAAAGGTCATTATTAAGAGACACTCACTAAAGAAAGTTTAAAAGGATATACTCTGAAAGAAGGAAATTGACTTAGAAGGAAGGTCTGTTACGCTGGAAGAAACATATAAGCAATGAAAACTATAAATTTGGATACATCTAAATTAATATTGATCATATAAAATTTAAAAACAATGACTGATTAGTGAGTTCAAAAAAGTCAATGAACTTCTGACTCCAAAAGGACAGTGGAAGGGCAAGCTGGCTCCTTTCACTCTCCTAAAAAAAACACAAAAACAAATATACAGCACCTAGATCTTCTCTAGCAACAACACAGAGCTCAAGTACGAGGATGAGACCATGCCCAGGGCCACAGAGAAGTGGAAGAAGTCCGAGCAGATGGTAGGAGAACCAGATTTCCACCCTAACCCATCCCCACCCCCCATTCTGCCAGGAACCAGCACACAAAAAAAATCTCCCCTCAACTCATGGTTCCTACACTGGGAAGAGTAAAATTGAGGTGGTCAACCAGCTTCCCCACCTGCTTGGGCTCTCTGGCAGGAGACCCATCCTTGCCTTAACCCACAGGAAGCATTGCAACTGCCTGAAGGGAGAAATATCCTGGAGGACAAACAGAGACAAATGAGGGAGGTGGGACTACCATCCCCGACCCACAAACTCTGCTCTGTATCTAGGCCAAAGGAGACATCAAATAAGAGTGGCCGTAGGAGGTACATCCCCCATGTCCCCTGGGCAGCAACCCTTAGCCACACTACTGACATAATCCCTTTGGGACCTTTCCATTTATTAGAGCAGAGGTGAACCTGGGCTTAAGGTGCCACCTAGAGTCAAAAAAGAGGTAGCAACCTAGCCATGAAAATTCGCTAAGATTCAATAAAAACTAAAACGAGCTGAAAAGAGAAAACTAAAATAAAAACTAATATTTAAATGCAAAGATTTAGACATATACCCACAAGAAACAACAGCATAAAGGGAACCATGACCTCCCCAAAAGGAAAAATCAAAACTCCAGTGACTGACCCTAACATGATGGCAACTTGTGAGCCCTCTGACCAAGAATTCAAAACAGCAGTTTTAAGAAAATTCAATGATCTGCAAGATAACATAGAAAAACAATTCAGAAATTTATGAGAGAAAACTAACAAGGAGAAATTCTTTGGAGGTTCTCAACAGCAGAATGAACCAAGCAGAAGAAAGAACCAGTGACCTTTCCTTCTATCAAAATGTATGTTTCAAAAAAAAAAAAAAAAAAGGATCAGTGAGCTTGAAGACTGGCTATTTGAAAACATACAGTCAGAGGAGAAAAAAAGAACAAAAAGAAATGAAGTCTACCTGCAAGATATAGAAAATTACCTCACAAGCCCAAATCTAAGAATTATTGGTGTGCAAGAGGGAGTTGAGCAAGAGAAAGGGGTAGAACGCTTATTCTAATAAATAATAACAGAAAGCTTTCCAAAACTCGAGAAAGATATAAATATCCAGGTACAGGAAGGTCTTAGAACACCAAACAGATTCGACCCAAATAAGACCACCCGAAAGCATTTAGTAACCAAACTCTCAAAGGTCAAAGACAAAAAGATCCTAAAAGCAGTGAGAGATAAGAAGCAAATAATATAAAGGAGCTCCAACTGGGTTGGCAACAGACTTCTCAATGGAAATCCTACAGGCCAGAGGGAGTGGACTGACATTGTCCAAGTACACAAAGAAAAAACCTGAAACCCAAGAATATTGTATCCAGCAAAACTGTCATTCAAATTTAAAGGAGAAAGTGTTTCACAGAACAAAAGCTGAGAGAATTCATCACCAGATCTTGCAAGAAAATCTTTCAAGAAATGCTAAAAGGATTTCAATCTGAAAGAAAAAAAAAAAAACCACTACTGTGCAAAAGAAAACTTCAAAGTATAAAATCCACAGGTAAAATTAAATACATGGACAAACCCGAAATCCTCTATTACATCGTCTATGTATATGTGGTGTGCAATCTACCTGTAACTTGAGTACGGAGCCCAAAAAACAAATCTATCAAAAACAATAATAGCTACTGCAACCTTGAAGAGATGGGTAATTCAAAAATACATAAATTGAGATAACTAAGGGTCGAAATGTGGGAGAGGGGAGGAGTTAAAGTATAGAATTTTTGTGTTTTTTGCCTTTGTTTTTATTCTTTTATTTGTTTTCTAAGTTGTCATCCCTTCAAAATAGCTTGTTATGTCTAGAAAATGTTTTTTGTAAGCCTCATGGTGACCACAGAAAACCCAGAAGAAATAGATAAATTCCTGGACATATACAACCTGCCAAGATTGAATCATGAATAAGCAGAAAATCTTAACAAACCAATAATGAATAATGAGATCAAAGCTGTAATAAAAAAGTCTCCCATCAAAGAAGAGCTGATTTTACTGCTGAATTCTGTCAAATATTTAAAGAAAAACTAAATCAATCCTACTCAAATACTTCAAAAAAATTGAAGAGGAGGAAACACTTCCAAACTCATTCTACAAGGCTAGTATTACCCTAATACCAAAACCAGACAAGAACACAATAAAAAAAGAAAAGTACAAGCCAATATCACTGATGAACATAGATGCAAAAATCCTCAACAAAATACTAGCAAACCAAATGCAACAACATATAAAAAAGATCACTTACCCTGATCAAGTGGAATTCATCCCAGGGATACAAGGATGGTTCAACATATGCAAACCAATAAACATAAGACACCACATTCACAGAATCAAAAGCTAAAACCATATGTTTCTTTCAATAGATGCCAGAAAGTATTTGATAAAATTCAGCATCTCTTTATGATAAAAACCCTCATCAAAATGGGTACAGAAGGAACATAACTCAAAATAATAAAGTCCATCTATGACAAACCCACAGCTAACATTGTACTAAACGGGTAAAAATTGAAGGCCTTTCCTCTAAAGACTGGAACAAGACAAGAATGCCTACTCTCATCATTATTTGTCAACATAATACTGGAAGTCCTGGCAAGAGTAATTAGACAAGAGAAAGAAATAAAGGGCATCCAACTGGAAAGGAAGAAATCAAATTAGTCTTGTTCATGGATGACATGATCTTATACCTAGAAAAACCTAAAATCTCCACCAAAAAACTGTTAAAAATGATAAACAGATTCAGTAAAGTTGCAGAATACAAAAGCAATATACAAAAATCAATAGCATTTATATATGCCAACAGTGAATAATCTGAAAAAGAAATCAAGAAAGCAATCCCATTTATGATAGCTACAAAAAATACAAAATACTTAGGAATCAATGTAACCAAAGAGGTGAAATATCTATACAAGGAAAACTATAAAACTCAAATGAAATAAATAGAAGAGGACACAAAAAAAATGGACAGATATTTCATGCTCATAGATTGGAAGAATTAACATTGTTAAAATGGCATTACTGCTCAAAGTAATTTACAAAATCAATGTAATCCCTATCCAAATACCAATGACATTCTTCATGGAAATATAAAATATATCCTAAAATTTATATGGAACCACAAAAGACCCTGAATAGTCAAAGTAATTACAAATAAAAAGAACAAAGCTGGAGGCATCATGCTACTAAACTCAAAAATTTATTACAAGGCTATAGTAACCAAAATAGCACAGGACTAGCATAAAAACAGATACATGGAACCAATGGAACACAATAAAGAGCCAGATATAAATCCATGCTTTTACAACCAACTCATCTTCAACAAAGGTGCCAAGAACTTACCAACAGGGAAAAAACAGTATTTTCAACAAATGGTGCTGGGAAAACTGGATAACTATATGCAGAAGAATGAAGCTAGACCCCCTATCTCTCACCATACACAAGAATCAAATACAAATGGATTAAAGACTTGAATCTAAGACCTGAAGCTATGGAACTACTAGAAGAAAACATTATTCCACAATGGAATATTTTTCAGCCATAAAAAAAGAATGAAATCCCATCATTTGCAGCAACATGAATGGAATTGGAGGCCATTATGTTAAATGAAATCAGCCGAGCACAGAAAGACAAATGTCACATGTTCTCACTTATATGTGGAAGCTAAAAAAAAAAAAAAAGTGGACCTCATGAAAGTAGAGACTAGATTGGTGGTTACCAGAGACTAGGGAAGAGGAGGGAGGAGGGGGAGAGGAAAGGCAAAAATAAAGAATATAAATGTATTTATTACCACTGATCTGTACCCTTACAAATGGTAAAGATGGTAAATTATGTATGTATAGCTTACCTCAATAAAAAAAATTTTTAATCAATATAGATAAAAACTATGGATAACAATGCCATGTTAAGTCAGGATGGGGAAAGTTGGATTCTAAGGCCTTTTTATTTACTGTATGAAAGGAGGATAAAGATATTAATTAACTTTATACTTTGTTAATACACATGTTAAAATTCCTGGGTTAACTACTAAAAGCATAGAAATATAAAGTGTTTAACCTATTAAAGCAACAAAAATAAATGAGGAAATAATCCAAATGAAGATGAAGAGGGCAAAAGGAAACAGAAAACCAGGACAAAAAGAGGTCACATAAAATAAGTTGGAAAAAAATAGTCAAATATTTCCATAATTATAATCAGCTTAGACTAAATTTTACAGGTGAAAGACAAACACTGTCAGAATATATTTTAGAAGAAATAATCTAGCTACATGATGTTTGTCCTTATATTTATAAGGCTATGGAAAGGTTGAAAGTAAAAGGGTAGAAAAAGGTATATCAAGAAAATGCCAACCAAAATAAAGTCGGTGTGGCTATTTTAATATCAGATAAAATAAATTTTGAGGCAAAAAAGTACAGATAAAAAGGATCATTTCATAATTTTGAAAATTCAATTTTCAAAACTAGGCTCACAAAGATTCTGAACTTGTATGAACCTAATAATATGGGTTCAAAATATATAAATCAAAAATTAACAGAAAAAGGAATAGTTGGTTAACCAGCATCCCAGGGAGATTTTATCACACCTCTCAGTAGCTAAAAGAAAAAAAAAAAAAAGTAAATGATTTAGGAGGTTGTAACAACACAAGTAGCAAGCATGATCTAATAGACATAGAAAACATTACATTGATCAATACAGATTCTTTTTAGGGATATATGGTTTATAACTACAAAATGTAACAATGTTTTAGACCATAAAGAAAGTCTTAACAGATTTCAAAGTTTCAGTATTCATACAAACATATTATCTGATCACAACAACAATTAAATTAAAACTCAATAAAAAATACATAACTTATAAAAACAAAACTGACAAAACATACTGCTAAAAACAAAATGGGTCAAAAAGAAGCCATAACGGAAATTCTGGAAATACTTAGAACTAAACAATAACAAAAGCAACTATTCATCAAAATGAATGAGCTGCCACTAAAGCAGTACTTACTCTGTAAGTAAAGACATACCATTTTACATCCATAAGTAAAAAGCAGAATGACAATGGCAAGTGATGACAAAGATGAAGAACAACAGGAAGTTTCATATACTCCTGGTGGCTATGTAAACAGGAGCAACTCCTTTTGAAAACAGTTTAACATTATCTAGCAAAGTTGGACGTGGGTATACCCAACAATCCAGAAATTTAGTACCTAGAGATAAACCAAAAAATGCATGTATATGTTCACTATTAAATAGTAGACATGTACCAGAGTAGCATTGTCCATAACAGCAAAGTTGGAAATCCAAATGTCTACCAAGAACAGAATGGATAAATATGCTGTGGTATATTCATAAAATGAAACACTGAACATGAGTACAAATGAATGAACTATAGCTACACAGAATGACATGGTTAAAACCTAAAAACATAATGTTGAACAAGTAACATTTCATACAGTGTGATTCTGTTTATATAAAATTCAAAACTAAATAATATATTATCAAGGGATAAATACATAGGTAATAAAATGATAAAAAGAAAAAGCAAAGGAGCAATTAAGGCAAAATATAGATTGATGACTATGTCTGGGAGGAGAAAAAGACATGGAATCAAGGCAGCTACAAAGGTACAGAATTGTTCTATCGTTAAGCCAAATGCTACAGGCATTAATTTAATTATTATTCTATAAACTATACAAATACAAATGCACACACCCTTGTGTTCAGGACATTTCACAATAAAAAATATTTAAGTATGCAAAAAGTGAAATATAGACGTAAAGGTGTGTTGTAAACAGAGTTTTTTATTGTTACTAAATCAGCAGATATGATTTCCATGTCACTGCAGTCAAACAATACAATTTTCTATCCACTAAAAACACTAATAGAAGGGAGCAAAAGCATAGATGACTTGAAAGTCATTTGCATGTTCTTAGAGAAATAAAATTAGTTAATACAAATTGAGCTTTGTGCTAGACATAACTCTATGAAGTAGACACCTTTTATACCCATTTTACATATGAAGAGAGAAAGGCTTGTAGAGGTTAAATAAATGGGCCAAAGTCACCCATTTAGTGGTAGAGTCAGGTTTTATGTGACTACAAAGATCAAACTTTGTATGTGTCTCCTTCATATGAAGATCTGTCTTTGGTCGTCTCCTTCCTTGGATTGTTTACTTGGGCTTCACAGTTGGACAAGTTTGCTCTCTCTGAGCCCACTCTGGTTGAGGTTGAGACTTGTTCAAACTATGCTAGTCAGAAAGGGCAGGCAAGCTGGGGGCTTTATCACTCATAAAGGGGATAAACCAGACATGGCTAATTATGAATTACTCAACTAAGAAATGCTGGACATAACTTACTATTCCATTTTCATGAACATAACTTTTTCTCCCATTTTCATGGACATAACCTCATTTTCATGAGCATAACATTCTTCCACTTCCATGCAAACTATAACTGCTGTAACTTAATACAACTCCACAATATAGCAGAATTTTATATGCAAATGAAATCAAACTCTTCAGAGTAAACACCAAAACTTAAAATTTTCGAGGGAATGGTAATTTTGCCAAATTGTTTGTGAGAGGTTATGATTAGGCCCCTGGAGTAACAGCCTGTTAAATAATTTCCATCCTCTATCCAAGACTTTTTGTCTAACAAACGACTGGCACCTGATGGATATCATGGGCCTATGCAAAGTAAGAACACAATTTCTGCGAGTCCCAAGGTTACATTCTAAAGGCCTTTAAAATCCCTGCACTTTGATCACAGAAGAGCAGAAAGGGAAAAAGTCAACAGAGAAAGAACATTTTTCATCCCACAATAAGTGCTTTCAGGAGCTACAGCCAAGTGAATGAGTGACTTCCAACTAAAAGTGGAGACTTGTAGGCCTGGACCACTGGAACTGAATCTAGTCAAAAAGCTCAAATGATAGAAATTCCAAAAAGTTATAGGGAGTCAAATAGTCAATGTCACAGGTTCCGTTTTAATAAGCTGCCTCTCTGTTGGCATGGAAGGCAGGTGCCGCCTATATCCCTGTCATTTTTGGCCTGAGCTTGCTGGCCAGCGTGACCAACTGGCCCGGCACTCAGGGTCCCTGCTGGAAGCAGCAGCCCTCCACCTGTCACCGCCAGCACAGCTGACATCTCTCCGATCTTGGCTCCCATACCCTGAAGCCGCCAGATCGTTTTGAGGCAGTTCCAGCAAAAAGCAAAGACCTGGGTTCCAACGAGTTCTGCTGTTATCCACCACACACACAAAGTAAGGAGAAACCCAGGGTGAAAACCAGGAATGGGACATCAAGTCTGTGTCTAAACCGGTCACCAGCTTGCTTGCTTTGATTGAGCAGGCCAGTCAGTTTTGTGAAGCCACCATTTTACTGATTCCACTAATGGAGTCAGTAAAAACCACCAGCTTAACAAATTCTTCCCCTAGAAATGACCAGGCATTCGATGCAATTAACCAAGTCCATTATCTCTCTTGAAATATGTAGCTCCTTCTAAATGACCCATGTGAAACAATTCCTTGTCCAAAAGAAAATTAAGAAAGGAAAAAAATAATTGCCCATTTTGACACCAACAGTTAGCTAACAGTTGGGGAAAACTGGGATGGGTACAGCTCAGGGGACAGTGGTCTAGACAAGGCTGAAGAAGGGCAGGCAGGTGGTAGTGAGCCCACCAGGCAGACCAGGTTCAGAGAAGGAGTCCAGAATGCAAAGTAGGAACCAAGAAAGAAGTCCTTTTATCTGGTCTGAGAATTCGCACATGAAGGTGAGAGACAGGTGTTTCTCCATCCACACCTGGTTTAGAACTGCAAGATGACTTCCAGCTGAGCACTGGTGGGGACAAGAACCCTAGGCAGTAGTCAGGTCTGGTTCCTATAAGTGCAGAAGCTGGGTGGGAAGGAGCAGGCAGGGCAAAAGCCTTTAGAACATGCAGCTCAGGGCTGGTAAAGACAAGGAGGTGGGGGAATTTGTAATAGCCACTGTTTCTCAAGGGCTTACTGTGGACCATGCACTGTAGAAGTGTTTCTCATCCTCACAACTGTAAGGCAGGGGTCCCCAACTTATGGTGAGTTGTATGATTATTTTATTATATATTACAATGTAATAATAACAGTATAATAAAGTGCATAATAAATGTAATGCACTTGAATCATCCCCAAACCATCCCCCTACTCCCCGGTCCATGGAAAAATTGTCTTCCATGAAACCAGTCCCTGGTGCCAACACTCAGGGAACCCCTGCTGTAAGGTAAAAAGTGCAATTCCCATCTTACAAATGAGGAAAGGTTCAGAGAAGTGACATACTATGTCTCAAATGGCAGAGCCAAGATCCTAACCCAGAGCTGTCTGGTTTCAACAGCCAATTTCTTTGACTATACCTCAAGTCCAGGGCTCTTCAATCTCCATCAGAGCTGCCCACCAGCAATCACGCTGCCCGAAGAAACACCCTCTTCTCTTCCAGCATCTTCTCATAACTTACTTTTTTCTTTTTTAATCTTGGTTAATAGGAGGTAAAAGCCTTTTCTCCCATTCATATCCCGGAAAGGCCACAACTCCAGAGTAAATCCACTTTTGTTGACCTAATCCATTTTGAAATAATGTGTATAGATGAGAGTGCTCTAGGAAGTGTGTCATGCCTTAGAAATAGAAGACAGTGTTATTAAAATAATTGCCATACTCATCCAAGCAGGCCAACTCACCTGAGAATATTTGGGGACTGGAATATTATGGACACAAATGATAATGCCGATGAGGTAAAGCAGCCAGAACTGCTGCGTAGAGTGCCTGAGTCAACAATGCAGGTGTATAACTAAAAGTTAACCTGTTTCCTCTCTCAAGCACAATGTCCACGGTACAGAGGATGCCCCATGTAGGAATTGAAGGACTCCTGGGGGCTGGGCTTGGGGTCAGGAGACCTGGTTCAAATCCTAGCTCTGCTTCTAACTAGATGGACCCCCTTAGCACAATACTGGACTCCTCCACTTCCCTGCTTTCTTGCCCCTGCTCTGCCACCTCAGTTTCCCCATCTGAAATCTAATTTGCTTGTACCACCTAAGGGTGAGGATTTGGGGAACCAGACTATCTGGATTCATGGTTCTGTCTCCACCATTACCAGCCTGTGACCTTGGACAAGTTGCCCAATCATCCTGCACCTCTATTTCCTCACCTCTACAAAGAGGTCAAAACCTGTTATAGTTAACTGTTATAGTTAACTTAAAGTGTCCAATTGACAGGGCCATCGAGTGCCCAAACATTTGGTTAAATGTTCTTTCTGGGTGTGTCTGTGAGGGTGTTCCTGGATGAGATTAACAATTAAATTGTAAAGCAGGTTGCCCTCCCCAGTGTGGGTGGGCCCCCTCCAATCCACAGAAAAGCCCAGATAGAATAAAAGGCTGAGTAAGAATTTTTTCTTTCTGCCTGACTGTCTTCAAGCTGGGACACTGGTCTTCTGCCTTCAGAGTCGGGCTTGGACTGGAACTTATACCACTGGCTCTCCTGGGTCTCCAGCTTGCCAACTGCATATCTTGGGCTTTTCACCTTCATTACTGCATGAGCCAATTCCTCATTATATACACTATATATTGTATATTACATATTATAGTATACAGTATATATATCTTATAAGATATAGTACTCCCTCAGTATCCAAGGGAGATTGGTTTCAGGACCCCCTCAGATTCAAAATCCACAGATGCTCTGATATAAAATGGCATAGTACTTGCATATAACCTATACATATCCTCCCATATGCTTTAAATCAGGGGTCCTCAAACTGCAGCCCGAGGGCCACATGCGGCCCACCAGGGACATTTGTCGTCGGGTGTTTTTTGCTGCCGCTGCCTGTCCTGCTTAGCAGCCGACTCATCCCGGGCCCACAGTGCGCATGTGTGGAATGTGCGCTGCACTCTCCAACGGCCTCCAATGGTCTGAGGGACAGTGAACTGGCCCCCTGTTTAAAAAGTTTGAGAACTCCTGCTTTAAATCATCTCTAGATGACTTATAATACCTAATACAATGTAAATAGTGTATAGTTGTTATACTGTATTATTTATTTGTATTTTTTGTTGTACTGTTATTTTTATTTGTTTTTTAAAATATTTTTAATCTGTGGTTGGTTAAATCCATGAATGCAGAGCCTGCACATGTGAAGTGCTGACTGTAATATATATAATGCAGGAGATATAGATATATATCTCCTATTGGTTCTGTTTCTCTGGAGAACCCAGGCTACTACATACACACCTCAAGGTTACTGGAATTAAATTAGATATTGGAATTAAATTAGATATTACTTTTATGACAGAGCCTGGCACATCATAAGGTCTCAATAAACAATATATTTGGCCACTAGACATTTAATATCTCCATCTTGAGTCTTTTAAAGGGAACCATAAAATGTGAAGAAGCAAAACATTTTTTAAAAAGCTACAGAATTGTAAAAATCTAGGCTACTTCACTTACAAATGCAAATTTCTTCATTTTCCCTACTGTAATAGATGTGTGATTTACAGAGACTGTAGCTATGGTGACATCTATGAAAAACTACCAAAAAAAAAAGGACTGATGCCAGTGTCTAAATTGCAGCCCCATTTGCTTCTTCACCTTTGGTTTTCAACACCTCTCTCTAAAGCAAACGTCCAACCCATTCCTATTTAAGCGGCCTTTGAATCTGCTGAACTGAATTAGAGCAAGTCAAGACACTAATACTCTAGACATTAGTACTCACAGTTAATTAGCCAGATACAGTGCAATTCTTCTTACTGTGCAAATCAGAGAAACACCCTTCAAAAATCTAAAAGGAAAAGGGCACATCATTCTGTGCTTAAGAGAACAGGCAGAAATACAAAAGTCTTGAACTTTTCCAATTGATCTTATATTTTTCCAGTTTCCAGAAATAGCATGGCTCTTTTCACCATTTCTAGGAAATAAAATATCAAACTACAATCTACATTGTGGGCTGACATCATTCCTTCTCTCCTTCCAAATTCAAAAGAATGCATGGATCAGAGTAACTTTCTGATCAATGATCACACAATCTGCTTTATACCTATCATGGTGGCTTTCAAATCAGACACTCAAGTGGAATCTTTTTTTTTTCTTTAATGTACTTATCCCAAACTGTTCGAACTACCAAAAGAATCTTTCCAAGAGTGTCCATATTATTGTTTTGAGCTTAGACAATGGAAATAGGAGGAAAAGATATTTTTATTTCCCTTCAGAATCTCAGCAGCTTTACAGAGAACAAAATTATCATTGTGCCCAGAAAAGACTACATAAAAATTTTCCATTTCTGAAACCCCTTTGGGACTGCATTTTTCCAACACATTTCCAAAGAAAATTCACTGTAGTTGAATCCTAATGATAATTATCATGAGGCAGGGTCATGCAGGATGAAATTTCCCTGCTTCACTTGACCTTAGCCAAAAGGCCAAGAAGCAATCCTAGTGCTACTTCAAAGGTTCATTCCACAAGTATTAATTGGCCACCTATTATGTGAAGAGCATGGTGCTAGGTGTTTGGGCCTACAGTGGTGAACAAAACAGAAATACCCCCGAGCCCCCTGCAAGGCTGCTTGTGACAGGTCACGGTAAGTCTGGTCCTAGAACATGACAGTGGCTGCCCATGGGATCCTGCAGGAGGCTGCCATCCCAAAGGGCACAGCACAGATCCATTGGGGAACCCAGAAAAAAGCCAAGGAAGGGTGGACTTGATTGTTTCAACAGCTCTGGGAGAAAACTGCTTCAAAGTTTCACCATAATTTGCTTATAATGATGAAACTATGCAAAAGTACTCAAATGTAATACCACTTTTCAAAATCAAAGAAGAAATAATTGGCCACATCTTACCTAATGAGTTATCAAAGAACAGCCTCAGGATGAGTTCAGGCCTTTTAGAGGTACAGTTTTCCTACATGCTGAAATGTTTTATTAGCCAAGGGGAAAAGATTCAGGTTACGTAACAGCTCACCTACATCACCTCAAACATGACTTATTACAGAAAAGAGTGTGTTCCAGCATTTCCCAAAAATATTTTGTAAAATACAGGCCCTGCGGGAGGAAGGGAGGGAGGGAAGGAAGGAAGGGAGGGAGGGAGGGAGGGAAGGAAGGAAGGGAGGGAGGGAGGGAGGGAGGGAGGGAGGGAGGGAAGGAAAGAAGGAAGGGAGGGAGGGAGGGAGGGAGGGAAGGAAAGAAGGAAGGGAGGGAGGGAGGGAGGGAGGGAGGGAGAGATCAAAAAAGGGAGGTGAGGGGAATAGTGTAAAAATATCCTCTCCTTAGAGATTCATAATGAACATTAGCATATTACAAACCCTAAGACACCCTGAGGTTGTATGCTTCGTATCAGGTATAGCTGTAAGTATTGGGCTAACACAGAGTACAAAAAAACAGTCCTGGGCCAAGTGCAGTGGCTCACGCCTCTAATCCCAGCATTTAGGGAAACCAAGGCAGGAGGATTGCCTGAGGCCAGGAGTTCGAGACCAGCCTGGGCAAGAAAGAAAGAAAGAAAGAAAGAAAAAAAGAAAGCCATGATCTGGCTTTCACGGAACTGACATTCTAATAGGGGAAAACAAGCAAGAAATACGTGCTAAGGAAGAAAATATAGCAGGGTCAAGGAGACTGGAGTGGAAGGAAGACACTGCTATGTTACAAGGTGGTCAGTGGAGACCTCCCTGACGAAGTGACATTTGGGCACAGCCAGCCGGGGAGAAAGCCACGTGGCTTTCTGGAGGAAGAGCACTCCAGGCAGAGGGAACAGTATGTGCACAGCCCCTGAGGCAGGAGTGCGTTTGGCAGGTTTGAGGCTTAGCCAAGAGGTCAACACAGCTGAAAAGCTATGAGCAAGGGGGAGATGGAGAGGAGATAAGATGGAAGAGGAAGCCAGGGCCCATCACACAGACCTGGGCGCAAACTTAGACTAAAATGAGATACAACTGGAGGCTTCAGAGCAGAGCAGTACCACATCTGACTAGTGTTTCAACAGGACCCCTCAGACTGCTGTATTTCATACCGCATAGATGGTGAAGGGCAAGAGAAGAAGCAAGGAGAGGAAGATCAATTATTAGGCTGCTCTGGAATTTCAGCTGACAACACTGGTGGTTGGGGTCCAGGTCATTGCAGTGCAGTGGACGTTGTGAGAAGTGATCGGGTCTGGACGTAGCGTGAAGGTCAAGCCAGGTGGAGGAGGCAAAAAAGAGAGAGGACAAGCACAATGCCAAGGTTTCTGGCCCGAATGACTGGAAGGACAGGGTCCCCTGGGGAAGTGGGGATAGAAAGAGAAAAGCCCCTTCTTACCCACTTTCATAGTAAATAAAAAAAAAAAAGAAAGAAAGAAAGAGAAAAGCCCCAAAAGCTGGGCCCTGAGGAAGTCTAATGCTCAGAGGTCACAAAATGAGGAGGGATCAGCAAAGCAGACGCAGAAGAACCAAGAAATAATGGTACCTGGGAAGCCAAAGGAAGGAAGCATCTCAAGAGGGAAGGAGTGGCCCTTCCTTAAATGCCTCTGTGAGGACAATAAGAGGAGGACTGAAAGTGGATCTCTGGAGCTGAGGACGTGGGAGGTCACTGATGACCTTGACAAGAGCAATTCTGTGGAACTGCTTACCTCTTGCCAGGAGGATGCCTGACTAGACAGCGTTCACAAGGGAGTGGGAAACTCAAGAATAAAAAGAAAGGAATTGAACAGACATTTCTCCAAAGACATACAATGGGTAATCAGCCATTAGGGAAATGTAAATCAAAACAAACAAACAAACAAAACCACAATGAGATGCCACTTCACATTAACTACGGTGGCTATAACCAAAACGCAGGAAATAGTAAACATTGGGGAGGATGTAAGGAAAGCAGAAGCCTTGGTCATTGGGGTGGTAATGTAAAATGGCCCAGCCACTTGGTCCAAGCTGCCAAACAGTCTGGCAGACCCTTAACAAGTGAAACACAGACTCGCCATAGGACCCAGCAATTCCACTCCTAGGTACATACCCAAGAGAACTGAAAACGTGTGTCCACACAAAAGCTTGTACATTGATGTGATGAAGGAAGCAACATGGACCATAATAACCAAAAGGTGGAAACAACCAAATGTCCATCGGTGGAAGAATGGATAAACAAAATGTGCTATACATACAACGACATATTACTAAGTGCCAAAAAGCAATGAAATTCTGATGCATGCTACAACATGGATAAATCTTGAGAACACTGTGGTACATGAATTAAGGTCATATATTGTATTACTCTATTTATATAAAATATACAGAATAGGTAAATCCATAAAGACTAAAGGCAGATTTGTGGTTGCCTGAGGCTGGGGGGGCAGGGAGAATAGTGACTGCTTAACCAATACTGGGGGTGGGGGTTGCTTTGAGGATGATGAAAATGTTTTGCAAACAGGTAGAAGTGGCAGTTGCATACATTGTAAATGTGCCAAATGCCATTGAATTGTACACTTTAACACACCAAAATGTTTAGTTTTATGGTAAGTGAATTTCATTGAATAAAAAAAAAGAGAGAGAGAAAGAATTGGGAAGAGAGGAATTGGAGATAGTCTGTAAGAAAACTCATTCTAGGAGGTTTGCTGAAAAGGAGACAGAGAACAGGGCAGCAGCACAGGGGATCAAGAGGGTTTTTCTGGAAGGGAAGATAAAACAACATACCTTTCTGGGAAGGGGGAGGGGACAGACAAGGCAGGGACAACTCAAGGAGGGCGTGGGAGGGGGTGCAATCTCCTGCACAGGTGTCAGAGATGGTCCCTCCTCCAGAGGAGGGAAGGCAGGATTGAGGCAGCCCCTTCAACACAGAGTGGGGTCTTGTGGAAATCCTCTTTCAGATTAATTGCTTTTTCCTGGAAGGTGGGGGGATTTTATAAGGGAGGAGAAGGTATGAAGCAGAGTAGGCAGATGACTGTGCCAGGGAAATCGAGTGGCATCGCTGGGCAGCACCTAGAGTCCCCTTGAGGTTCATGGTAATAAACTGATGAGACTAGTCAGCCCAGTGGTGTGGTTTCCTCCAGCCATAGTTAGTTGCTTGGGAAAAGGTAAAGAGCTATTGAATTTATTTATCCGTATGTTTCCCCCAACATATTTGATCAGAGAAACCTATTAACAGTCCCAAAGAGCCTGCCTAAAATGCTCATCTATGCTTAAACAGACGATAGGGGATAGGAAAATACTGGTACTCCTAATTTCTCTTTTCTATCCAGTGTAGCCAAAAATGATCATGGAGGAGCAGGTCTGGAGGCCCCATAGGGGGTGCAGCCATCAGGGTGGTCAGGGGAGCATCCATCAAGAGGGAAGGAGAACAGACTGGCACAGCTGCCAAGAGTCTGAGCTTGGACTCAGAGTTCCACACTAGTGCATGACCTGGAGCAAATGAATCTGAGATGTCTTACAAAGTAGTGGAACCATCACCTGCCTTTCAAGGATGTTCTAGAGATTCCTGGTGTAAAGCACATAGCACCCAGATTGTCACATATAACAGGCTTGCAATCTAAGGCAGTAACCATCATTGTTAGCTAGTTAAGCTCTGCCAAATCAACCATGTGAAAGGTGATATAGCCCAAACACTCTCATCTCCAGGTACCTAACCCCCTGGGCACCAGGATGGACCCTGGGGATCTCTAAGGGTTAACATTCCTTGCTCGCAATTTACAGTCAGGAACATCAACAGTCAAGAGATAGCTTGACTGCTTTAGCTCAAGAATAAATTGGTATTTATAGTTTCTAAGTTCACGTGAAACAAATGAAGCCCTCTTCACTTCCTATAAAACAGAATTATTTCACAAAAGCTTTCATATATCCTAGAACCATGTTTTTAACTTCTGAAATAATTTTAGACTTACAGAAAATTACAAAAGCAGTGCAGAGAGTTCAATACCCTTTGCTCAGCTTCCTCTAATGTTAACATCTTACATAACCATAATACAATTGCCAAAACCAAGAAATAACACTGATAAGTCATTACTAGCTACTCTGCAGACCTTATTTGAATGTTGCTAGCTCTGCCTCCAGTGTCCTCTATCTGATGCAGGATCCCATACTGCATTTAGTTCTCAAGTCTCCTTAGCCTCCACCAATCTGTGACAGTTCCTCAGTCTTTCTTTGTCTTTCACCACCTTGACATCTGTCATGAAGATGAACTGACTGGTCAGGTATTTTGTAGAACTTCCCTCAATTTGGGTTTGTCTAATGTTTTCACATGATTACATTGAGTTTGTGCATTTTTAGTGCACTTGCCCTGCTCAGTACATTAAAATAGGGGGTACAGCTTATTACTGGTGATGTGACCTTTGATTATTTGGCTAAGATGGTTGTTTTCTGGTTTTATCCACCCATATCATATCTGATGCAAAGTGAAATAGAATTCTAGCCCTTCCTAATTATAATGGAAATAAGCAGATGTTTTCGCCTACAAACAGCAAATGAGGGGAGCAGAGACAGGACTTGAACCCAGGTGTTCCAAGTCCAAATGCTGTCTTCTGTCCACTCTCATTACTGCACTTGGATGTCTCTCATATATATCTCATTTCAAAGCTTGTGTTCCATAAGGAAATGCCACGACAAATCACTCTTAAAAGCCCAGAGATTTTCCAATGAAAGCAACATTACAAAGTACAAAATACAGTTGTCAGTGAAACAGGTATTAACAGGAAGATCCCATGACACATCATCGTGACACAGGAATACTTTCAACACCTGCAATTCATTTGCTGCAAATACAGACCGCAAATCAGCAAAGAATGAGCCAACCAAGAGACCCAAGAGTCCCCTAAATTGACAAAATTTTGAAATAGGGCTTGAGGGCCAAAAAGAAGAGCTGCAGGAAGCACAGGGTAAGTTCTCTTCTGCTCTAGGAAATAATGCATACACAGCCTTCAGATCAATTAACTCATCTTAGGCTCTCAAGAGCTCCTTGAGATAGAATTAAATCACATATTAATATCCCTACCCTACAAATGAAGCAAATGAGGCCTCAAGAGGTCAAGATTCAACACCTGGACAGGGACTGAAAGTCAAGGTTTCATTCATTCATTCATTCATTCAATAAGCACTGGCTCCCTGCCTGTTTTCTATTGTAAGTGCTGGCTATACAGTGATACTGGAGACCCATGCTCTCTGGACTGAAGGAGTTTAGGCTTTCCCCCATTCCCTATGTACAGAGTCCAGAAAAGCAGCACTTCCCCCAACCTCATTCCCCACCCACCTCTCACCCCTCCACCCCCAGCCCCCATCCACAGAGATCAGGATTCCACAGAAGCAGGCTGACTCTGTGCTGGGTCTTGGAGGTATTTAAAGCATGAATGAAAATCATCATTCTCCTGGTTGATTCTCTTCTGTTTGCCTTTCTCATCAGTACCCAGAGCAGAGTATGTATTTCCACGATTAATAAAAGACCAAACCAGAAAAGAAATGCTGTCAACTCCACCCACAGATAAATGAATCACATTTACATCACTCAACTAACATTTACTGAGCACTCACTATAATCCAGGGACATAGAAACCAAATTGATGACTATAAGACAGTCTTAGCTGTCCAGAATCCTACAATTGGTAGGGGCTATAACCACATGCATACACAACCACATATGTAACAGCCATGGGGCAGTGCTGTTTTGTATGGTGTACCATTGGGTTTTCAACACTTAAAACCTTTGAAAAGTCATAAGCTTTTCTTTTTCTTTTCCTTTTTTTTTTTCATGGCAACATCCACTGACCTATACTTCAGGATCAGCCACATGTGCTATATATTGTAAATTCAACTCAGACAGAGGAGGGGGTATGGGGGATGGGAGAAAAAGGCATCTTACAGTTTGAGCAAAATGTAAGGACTGATGTCTTTTTGTTTGTTTGTTTTAAGAGACGGGGTCTTGCTATTGCCCAAGCTGGTCTCAATCTCCTAGCCTCAAGTGATCTTCCCACCTCAGCCTCCCAAAGTGCTAGGATTACAGGCATGAGTTACCACACCAGGCCTGACATCTTACTTTTTAAAAGCTAATTTTAAAAGAAAAGCACGATCTATAAGAAGAAAGAAGGAAGGATGAAAGGGACGGAGGGAGGGGGAGGGAGGGGGGAGGAAGGAAGGAAGGAAGGAAGGAAGGAAGGAAGGAAGGAAGGAAGGAAGGAAGGAAGGAGGGAGGGAGGGAGGGAGGGAGGGAGGGAGGGAGGGAGGGAGGGAGGGAGGGAGGGAGGGAGGGAGGGAGGGAGGGAGGGAGGGAGGGAGGAAGGAAGGAAGGAAGGAAGGAAGGAAGGAAGGAAGGAAGGAAGGAAGGAAGGAAGGAAGGAAGGAAGGGAGGGAGGATTCCATTCGGCTAAGGAGATCAAGAAGAGGTAGGTAGCTCCTGAGGAAGACCTGGAAGGAAACTAGCAGGGGAGCAGGTGTGAGAGAGCATTCTTAGTGCAGCAGTCACCCAAGAAAAGAAACAAATGGCAAAGAATAAAACATGTCCTAGAAACGAAGAATGCAATGCATCTGGGAAGGAATACACAGAGAGAGAAATGGGCTGTCTGTATCATGTGCACCCCATGCATCCCAGGAGTCACCCTGGGATGCTCATTAACTATCCGGTACCCCACTCCCAGGATTCTGATTCGGACATCAAGAGAGTGGGCTGTGGGAACCCACATGTATGGATGGGTCTTCGGGGTTTTTTTTTTGGTTTGGGGTTTTTTTGTTTTTTTGAGACAAAGTCTCACTTTGTTGCCCTGGCTAGAGTGAGTGCCATGGTGTCAGCCTGGCTCACAGCAACCTCCAACTCCTGGGCTCAAGCAATCCTGCTGCCTCAGCCTCCCGAGTAGCTGGGACAACAGGCATGCACCACCATGCCTGGCTAATTTTTTCTATATATATTAGTTGGTCAATTAATTTCTTTCTATTTATAGTAGAGACAGGGTCTCGCTCTTGCTCAGGCTGGTTTCGAACTCCTGACCTCGAGCAATCTGCCCGCCTCGGCCTCCCAGAGTGCTAGGATTACAGGTGTGAGCCACTGCGCCCCCAGCCATGGATGGGTCTTTGGATGACACTTGGAGACTCAGTAGTAAAGAGGCCTGGCAGGAGACACAGAACATGACTTCATGAGGGAGGGACAGCACAAACACAAGTGCCTTGCAACTGCCATGATCAGAATTGCACTTGAAGAGGGGAGAGAGAGAGAGAGAGAAAGGGGAAGGAAGGGAGGGAGGGAGGGAGGGAAGGAAAGAAGGAAGGGAGGGAGATTCTTGAAGTGTTGGTTCCCCACACCAAAAAGCAGCAGCATTACCTGGAAACTTCTTAGAAAAGCAAATTCTCAAGCCTCGCCTCAAGCCCACTGAATCAAAAACTCGGGGGTGGAATCCAGCAATCTGTGTTTTAACAACCCCTCTGGGAACTCTGATGCCTACTCACGTATGAGAAGCACCGCTCTGAGTCCCTGCTGGTGAGGGTGTGTGATGGCAAAGACGGTATTAAAACTCCACTAACTCCATTCCCAGCCAAATTCCCATCATTCTCGATGTTGTTCTTCAGCCTGTCTTGCCCATCGCATGGAGGACTGACTCAAACCAGTATGTCTTTGAATGACTTACTCATCTGCTTCATCAATCACCAACAGTCAACGTTCGACCAAGGTTCAGTAAATGTACTAAAATGAAAGTAAGTCAGTATCTCTCAAACTTGAATGTGCATACAAATCACCTGGAGATCTTGTTAAAATGCAGTTCGAAATCTGCAAGTCTGAGTGAGGTAGGGCGTAGGATCCTGCATTTCTAACAAGCTCCCCGGTGATGATGCCACTGCTGCTGGTCTGTGCTTCACACCGTGAGTAGCGAGAAATTACATGACCCTAGAAGTCTAAAAGCTCCTGTCCTGGGGCACCATCTCCCCACCAGCAGGGCTTTCCTCTCAGATCTGGACTCCCACCCCCTGCTCTGCTGCTGCAGCAGCCCCTGTGCCTGCACTCCGCAGCCTACCCCCATCCGCCCATCCCCCTTCTCCTAGATAGCCTCTGTGTAATCTCCCCCTCCAGTCCCCTGAGTGAGCAGAGGGGTGGAGCAGGGCTTTCTGTGCCCATGATGTCAACAGAGGGAATGAATGCACTTCCCCAACCACTCTCCTTGCACTTCCAGTAGGACTTTTCCAGGCAGGAGGATCCAGCTCATTTGTTTCCAGAACTAACTATCCATTATTTAAAACATCAACTATTAGCTTTAGCTTCATTTGAGGCTACAAATCGATGGGCATTCCTCAGGGCTAGAGGGACCCTTGTCACCCTCCCATGAGCTCCATCAGTCTAGAACAGTCAAATCCCAGCTGGGACCAATGTATTAACCCAGTGAAAAAGCATGATGCTTGGAGACAACACATCCTTCACAAGCGGGGAGTGCAGTTTCGTCCTGCTACACATCGCCTGCTCCATGAGCTCATCGAATATTCTGTGGTTACGAAACCTTTATGCTAACAAAACTGCAGAGTTGCAGCTTATGACTTAGCTGTAAATAGTTATTAACCATGGTCATGAAGACCTAGCTTCTCTGTTACTTCAGGGTTCATTTTCTGGTTTTCCCTCTTAGGTGGTTCAGCCCCCACTCTCTTCACCCCTCCTTAAAAAGGTAGTTCTTACATACAGCTGTTTTATGAAAATCCAACAGCTCAACTAAAATTAATAAAATGCTTCTGAGATTCAAACCAGGATTCTTAACATTTCAGCTCAATATGTGGGGAGCAGCTTTGCAAATGCTCTGTGTACAGATCATAAAATGATGATTTAATCACCAGGGAATATTTACCACTAATAGTGTCAGGTGATGTACGATAAAATTTATGCAGCTAAAAGCTCGAGTGTACAATATAAAGAGACTGCTCAGATGTTTTGGACTCATTGGCCCAGCGCCACTCTTTATTACGTGGAAGCCTAATATTATAATAGGTTCTCTTAGAAGATTTCCGGCTTAAAAAAATAAAGCCATTCACTATATTAGAGTTAATGTACACACTCAACAAAGGAGATAAAAGATAGCACCATTCTGATAACTCTCTAATGAAGGACAAGGGAAAAGCCCAAGGAATAATAAATCTGACTATAAGGAAAAGATGAGGGAAAACAGACCAAGAATAGAAACACTTTGTGCCTTCAAATGGATCTAAGAACCACCAACATATCCATACTGTAAGCAGAAACCATCAAGTCTAAAGATTGGCTAATAAAAATTTCAAGGTATGATTATAATTAGATAGCTCTCCACCAAACTCATTACTCAATTGTCATAAAGCTTGCCACTCAGCACTGAAGCCGTTATAATTTTTTTAGGTTGGCCATTTTTATTTCTACGCTAAGAGGAAAATGCAAAGGGAAACCATAAAGAGAGGCAGGGAGAGCTTCTGCCACAGAGGATAAGAGTCTGAGATAAGTCTGAGGCTGAATTCTAGTCTCAGACTCTCAGCATCCACAGTGTAGGCTAAGACGAGGCACATCATTAGGGCCCCAGTGCTTCCAGGTAAAACTCTGCTCTCGGTTATTTTCCTGGACCTCCAAACGGCTACTCTCTCCACCCTTCAGCAGCCTTGGTAAGGGCTGCATGTATTTTGAAAAATACAAAATCTCCACAGGATGCCTCTAGTCACCTTGTGTATATCTAGATGGCAGGACAGTTCTCTGGGTGGCCTTGGACCATCCCAGTTCTCCGCCCTTGTACCTGTACAGTGTGCTGGGAATGCAACATCCTGAGATAAAAGGGGGCCGGCCAAAAC
The DNA here is from genome assembly GCF_040939455.1 of Microcebus murinus. Taxonomy (NCBI): domain Eukaryota; kingdom Metazoa; phylum Chordata; class Mammalia; order Primates; family Cheirogaleidae; genus Microcebus; species Microcebus murinus. Next base: position 32,214,307 of record NC_134107.1, read on the forward strand.
AGTGCAAGCTCTTTTCCAATCGCACCCCCCTCTCCAAGAAAAGCAGGATATCCTTCGATGGTGTAGCCCAGTGATCCGCTTTGCTCTGAGATATAAACCCTGAGCAGGCTGCTTTCTGGGGTCCCTCAGCTGCAGTACAAGTGGGGTGTGCACAAATGAGATGGCATCTGCCCCAGGTAGCTTTCCTAAGCCCTGGAGGACTGGCTAACAACGAATCCTGGGATCCTGTTGTCCCTTGCTGCCTATCTTCATGTAACTTGGTGGGTGGGGGGTGTTGTCTCACTGCACTCAGACAAGTTAGTAGCCAGTGCACAGTGAATCTGCTCCCCACAGACAACCTCCAGCACAACATTCCCGCACCCAGACACAGCAAAGGCCCCAAACCCAACTAAACTGTTCAAGAGGACAGGGCCGTGTCTGCCGCCTCCTCTAGTCTACCTATCCCCAGTGCCCAGAGCATATGCCAGGCCTCTGGTACAAGCTCAGTGTCTCCAAAGGAACAGAGGAAAGATTCCACAAGCCTCTCTGCACATGAAGCCACAAGTGCATAATCTGAGTAAGGTCATCCAGCTCTATTTATTAATTCAGCTAATATTTATTAATGCCTATTCTAGATGCTGAGACATACAAACAAACAAAATAAAGTCCCTACCCTCATGGGTCTGATATTCCAGTTGGAAAGGCAGACAATAAGCAAATAATACAATAAACAAGTATGTCAGGTGGTGATCATTGCAACAGAGACAATCAAAGCCGGGTAAGAGGGACAGGGACCTCCCTGGAGTAGGGCAGTTCCAGGAGGAAACCTCTGATGAGCATTTGAGCAGAAACCCGAGGATGTGATAAATGCAGACACGAGATGAGAGAGGGAAAAGCAAACCAGGCAGAGGGAACAGCAGACGCAGAGACCCTGCGAGGAGGCCAGCTGCAGACAGTATGAGATACAGAAAATGGCTGGAGATCCTAGGAGGCAAATTCTTCAAACTGGGGATCACAAGCCACCCAAGAGTCACAAAATCAATTTAGCAGGTCATAACTGGCACCTTTAAAAATGAAGTAGACCAGCATAAAATAGAAAATACCCATGTGCAGTGCCTATACCAAGGCTAAATATTGTTTGGCGAAACTCTGGTGATGGGGGTGGCCTTGCTGTGTGCCTGTCCTGCAGTGCCATACAAATATGCTTTACACTCTGAGCTACAAGCAAAAAGTATGAAGGACTTGATAGGTCTCTGTTGTCCAACATGGTATTCCCTAATCACATGTGGCTATTTAAATTTAACAAAAATTATATACAATTTAAAGTTCAGTTTTTCAGTTACATTAGCCACATTCAAGTGCTCTATAGCCACATGTGGCTGGTAGCTACTACACTGAACAGAGTGGAGATAGAACATTTCTGTCAACACACAGAAAGTTCTCTTGAAGAGCACAGTTATAGGGCATTCTCTCTCTGAGTTTGTGACCCCTGTAATGTCACCTGATAGAATTACAGGTGTGTCCAGGATGAACAGATGAATGGGTTTTCTGAATAGAAGGCTGAATTTATATTGTTCCATAATTTAGCTGGCATCCAGCTGGAGATAAAACCAAAATATACTGAAAAATCACCTTGACGTCTCCCAGCCACACACATGGGCTGGCAAGAGTCAGTCTGCCTCAATTTCCTTTTCCAGAAAGTAACTATTAATAAATAACCACCCATTGTTTGTTCTGAATTACAGTCATCCCTTGATCCCTAGGGGGGATTGGTTCTAAGACTCCTAAGGATACCAAAGTCTACAAATGCTCAAGTCCCTTATAGAAAATGGTGTAGTATTTGAATATAACTATGCACATCCACCTGTATGCTTAGGGTTTTATTTGAGATGGCATCTCCTTGTACCACCCAGGCTGGTCTTGAACTCCTGGCCTCAAGCAATCCTCCCACCTCAGCATCCAGAGTAGCTGGGACTGCAGGTGCACAGTGCCCTCCTATATACTTTAAATCACCTCTAGACTACTTAATAATACCTGATATAATATAAATGTTATATAAACCATTATTATAGTATATTGTTTTTTATTTTATTTTATTGTTGTATCGTTATTTTAATTTGGTCTTTTCAAATATTTTTGAGCCGTGGTTGGTTGAATCACAGATACAGAGCACCAACTGTATAAGGATTTACTAGGAAAAAAACTACAAAATTATGGAATCTCGAAGAGCACTTCAGGAATGGGACAGCTGACAAACTGTGGTGCAAGAGTGTAATTAAAAATCTGTTTCCTGGCCCTGTGGGAGAGCCGAAACCAAATCTAATGAAGGCGCAGTAAGTACTCCCACATGGGACGCTAATGATTACCCATCAGTGTTGCCATCAGAAGTCCTGCAACCCGAGGAGGTGACACATCACATGGAGGACTTTCAGGACGCCTAACTCAGGGGTGTTCACCCTACCTCAGGACAGGCTGTCACCCTGTGGCCTCTGAGGCTGGCTGCTGTTCAAAGGGGTCTTTTCAATGCTGCTAAACCCATCAGTGCTTGCTAGCTTCTTCAATTTTGGCAATGACGCAAAGAAAGAAGCCCAAGGGAATGAGGGTCTCACGTCGGGCTCTGACTTGCGATGTAGCTCAAGAGGGTACATGACTCTGCCGGCAGGAGTAGTGTGGGCCAGGGAGAGGGGACAGAGGGGACTGACTTGGCTGTTTCACTGGCATACCCCAAACAGATACTGCTCCCTCCTAGAACCAGAAGGAGCGATGCTGGCACCTTCCACCACAGCAGGACTGTGGCCTCCTTCCAGCTTCAGGCTTGGATGACATATCTGGCTCCTGGTCCAAGTAGAGGCAGGCAAAGAAGAATCCCCAACGGGCATGTTACCCAAGACAACTCATCCATACATTCTGAAGCCAAATTTAGAACAAGTAGACATCTCAGCCTGACGATGGGGTGGCATGTTTGGGACTGTGTGTGAAAATCCATAATGTATGGGCACCATATTCATAAAACCAGTTCCATGTATGCAATCCAGTGTCCAGTCCAGTACCCAGAACACGGAAGGCACTCAATAAATATCTTTGAATGAATGGTTGAAATATGAAATGTATAAAACCCTGTACTAGCCTAACACAGCTACAACTTCATTTCTCTCTCTGAACCAGAGCAAGAAGCAGGACAAGGTACACTTACCTTGCCTGATATTTCACCAGTTTTATCAATAATACACAGAGGAAAGAAGCCATAAAGGGAAAGATTCATTGATTTTGCTACATTTAATGTCAGACATCAAGAAATACCATAAAAATTAAAAGGCTAATGACAATTACCTTTTAATTAGGAAAAATATCTAAAACATATGACAAAGACTTAATATTATTGCTCTATAAAGAGTTTTTAAAATCAAAAAGATATAGTACTTTAACAGAAAAATTGGCAAAGGATGTGAATAGGCCATTCTCTCTCACACACACATACACACACACACACACACACACACGCTCTCTCTCTTTTTTCTCTCTCTCTCTTCTCACAAATAGCTATAAACACTTGATAAAAAAAAGTTCAACCTCTCCAATGGTAATCAAAGAAATGCACATTAAAACATGGCCAGGCGCGGTGGCTCGTGCCTGTAATCCTAGCACTATGGGAGGCTAAGGCAGAAGATTGTGCGAGGTCAGGAATTTGAGACCAACCTGAGCAAGAGCGAGACCCCGTCTCTACTAAAAATGGAAAGAAATTATCTGGACAACTAAAAATATACAGAAACAATTATCTGGGCATGGTGATGCATGCCTGTAGTCCCAGCTACTCGGGAGGCTGAGGCAGAAAGATGACTTGAGCCCAGGAGTTTGAGGTTGCTGTGAGCGAGGCTGACGCCACGGCACTCTAGCCTGGGCAACAGAGTGAAACTCTGTCCTCAAAAAAAAAAAAAAAAAAAAAAAACCCAATATGATACCATTTTCAGCTATCAAATTGGCAAAGGTCTTTTGTTATTGGTTTGCTTTTTTAATGTCAATACCCAGCACTGCCACGGTATGGAGAAATGGATTCCCTCCTACACTGCTCACACACGGAGAGAAGGTAATTTGATAACATTACCTTGAAAACCCTTAAAAATGTACACCTCACTGGATCCAGTAACTCTATTCCAGGAATTTATTCTAAAGAAATAATCAGAGATGTAACCAATGATTTATATCAAAGATATCCATCACATGTTTATGGTAGGAGAAAAGAGAAGTTACCTATAAATCCATCAATAGAAGGAAGGTTAAGTGAACATATAATTCACTTACAAGCCTATGACAGACACTATGCATCATCTTTTCAAAAATCCTTTTACAAGATTATCTAATCACCCATAGAATATTCATTTCACAAATTACCAAATAGGATACACTTCATGCTAGATCCATACTACACATGACTTAATTTCTGTATGATTCTGAAGGCATTTAGGGATGTTGCAGAACACATTTATAATGATGATCTTTCTAACTACAGATTATAATTATTTAATAGACTTCTAGACTTATGTGCTAATTGCAAGAGGCAGTTAATAAAAACACTAGGCAGCAGATTTAAGGAATTAAGAAACTATAATATCACAGATGCTTTGCCAATAGCTATCTCAGAATTTTCCATGGCATTTCCAAGGAATTTAAAAGATTCTGTTTCCATAAACAAGCAGATCCTGAAGATTCCAATCGTTATGTGTCCTAAGACACAAGTCCTTTGTCAGACCTCTGCTCTGATATTCTTTTTGTAAATGTGAACACTGTAACTAGAGACACCAGGCAGATTCAAATGTTCTCACACTCAATGACAAGACAGTCCAAAAGGACAAGTATGCAAAGATGGATGCAATCTCTAGACCTCAGTAGGTACAAAAGTCCACGCCAAGAGTACACATAGACCTCTTAAGATGTTAAGATTTTTATTATAATTGTCATTCTCTTTGTTTCTCCAGTGCCTGAAACAGTGCTTGGCCTGTTAATAAGTACAAATAATAATTTATCCAGAAAATAAGTAGAGATGATTAACTACATAGATGGTACTATAAATAAAGAGAGCCAGGTAAGGTAGCATGCACCTGTAACCCTAACTACTAGGGATGCTGAGGTGAGAAGATCACTTGAGCCCAGGAGTTCAAGACCTGCCTGCACAATATAGTTGGCAAGACCCCATCTTAAAAATATATAAATAAATAAAATAAAAAGACCAAAGTTATCAGAAGTTTTAGATATTTACGTATTTTGTTAAGTGGTACCATAACAATCCTAAATGAGGGTTGTTAAGGTGACACATCTTCTCCAGGAATTATTATTCTAAATCCAACAAAAATCATGTTCCATAGACCACTCTGCAGAATGTTAAGAGATATTCTTGATAAAACGATTCAAATAAGCTGGGGAATAAATGTTCAAATAAGCTGGGGAAATTCTACAGCAAACAAAGCAAAACTGGTTTCTTTCCTGCCAAACTCCTCAAGCTTTAGAAAATGAGGGAATTGTTTGTCTTTAGAAAGAGGGTATCTGATGGTGTCTTTCCCTAAGCCATCTGAAAATTAAATGATTTTAAATGGGGAATCTTATGGAACTCATGTTCCCCAGAGTCAGCTATGCAAAATCTTACTCATATTCCTTCTTTGAAAGGCTTCAGATCCACCAGGATCACATATTACTTTGGCAGTGCAGTATATTGGCTAGGACTGTAGCTAGAATTGGACTTCCTGGGTTCAAACCCTGTCCCTACCACTTACTAGCTCAAGCAAGTTATGTAACCTCTCTGCATCTCAGTTTTCTTGTTTGTAAAAATGAGAGAACAATAGCATCTATCTCACAGTAGATTATGATGCATAAATATTTGTATTAATATTTAATCAGTTTACATAATATTTCAGCAGATTAAGAAATCACAATAACAAGTGGAATAGACATCAGCACATTTAGGAACAAACACAACTGACTCCCACCTGGTGGGAAATGCTATCAACTTTGCAACCATGGGCAATCAGCATGCCACGCCATCAGCCATAGAGCAAATGACCAGCGCTAATTAATGCAGCCAGCTGGTTAAGTGGAGGAACACTAGCTAAGAGACTCTACTACACTACCACTGTGTACTTCAATACTAATTCTAAAGCACCACCCAGAAACACTACTGCTTGCCTCTGGGTAGCAAAGTCCAGCCCACACAGTCTTATTTATAGCAAGTCTGTAAGGGTGTTAGTAATTCAGGGAATGTCTATATTAGCAATATTTAGCCAGTATACTCAGTCTGCAAAACAAGCCCCAAGAATAATACATATAATTCTTTTTATAATTTGGATAGATATTACAGGAGTTATTCATATAATAACCCAAGAAGACAAGTTTCCAATAGCCATTGAAGATAATGTTGGATAAACATAATAGATTTTTCTTCCTGCGTAGTTCATATAAAATATTCATGCAAGGAGTAGAACATTAGCTGATTTAAACATCAACATTTTTATTGACTATAACATAGGCTTAGAAATCTTTAACTCTAATGGAAATTAAATGCTTTGCATTAAAGATGTTTCCTACTCTGACCTTTAAACATTAAAATAACTAGAAGCACCAGAAAGCCGAAATGAGAATGTTTCACTGATGTGATGCTACATTTCAGACCTGCAATTGTCAATAAAAAGATGTTCCACCTTCAAGGTCAAAAGTACAAGTCATCCTGTGAGCAGCTAGAATAGAAGGCCTGCCGAACCACAAGAACCCTCTCCCTCACCAGGGAAGCAAGAGAAGACTCCAATGGAGGGCGTCCTATGTGCTCTACATCCATCAAGTCTGAGTCTCTGAGACTCTGACTTGGTTTCTCAATAATCCTCAGTGATACCTGATCTGTGCTTGAGAACACAGGTAAGCCTCACTTCATGCAAATGCAGTGTTCCTTCAAATTAAATATGCTGAATGACAGTTGGAAAGCACTAAGAGAACCAGCCCTTTCAAAGGAAAAGTACAAAAAACTCTCCTCTGTCTCTTTTTTTTTAATTGTTTCTTTCTTCTTTTAGAGACAAGGTCTTGCTCTGTCACCCAGGCTACAGTGCAGTGGCATGATCAGAGCTCACTGCAACCTCCAAGTCCTGGGCTCAAGCAAGGCTCCTACTCACCCTCCTGAGTAGCTGGGACTACAGGCACCCACCACCATGCCTAGCACTCTTTTTAAAATTTTTCTTAGAGGCTGGGTGCGATGGCTCACGCCTGTAATCCCAGCACTCTGGGAGGCCGAGGCGGGCGGATTGCTCAAGGTCAGGAGTTCGAAACCACCCTGAGCAAGAGCGAGACCCCGTCTCTACTATAAATAGAAAGAAATTAGTTGGCCAACTAATATATAGAAAAAATTAGCCGGGCATGGTGGCGCATGCCTGTAGTCCCAGCTGCTTGGGAGGCTGAGGCAGCAGGATCGCTTGAGCCCAGGAGTTTGAGGTTGCTGTGAACTAGGCTGTTGCCACGGCACTCACTCTAGCCTGGGCAACAAAGTGAGACTTTGTCTCAAAAAAAAAAAAAATTTTTTTTTTCTTAGAGACAGGGTTTTGCTATGTTGTCCAGACTGATTTCAAACTCCTGGGCTCCCCGCTTCAACCTCCCCAAATGCTAGGATTACAAGCACTTGAACCACCGTGCCCAACCTCCTCTGTCATTTAAAAAGTTACCTGCACCTGCATCTCTACCATTTGAATTTCACAAATCAGTAAAACAAAAATTAAATAAAAATAAAAAGCAGAACAAAACAAATAAATGAGACTGAGCAATGAACCGAGAGTTTCCAACTGTTAATTCTGCCAAGCAAGGTCATTTTAGAAATTAAATCAAAATAAAACCACCACCACCACCTCAAAAACCCTCCCATCCACTAGCGGAGAGGAGTGCGATCTGGCTGGCTTCCAAATGCCTTAGCTCCCTCCAAATGATTCACTATTCCCCAAACACATCTCACAAGTCCCTTCTTTTAGTTTTGCTCATGCTGGTCCCTCTTTCTAGAACTACATTCTGCCTTCTCCATAGACCCAAATCCTACAGCCACTTCAAGGACAAAGTTAAATGCTACCCACTCGCTACACCCATCTGTGTTCCACACATGGAACCCAGTAGAATTTTAAAGTGCAATATTGAAAAAGTAGTGTAATTCCAAGGGATGAGATGAGGTCATAACTGAAAAGCCAACCTCAAAGTCAAAAGCCATGAAAACTGAAAACACTGGAAAGCAGAGTATAAGATGGACTAAGGCGGGAGGTTCAGAACCAAGATGGCTATTAACATCCATTATAATAGTAAGAAACGTGTTACAAGACCTAATCAAGGCATTAACTGTAACTTGTGATAATAACTACCATTTTTTAGTGATTTCCCAGGCAATGCCTAGGAACATGACATGCGTTATTTCATTTAACCCTCACAACAACTCCTTGAGCAATGTATCACCATTCCCATTTACAACTGCAGTCTATATCAACAACGAAGTTAAGAGAGTTGCCCAAGAGCAAGCACCCAGCTAGTAAGGGGCTGAGCTAGGATTTGCACCCACCCCTCTGCAATTCCAAAACCAGTGAGAAATCTTTCTGATGCAGTCCACTGCCTCCTTTAATAGTAACTTCTCCAACCCAGTTAGCTTTCTTTTCCAAAAAATGAAGGGGTTGGCCTTAGTAATTCCCATGGCTCCTACTCCAAATCTAACATTCTACATTTCCGTAAAAACAGACACAGACAGGGTCATGAACAAAGAAAAACAAAAGAAAGTAAGGCAGTGATAATAGACACAGAGGAATATCAGAGAAGACAAAATGCTCTTTGTGGCCCCCACCAACCCGGAATCCCTTGGGGGTTTTCCTCTGACTGTTTTTAAAGTATTTTTCCTACTCTGAGATGAGTGTAAGGTAACTTTATATTGCATTGAGTTTTCCTTCCAAATCTCATCTCCAAATGCCCTGAGGACCTAGAAAAAAACATCATGGAAATAAAAGTACAAGCAGAAAGCAAAGAAGTGAGAATGCACCAGAAAATCAAGCTTTTGGGTTTTCATTTTAAATGGAAAAAGGGATGCATGATAATGATCACATGAAGTCATTCAAAAGGGTGTTTTCCACAGAAAGGGAATAAATGAGTGAGGAGAAGAGAAAGAAAAAAGCAAGCTGAATGACCTTGATTTAGCAACTGATCTTTATTGATTTTCTTTCACCTTCTTACTTGATTCTGGGAAAGTCACAATCCACAGCATGTGATATTAAAGCCTACCCTTAATGAAATTAGTGGATTAACAAAAATGTCAGTGAAGCACAAAGGAGGAGGGAAATATCTCAGCAGAAATGCTTCAATCATTAGGAAAACCAGCAAGAAAAACAAAACTTCAATGGAAACTTTCAGGACAGTAAATGTCATCCATTTTCCTTTCCTACAAAAAGCCCTTTAGAGAACAATACATCAAGAACCACCACCTTTCTGACATCTGATGAAGGATTTTGCAAAGCCATCAAACCAATACTTCCATACACTAGATCCTTAAGTAACCTGGGGTTTCACAGTGTCAGTGCCAACATGACTTGGTTTCAGGGATGCAGGGACAATGTTGACATTCTTTCCAAAAGGTTCATAAACCCTAAAACAGAAACAGCAAAAACAGAAAAAGCAGAGGCACACAGATGCTATGATACCTGCCCCTCCCTCTAGCATCATTCATACTTTAACCTATGACTGTTGTGTTGTCCAGAAGAAGGAAAATTCTCCCACACATGCAGTTTTTGGCCTTTTTTCAAGCCTAGTTTAAGGGTAGGACACCTAATCGCAAAGATGGTGTCACAAGCAAGGCAACCAACTCCCTAATGACGGAAAGTCCGCAGGACTTCCTTGACCTTGGACATGTAGGGCTGGGAAGTAGAGGTGTATAAAAACTTGCTCACACAAGGCATCTGTGTGCAGAAAGCTCTCCTAAAGGTTTGGGAAGCTCCAAGATTTACATATATAATATTAGATTTTAATATAAGATTTATATATAAAAAATATTGGAGTCGGAAGACATTGGAAATCACTGAATCCAATTTTGCCAATGGGGAAACACAAACCAAGTGGTTGGCCCAAAGCCAAGATCATACAGATGCTAAGTGACAAAGTCCCTTGCACTACACTCCCAGCTCAGAATTTGGTTCCCTACTTCCCTTGTGCCCCAGACCCCAATTGGTTAAAATAACTTCCCCTCTAGCTTTAGAATGTATTAGCTCAATTATTACATGTTTTAGAAAAGAAGGTACTGCAAAAGACACATCCATTAAAATAGTAATCCATTCCAATTTCTTTGTTTTGTGCATAATAAATATTTGTTCCTTATTTTAGAAGAGAAAAATTCATTGAGATTCTTTTCCTCTCCAGAAAACAGATAATTAAGTAACAGGGCGAAATTCCTATTATTTTAACAGTCCTTAAGAAGGAAACTATCTTATTTAGAAGGGAAAAAAAACTTGCGGATAAGCTTCTTGGGCTTGGAAGGTTAGATCCTGCAGGCATGGGTCATTCCAGATGGAAAGTTGGCCAAAGAAAGCTCAACAACTCATGAGGAATTTGGGAGTTGGGAATGAAAGGGAAGAGAGAAGATGGAGAGATGGGAGCAGAAGGCTTGGACTGGGGGCTTGCGTAAGGTTGTTAGAATTGGCTGGGAACTATTCAGAAAAAGGACAGAGCATTTACTTTGTAAAGCCATTCACCTGCCTGCAGTGCAAATCCTTTAGACTCCCCAACACTCACTAGAATCTTCTGTGTATTTGTAAATGCTGAGTTCAAGTGGGTGGTTTGAAGAATTTAAGAAAAAGGACTGAAATCCACATCTATTTAGACAAGCATACGAAGAGCAAGGATGGAGAGTCTTTAATTGAGCTAATTCAGTGAAACAGGAGCTCAAAGGCAGAAGTGAGGGCTAGAACTAAGCTCCTGAGGAATTTGCAGGAATCTCAGAGCATCACACCTCTCCACCAGCAGGCAACAGAGGGGCTGGAACCAATCTAAGTTGGACTGAAGGGGCGAGAAGACCTCATCTGACACCTGGGTGTATGAAAGCAAAGGTTACAAAAGAATTACCCCCCAAGAATGAATAATACAAAGAAGCAACAGCAAAGTAACTGCTTCCTGGTAGGTGCCTGATCCTTTTCAATTAGATTCATGAAAGAAGATGCAATGGGAGCTAATCCGGTTGATGCAGGGTGAGGTCATGAAAGAAGAGTGCAGGGCAGGGTAGAGAGCAAATGTCAGGCATGCCGTGAATTTCAGGGGCTGCCGCCCCTGGGGAGCTTTGCTTCTCCGCCTGGAATCCAACACAGCATTAGCAAAGGTTTGGGCTCCAGCTTCCCCATCTACAGCCACCTGTCCTTAGGAGATACGAGGTCATATGATTTGGACCAAAGATGATTTGAAAACACAGGCACCCAGTGGAAAAGCCCAGGGGTCGGCGCAGCGGCCCCTCCTCTACACATGCACACTCGTGCTGCCATATGGCCCGTGCATGTGTGAAACATAAGTCCGAAAGTCGGAGCCCGCAGGAGCCCCCTACCCTCCCAGCCATGCTGAAAGCCAGCCAAGCAAATGCGAGCCACCCTCGGTTTCTAACAGAAATGCAAACAGCGGGTGTGTTGGGCCGTGGGATTCTGGATTAGTTTGTTCCTTCTCTGCATGCTGGTTTTGGGGGAAGCAACATGGTTTTGTTGTGTTCACAACAACAAAACATAAAATTGCAATTGTGTTACTAAAGTGAAAAACGAAAGCTCATGGCAGTGAGCATTTTTCATTCTTTGTTGTAGTAACGAGTTAGCTTTGCTACAACTGCTGGAATCATTCATAGGAGTGATAAAATAAATAGCCTTACTTGGAGAACCCAACACCCTTCCTGTAGCAGAACACGTCCATCAGCCTCTTGACAGAGAGATTTCCTCTCTAAAAACAGGGCTACTGATACCTGCAACATGGAGTCCTAATGCAGCTTTTGGTTCTTTAGAAGCAATGCACTATATAAAAACAAAACTTGTAGGGAGACAACAGAAAAGACATTACTAGGGGATATTTAATCCAGAATTTTATATTAATTTATTATGGCAGTTTTGGTTGAATTCTGTTACTCAAAACCACTGTTTAAGAATGTTTTTTATTTTAATAGATTTAGCAGGTACAAGTTGAATTCCGTTACATGTATACATTATATACTGGTGAAGTCTGGGCTTTTAGTGTACCCATCACCTGAATAGTGTACATTGTACCCCATTGTTTAATAATTTTGTAGCTCAAAATAATTTTGGTCACCTTATAATGTCTTTTCCATTAACTCCCCAAACACCTCCTCCCACAAACCTAAATTCAGTTTTTCTGTTACATATTTTGGCATCAATGCATTGATATTTATTCTATTCACATCAATGCTTTGGTGACACTCTGTTTTTATTCCCCATTCTTCTTTTCTGAATTGAAAGATTCATGAGGTTCAGTTGAGCTAAGCCCAGGGAAAATAAATAAATAAAAGGAAAAAGGAAAGAAAAGAAAGATCTATGGGGGCAAGAACATTTATTCTGTTCAACATGGTTTTCTTCATTCCTATTACCAAGGGCAGGTGTTGAATGATGGCTTGATATAAACCAAAAAAGAAAAGAAAAAAAAAACAAAAACTTTTTCTGGGTTGTTATTTTATCTGACTTCTAAAAGTTTTTTTGAAATAATTTTTATTTTTCATTATTACTGTAATTATACACATCTTATACAGTTCATTTTACCCGAATCCAGCCACAATATTGTCTATTCATGACCTTCATGTCCTTTTCTTTATATTGTTTTTTTTCTGCAAATTGTCTGTACTTACCTGACTTTAAATGAAAGTTTTTATTAAAACTCCTTCACCAAGTAAATCCTTTTTATGTGCCTCACCTAGCTTTTCACCTTCTCATGTGTACAAGAGATTTAAAGGATCCACCGCACTCTCCCTGATATTCTGCAAATATTAACTTCATTTAACAACAAACAAGACAGGCCATGTCAGAGAGCTGGCACATGAGAGCCCACATTCAGAATAATTATTACTAATTTCTGTGTCTGGGGTGCATGAGCAGGGAGACTTCAAATCCCACTGAAAATAAACTATCTCAATCAGTAGCTATGGGCCCACTGTGGGACCGTTGTAAAGCTGAGTGCTAAGAAAGTTTCTCTCTCCCAGGAAAGCACAGGTATGATACACACTAAATTTAAAAATATAATTTCAAGGACTGATAGCCCCCCTCCCACAAGGACAGTGTTTTTCAAAGCAGGAATTGTGATCTATTAGTGGATCATGAAATCAATTTAGCAAGTTGTGAGCAGCTTGGAAGGAAAAGGAAGAAAGGGAGGTAGGGAGGGGAGGGAAGCAAAGGGAAAAGAAGAGGAAAAGGGAAGAGAGGTAATTGTATTTCCTGATCCTTTTTTTTTCAGTTGTGGGTCTGTGGCTGTGTGTGTGTGTGTGTGTGTGTGTGTGGTCAAAATGTAAAATGTATTCTTAGTGATAATGTCCATCAAAATAATTTAGAAAAGACTATCCTAGGGGTTCATGGACCCCTGATCCAAATGAATAAAGGTGAAACTGTCATCTTACTTGGTTGGCAAGACCCTCAGAAAAAAATACTGCCTCTTGTGTGTGTGTTAACCAGAAGAGGAGTATGTGCCAAGTCAGAGGTGTGAAACAGAATGCCGAGTGACGGGCCGGGCTCAAGCCTGTAATCCTAGCACTCTGGGAGGCCGAGGTGGGAGATCGTTTGAGCTCAGGAGTTCAAGCCCAGCCTGAGCAAGAGCAAGACCCCATCTCCACTAAAAATAGAAAAAAATTAGCTGGACAACTAAAAATATATAGAAAAAATTAGCCAGGCATGGTAGCACATGCCTGTAGTCCCAGCTACTCAGGAGGCTGAGGCAGGAGGATTGCTTGAGCCCAGGAGTTTGAGGTTGCTGTGAGCTAGGCTGATACCACGGCACTCTAGCTGGGGCAATAGAGTGAGACTCTGTCTAAAAAAAAAAAGAAAAGAAAGAATGCCGAGTGAGGTACTCTAAGAGACTAAGCTCTCTGGGTGCAGGGCATGAGGACTAGAGCAGGGCTCTTGCAGCGAGAGGAGGCCCAACTTTATGCCACAAGCCAAAGGTCACTAACTCGGATGATGCAGGAGCCCAGCGGGAGGCACAAGTGAGTGAAGCACACCCAGGAGGGTGGGGTCTGGGACTAACTGGAGAGGATGTGCCCCCTCGAAGCAGCACAGCTGTCCCTCTGCTCCAGCCAGCTGCTCCCACGAGGAATGCAGCAGCCAGGGGCCAGGGCTTCTGGTTTTCCAGATAAGTCAGAAATCTGCATCTTCATGTGGAACCTTCTGATATTTAATATAGGCAAGTAAAGCCAAAAGAAAATGGTTTTTAAACTTAGTGCAGGCTAACCCTATGAGTCAAATAAAACAGATCTGTTTGAGTTTTCAGCCTGAGGCTGAAGGAGGTATGATTTGGTTTATGATTTAGAAGGATCCATGGAGGATGGACTGAGGCGGGAGTGAGGCAGGAGAAGGGCACGGGGCAACCAGATAGGAGGCTACAGAGCACGTCCAGATGACACACTGTAAGAGCGGGGAGCAGACACTGGAAATATTAAGGAGAAACAACTGACAGGAGCAATCAGATGTGCAGTGTGAAACATGACGACTCCAGGATGCCTCTGTGGTTTCTGGCTTGGGTGGCGGAACAGACAGCTCCACTCGCCAAGACTGGGAGACAGCAGGACGGCCAGGGCAGGGCGTCAGGCGGGAAACAGCTGAGCGTGAGGTGGCTGGAGATCAGCTAACCGGAAGAGTCCATCAGAGAGAAGAACAGGGCTGGGGTGTGGAAGAGACTATGCTGGAGACGTATCCTTGGGAATCGTCCACACCTAGATGGCATAAGACAGAAGAGGGCTAAGTCGGAACCTTCGGGCACACCCACATTTAAGGAGTGAGCAGTGAGGGGAAGGAGGGGCCACAGAAGCCATCTGTTCAGAAGGGACACTGGGTGGTGGGAAGAGGGCGAGGAGGCTCAGGGAGAGTCACTCGGACGCGCCATCTGGAGAGATGGACAATGGCTCTGATGAGGCATCCATGAATAGACGGCAAGTGGCACTGAAGACCCTGCCGAGATGGGCAGCGTTGGGCCAGCCGACCCCGGGGATGCTGGAAACAAGAATCACAAAGACAACGAACTACCAGCTGCATTTTTATACATTCAGGGGCGTGTGGGCTGGGGCAGAGACAGCGAATGGCTGCCTGTCCCAAGGCTGAGGGTGTGCGGGTTGAGAAAGACGGAAAGACAGGGGGCTGAGATGCGCAGGGGTCTTGGGCTGGACAGATCAGATAAAGGAGGAAGCAGGATAAAGGAGGTGGAAGGAGTGGAAACCTGAGTGAGGCCAAGAAGCAGGCAAAGTGGGAAAAGAGTGTGAGCACCAGAATGATAGGAGGATGTGACTGAGACTGGAACACTAGTGTCTGGGACAGCAGAGGTGGTGCAAGCTCCTGAGGGTGGTCCAGAGCACGGCCACTGGGAAAGAGTAGCTGAACAGAAGTGAAAATAAAGATGTTTCAAATTCAGCAGTGAAAAACTTCGAAGTTGTGGGAGAGGAAGAGAGTGGTCTCTAAAGCGCAGATCATGGCGTTGCTTGGACTGATGGCGGGACTGGCATGGAGAGAGACTTTTTGAACAGGGTCAAATCCTCAGTAAATGAAGCCAGGAGCCTGCAAAGTCAGAAGGTGACAAGAGAGGGAAGGCAAAGATCTCAATGGAAGAGGAGGCTCTGTAGGAAGGTGGGAGAATAATGGTAGCAGAGAGAACCAGAAAAATTCAAAACAGCTTCCCACCCACACATTCCAGTTAGTGCCAGAGAATGGCAACCTCATTGCAGAACCCAAAATACCACATAGCGAGCCCCAAAATACCACACCGTTCACCCCATACCTTCCTCCCCTTCCACTTGCAATCTATTCTCCCCCTTTTCCCTCTCCTCCGCCTATCCTGCAGGCCTCCCAGTAATAGGCTGGGACACTGCTCCAGCCAGGGCGTGGCGGACAAGAAGAAAAGACACTCAGGCTCCTGCTCTCTCATTAATCAGCTTACGTGACCGTGAACAAGTCATCTACTCTCTGTGTCTGAAGTCATCCAGAAAAGGGGGCTTATGATGGTCATTCTCTCTACCACCAGGTTGGCTTTTTAGAAAAATGAGAGTCAAAGCAGGAAAATGTTTTATAGGGCAATTTTATTCCTTAATCCTATTGGTGGTGCTTAAAGCTAAAGAGGTTGCCAAACCCCAAAATGAAAACCAATATTATTGGTTATTTAATTTAACCAAATATTTCTTTTCTGGGCCTCAGTATCCCTATCTATAAAAAAAATAAGGAGATGGATTAAATGATGGTCACCTGTCTACCCAGCATTTTTTTATTTTGTTTGTTTCCCTCAGAGGGATTTCCTCTGTGCTCCAATGCCTAATGGCATTTCTTTGACAAAGATTCCCCCAGCCTAAGCCTAGTATATTATAGATATTTACAACTACGCCCTAACACCTAACAATCCCTACAGACAATGGGCCCTCAGTAAATGTTTGGTGAACAGGTAAGTGGCAGGAGGTCACTTAGATGTAGTTAGTGACTGCCCTGATAAATAACCTGGACACAAGAGTAATAATACGTCTTCAGGTGAAAGAGAGCACAGTCCTGGCATACAGCAGGTGCTCAATAATTACTGTTGGTACAAGAAATCTATTGAACATTTTAAAACTGAATAGATAGGTGCAGGAAATCCTTGACAGCCACCTCAAATCTAGTTCTCTGGTACAAATTTATGAGAATTCCATAAAGAGTAGCTGGAAACCAAAACGTGATTTTCAGTGTTGCCAGCAGAAGATATGTAGTGGCCACCAAAGGCAAGGAAAAGGACAGGTCCTGGGGACATATTCATAATTCACCAAGCTCAAAGGGGAAGTTCAGAACCATATCCCACAGCATCTGAATTTTATGTAGATGTGGCCACAGGGTGACTCTGGCCTGTGTGTTTTTTTAGGTTTGAAACAAGATCAAAAAACACAACTGACCAAATCTATACATTTGTGTTTTGAAGAATTCCATAAAAATTCCCTAGAATTCATGCCAGTGTAGTTGAGTCTCAGGCATTATGGGGCAAGGGAGTCAGGTACAAAACACAATCTAGTCAATTCTCATTATCCCCAATAACAGCAGATTGGAAATAAACATCATTTAGTGTGTGTTTGAAATCTGAAATGAGGAGACACAAATGTGGATACCACCATGGCCAAGGCCAGCTCACTCATACCTCACACCTCCGCCCTTAGTGGCCAGATCATCCTACAGAGATGGCAGGTGTGAGAGGTCTCTGTAATGCATACAATAGGTGCCTATCAGGTACAACTGCTTTATCTCATCCTGGGTTGCAGCTCACTGGGCAGAGGAGGAGCAGCACAGTCATGGAGAGCTTTTGGCTTAACAGCGGACAGGAGCACAGACCTTGGGTTCAGAGGGACAGATCCAGCATCGTGCTGTGTGGTCCCGGGCAAGTGACATCACCTCTCCAAGCCTCAGCTTTTCCATCTGCAAAATGTGACTAATTATACTTCTTGCCTCATAAGATGTGTGCCATAAGATTAAATGCCATAATAAGCATGTCAGGCACCCAGCGTGGCGTCAGGAACATGGTAAATACTGACAGAATAAGCAGAAACTATTAGTTTTACTATAACTTAGATGTCACAGAGCTGTTCAGTAAAGATATTCTACAGTTTTAGGCAATTCAAGCAAGAACTGTTTAAAGATAATTTTATTCCACAATTTCCACTGTGCATTGTGGCTAAGAATATATTTCAGAAGCAAAATGCCAACTTCTCTTTTAAAGATTCTATTGCTGGTGTGTGATTCTCTAAGGCTGCTCTGATAAAAATCAACAACTCAGAAGGTCCCCAGGAGACCCTTGGCACCATCCTAGCTCATAAGGTCCCAAGTCACAGACACTCAGTAGTCACTGCTCTTTCAGGCAGGTTCTTAGCATTAGGGACTCCAGCAGTCCATTCCCATCGCAACCCAGAGTAAAGTGGATGCTGAATTTGACAACTCATGTATTCTCTATACCACTTATTTTACACCTAGATACTTTACCTTTCATATCAGTTAGCTATTTTAATAAAGTCATGTCCTTGCATGTATTCCTTAAAAGCACTACTGGTACCACTTTGGGCACTGGCCTTACATAGCACATTGTGCATGTTCTGTAAATATTTGATTGGTTGATTTCTATACATTTGTAGGTACCACTGACTCTATAAAGATGTGCTGTATCTGAAAGGCCAGAGTCAAAAAGACTGCCTCAAAAAATTATTTTTCTATTAATGAATAGTAAATTCAGAACAGATTAATTAAACATCTTTCTTAAAGATGGCTTGAGATAAGCAACAAACCAGTGAGGAGTCAAAAGTCAATTTCTTATCAGCTGAGTAGACTCAGCACTGTAAATCCAGCAAGGACTGGATTTACAATGCTCTTAGCTAAAAAGCTAAGCCCACAAGGTAAAGGAGCCCCAACAAAGAGAAGCAGAGTATTATAATAACATGACCAAAACCTGGCCACATCCTCCTTCCATCT
Source organism: Microcebus murinus (assembly GCF_040939455.1). NCBI lineage: Eukaryota > Metazoa > Chordata > Mammalia > Primates > Cheirogaleidae > Microcebus > Microcebus murinus. Next base: position 32,232,963 of record NC_134107.1, read on the forward strand.
TCATCTTTGTCATTCTGAATGCACAAAACTGAGTGAGTACAACCTGGAAGGATTTCCATGGTTTGAGAAGGGATTAAAAAAAGAAAAGCCCAAGGTGGGCACAGGTGACTCAGAAGAGATCTCATCAGTCAGCATGCAAAGCCAAAATAAACCCTGGAGGGTGAGGGGGAACAGATGGCCAGTGGGCAGCGGGCAGAGCCAGGGGGATTCAGACCCATGGCCCTTTGGATGGCATTCCACCATGGGAGATGCCCTTGTGTAGGAGGTGATGTCCATTTCACCAGATGGCCAACTCACCTCCTGGAGTCTCAACCACCGGGTAAGCTTGGTGACTTACAAGAATTTTATCTTACCTGAAGAAAGAAAACAACAGAGGATAAAACTGCAACTATTGCAACGCTTGGGGTTAATGACAATAGAATCCTAAAAAGGACATTTGAATTATTTTCTAACAGTTCTCTGATTGCATGGCAATAAACCAGCAAAATTTAGAATAGAGAAGGAAAGTCTTCCTCCCCCTTCCCCAAAAAAACAAAAATCTTAGGACTTTATAAACACTAACAGGAATAGAAGGAACTGAAAATTCCTAAAAGAAGAGACAATTAGGAGACATAACTGATTACTAAATCATTACCTAAGACGATATATGAAACACAAAAATTGCCCATAATAGGTCAACTAGGAAACCTTGATGGATTAGGGCTACAAATGTCTTTGTAGAGGCAAAAAACAAAGGATGAAAGGAAAGACACCAATCCTATCAATGGCTATGTTAGACTACTGGGGTTATAGGTGATTCTTCTTCTTCTTCTAACTAGTGAACAGAAGAAGAGTGATAATGCAATAGCAAGTAGTGCAGCACTCTATTCATGGGGAAGGACTAGTGCTTTGTTTGCTTGTTTTAACCTTCCAGTCCATGACCTCCTAAATTGTCTTTCTACAGCACACGCCATCTGCGACTCACCATGTAAGTTCAACCACACCCAAACTTGTCTAGTTCCTGCTCTATGGGACAAGTCCACTGACCACATACGCAGATGTCCCACCAATGTCTAATTGCCATAAAAGTTTCTAAGCTTTCAGTTCCGGTATTCATCTCCTCATAATAAGCAATGTGGACCACAAACACTGGTATAGAGTGGATACAGGTGACGTTACTATTTAATAGCTGATCACCAAATTGGAACTTTTAGCATTCCGACCAGATAAAAATCTGTACAGTTTAGGCATTAATGTAGGGAGTCTGTGAATGATTTTTTCCTCCATTCAAAACTTTCCTTTATTGTCATTAAAAGGTTGCCTTGCAATAAATTTAAAAAACAAGAGAAAAAATTTTCACTTTTAAAGAAATTGTGATGAAATCTAGGAAGGGGAGGGAAGGCCTAAAACACACATCAATTCATTATTTGAAGCTTTTAAATGAAGGGGAAAGGCACATAGTAAGTTAGCATTATTGATAAGTTAAAGGGAGCAAAAAGAGTGAGTTTAGCTGAGTCCCCTTCACTGGTCTGCCTACGTTAGGCTTTGTCCAAGCTACCCAATGTGACTAGAACAACCACAAGTCACACCCAGCTAATGTGTTTTCAAAAATTAAACACTTGTCAAATAGAACAAAAAAGTCATTTAAAAATCAAAAGCTTTTACATAAAAAAAAAAAAAAATGAGGACTTCTAGGTTCTCTTGAAGTAATCAGAAGATCGACCATGCTGGTCTTACGTCCGGGAGCTGGACAGCAGTGCCTCTTTTACATGGGGCATCTGTCACAGCCCCCGCTGGTACCACTTCACTCTCGCGTTGGCTGAGATGAGCTAACTGAGATAACACGCCAACCCCTAAATCTATAAAGGCTTCAAGTCATAGAAGTTTACTTCTCACTCACAGAAAGGCAAAATGAATGTTCCTGATGGGTGGGGAGCTCTCTTCAAAGCGGTTGCCCATTCAACCCCCATTCAGGGTCCCCCTACAAATTAACCCAACTTATCAGAAATTTTACAGCTTAATCCACATTAATCCCTTCCTTTCACAATACTTCTGTAAATATTGTAATAATCTATTTCTTTTAGTTACGTGTTTATACATCTCTATTTTTATTGTATTTTTCCATCTTCTCACGGACATCTTTCTGTTTAAAAGGATTCCAGCAGAGTCTGGGAGAAGCAAAGAGACCTGTCACTAAGCTGCTGCAGTATCAGCAGCCCCTTCAAAAAATGGACAGGTGGGTTTCCCACAGCCTACTGATCACATGATAGGACATACTTCATGCAAAGGTAATCACACTTCTTGCCACCTAGAACACTGGCACTATCACCTTAGACTGCCCAGGTGAGGTCTTCAGGCTGTCTGGTCCCATAACAACTAGCAAAGATGTGATGCCAGGGATAACAAGATACGGAGAATTTTATTTGTATTCCAATGGGGAAAGGAAAAATACAATCAATTCCTTCCACTTAACCTCAAACCTGCCCCCAAATAAATGAGAGAGTCACAACAATAACAACAAAAATATTGTCTCAACTGTACCACAATCAGGAACTCAAACTGTAGGAAAATTATCAGACCTTCCACCCTCCCTGCTGTGTACTGCTAAAAGATGTCAAGGTGACTCTGAAAGTAACGCTAACTTTTTTGACAAACAGAAGACAGCAGATTACGATCCATTTGAAGTACAACTGAGTTCAACAGAATTGGAATTTGTTATACACAAGAAGAAAAATCTTACCTTGAAACAGCAACCTTTGTCTACCAAAACTACAAGAGATTGAAAACAGCCGTTTTTTCACCCTAGCAGTGAGCCAATGAGAAAATGTTACATTTTCTCATCAATATGTAGATTAAAGGGAGCTCCAGAAAAATGCTGAAAATGACAGAAGAGAAAAAGAAAATAATTTTCTCATTTACCCTTCTTTCTAATCCTGTGGCTACCATCATTGTTCAAATCTTAGTATCCCTTTCCTGAGGTAGTGCCCAGCCTGCTAACAGTTCAGCACATAATAAGCACTAACTGAATGTTAGCTATTATTATTGCCAGGGGCAAAAGGGGAGTCATTCACAAAATCAGCAAAGACTTGTTAAGCACCTATTGTGTGCCAAACACTGCTATAGGCACTAGTATACAACAGGGCACAAAGCAGATTAAGTTCTTGCCCTGTTGGAGCTGACATTACCCCGTTTCCCTGAAAATAAGACAGGGTCTTATATTTATTTTTCCTGAAGAAGACACCGTAGGGCTTATTCTCAGGGGATGTGTTATTTTCCCCTCAAAGCCTCAGCTTGCAGCACACACAGGATGGCCGGGACCTGACAGGGGGAGCCAACCTTGTTGGTGGGGTTGCCCACACCTTTCCGGTCACCTCTGGGATAGTAGCTGTCACGATGGGGCAGATGAGAAGGGCTGCTCGTCTTTATCACTCTGAGACAAAATGCATGGGTTGTGCAGATACGCTGCGTAGCCACACCCATCACTAGGTCTTATTTTCAGGGTAGAGCTTATATTGCGCAAATGCTTAGAAATCCTGCTACGGCTTATTTTATGGGTAGGTCTTATTTTCGGGGAAACAGGGTACAATGATTTGAACCTAGGTTACCTTATCTCCAAGGCCTCCTGCTGTCAAAGCAGAGATTGCAAACTCAAATGCCTCAAGGGGCCAAGCAGATGAAAGACTGGCTTAGGTCAGACACCAGCTGGCTGTTCACCAGATCTGTTTCTTCTTCTTTCTGGACCCACTTCAAGATTACGGGCCCGGCCTCTCCCTGCAGGTCAGTATGGCCAAGTGGCGGAGCACTAATCCAAGGAATGTGAGCAGAATGATGCCCGTCCCTTTCAGACCTATTCCTCTTTCTCAGTCCATCTGCTGGATGCAGACAAGCACCGCGGCCTTGGGAGCCACACAACGCAAGGATCTTGGGCGCTTGAGTCACCGCTTTGAAGAGAGCTCCCCGCCCATCAGGAACATTCATTTTGCCTTTACGTGAGTGAGAAGTAAACTTCTATGACTTTAAGCCTTTATAGATTTAGGGGTTGGCGTGTTACCACAGTTAGCTCATCTCAGCCAACTCGAGAGTGAAGTTGGGACCAGCGGGGGCTGTGACAGATGCCCCATGTAAAAGAGGCACTGCTGTCCAGCTCCCAGACGTAAGACCAGCATGGTCGATCTTCTGATTATTTCAAGAGAACCTAGAAGTCCTGATTTTTTTTTAATGTAAAAGCTTTTGGTTTTTAAATGACTTTTTCATTCTACTTGACAAGTGTTTAATTTTTGAAAACACATCTGTAGACAGAAGCCAGCCCCCTGGCTGTGAGCCCTGCACTACTTCCCACTACCAGTACTGTGCTGTCCATACATATTTGTTGGCAAAATTGTCAAAAAAGGTTTTGTTTTGTTTTAGACAGGGTCTCGCTCTGTCGCCCAGGCTAGAATGCAGTGGCATCATCATAGCTCACTGCAACCTCAAACTCTTGGGCTTAAGCGATCCTCCTGCCTCAGCCTCCCAAGGAGCTGCAACTACGGGCACATGTCACTGCACCCAGCTAATGTTTCTGTTTGTTTGTAGAGATGGGGTCTCACTCTTGTTCAGGCTGCTCTTGAACTCCTGGCCTAAAGCAATCCTCCTCCCTTGGCCTCCCAAAGTGCTAGGATTACAGGTGTGAGCCACTGTGCCCAACCAAGAAAGGTTTTAAGACTAGGAATAATACAACAGGTTTATATAGGTATGGGGAAAACATATCAAGAGATTCTCTTCCTTTCTTTCTATACACCACAAGTATCCTGTATCTATTATGTATGTGCAAGACCCCATGCTAACACAAATAAGACATCATCCTAGCCTTTAAGAGAGTGGCTCTCCAGTTTTAGGGGTTGCCTGCACACTTTCACACTCTAGAATTTAAACTGACTCCACATTTATCCGACCTTTCAACAGGGTAAACACCACGACTTCCTGCTCTTCTTCCTGAGCACTGTCTTCTACGCTCAGGGGACAAAGCATTCTCGGTTGTTCCTCAGCGCTAGTTTGACTTTACAGTATATTCTTCCCTCTTGCTCTGAGCAAGTTGTCTCTCTAGCCACCTAGCTCATTGTTTCTTCCAACAGACATGGCCATAATAGTATGTGTGCTCAGTTACAACGAAAACCGTCTTTAACACATCGATCACAGTTGTGAAAGGGTCTCCAGGACCCCAGTGTCCCGGGGATCACCTTTTGAGAACCACTGTGCTAAACAATACACAGTCTGATGTGTATTGTTGAAAAATGCTGAAAATGACAGAAGAGAAAAAGAAAATAATTTTCTCATTTACCCTTCTTTCTAATCCTGTGGCTACCATCATTGTTCAAATCTTAGTATCCCTTTCCTGAGATAGTGCCCAGCCTGCTAACAGTTCAGCACATAATAAGCACTAACTGAATGTTAGCTATTATTATTGCCAGGGGCAAAAGGGGAGTCATTCACAAAATCAGCAAAGACTTGTTAAGCACCTATTGTGTGCCAAACACTGCTATAGGCACTAGTATACAACAGGGAGGAGACAGGCCGAGAGACCATCAAGGATGGTACAGAAAGTGGAAGCAGAGAGGATGCATCTCACTCCTACGGCGGAGGGCAGAGCGCACGCCAGGGAGGCCACCTGAAGGAGTAATGCTTGAGTTGAGTCTTAAAGAAGTGCAGTTGCTAACCAGGCAGACAGGGCTGGCAAGGGCTTCCCAGGGAGAAAGAATAAAATGGAAAGAGCATGAAAGGGCTTTGGAGAACTGCAAGTCTGGCTATAGTGCCCATTATGAGTTGGAGATGGTTCATTCATAACGAACCCAGACTTCTAAGCCATGGAGTTGAAATAAATTACTGGGAGCCACTGAAGGGTCTGGGCTGAATTATACTTTATAAGAATCTCTGGCTGGAAGATGAGACTGGTTTGAAGGGGGCCAAGCTAGAGGAGGGGGGCCAATTAGGAGACACGGCTTTGGCAAGAACACAGACCAGAAGGAGGGAGGATCTGAAATAAGGAGACAGAGATAGAAAAATGCGAGAATGATGAGAGTGCTCAGAAATGGGATCAGCAAGATTTCGTGGCCAACTAGATGAAGCAGGGGAGAAAAAGAAAAGAATCTAGAATGATTCTCAGAAATCTGGCTCTAACAAATGGGTGGCAGCCATCCTCATTGAACCAGGATATACAGAGTAGACACAGCGTGAGGAGCAAGACTGAGGAGGGGATGAGTGCACTTCGAGGGAGAAATGCTGAGCCGTCCATATCCAGGGGTGGAGACGTCCAATGAACAAGTAGGCCTGTGTCTCACCCTTGGGAGAGAGCCAAGAGTTTTTCCCATCATTGGTACACAGGTGGGTGTTAATTAAACCCGTGAGTCTGAATGAGGCCTCCCCGGGAAGATCTACAGAACAGAACAAAAGGGGTGAGACAGCTGCCCTGGGATTAAGCAAGCGGGCAGTTACTGGTGACCGGCAGGATCCCTTGGGTGACGGAAAGGGAGTTAAGGAGCAAAGGAGATGAAGAAATGGAGATGGTGAAAATGAGAGGACCGAGCAGGCAAGAGCTGGAGGCACAGAGGAGCCTCAGGCAGTAACTACTATTGCCTGGGCAGTCCAAGAGGCGAGGGAGAAAAACCACTCGAGGAATCTAAAGATCAGTGTAGGATTCCCAGTGTAAATTAGGGTTCTCCTAAAATTTGGAACTTTCATGCCAATGATTTTTTTTTTTTTAGTACTGCCTCTATGGAAAGCCAATGGTGTTTAAGTTCACTATTTTTCCAGAACATACCGTCCATGTCTCCTCTTCATCCAACTCAGCTGGCTATGACTGAATGCCAAGGTCACCCTTTTGCCTGAAACCACGCCGCAGCCTCTGCTGCTCTTTAGACAAAAGCCAGCACCCACAGCCGACTCCTGTGTGATCCTGTGCCTACCTCTCTGCCACGTCCACTGCCCACTCGCTCTCCCCTCCATTCCTGCCCACCACCCACACAGCCTTCTCCCTGGTTCTGGAACAAGCCACGCTCCTTCCCACCACAGAGGACAGTACACCCTCCTCCCTCAGCCCCAAATCCCTGCCTGGTCATCTCCTAATCCATCCTTCTAGATTAGCTCAAATGTCACTGTCTCAGGAAAGCCTGCCCTTACCCTCCCCCTCCTCACTCTCCAAGGCGAGCCCCTCCCTCATGCTCCCCAGCACCCTGGGCATAAGGGTACTCACCTCTCAGCCATCACACACTCATTCCTATGAACGTATCAGTTCAGACAGTATTTACTGAGCACCTGGATGTGGCAGGCACTGGGCTTCCCCTTCACAGTACTCACCTCCATGGGGAATCATAAACAAGGAAAATCAATTTGGAAACAACAGGCACCATTATTTAAGACTGCACAGTATATCATGACTGTAGGGAAACTATTTGTCTTGCAGTGATAGATCTCTATTGTGCGTTTGGGATAGATACTCTTTTTTTTTAGAGATAGAGTCTTGCTCTGTTACCCCGGCTGGAGTGCAGTGGCACAATCACAGCTCACTGCAGCCCTGAATTCCTGGGCTCCAGCAATCCCCCCACCTCAGGCTCCCAAGTAGCTGGGATTACAGGTGCATACCACCACATGCAGCTAATTTATTTATTTTTTATAGGGATTGGGCCTTGCTCTGTTGGCCAGGCTGGTCTTAATTCCTGGCCTCAAGCAATCCTCCCACCTCAGCCTCCCAAAGTGCTGGTATTACAGGCATGAGCCACTGCACCTGTCCCTCATTTTTATCTTTTGCTGCAGAACAAAGAAAACTGTCAATTTGGTTGTTTAAAAAAAAAAAAAAAAAAAAAACCTGAGTAGTATAAAATTGAACCATGGTGGAAAAGAAAATCAAACCATGGCTGTGTAGGATGGGTGAGGGGAGGTGAGAGAGGGGAATGTCTGGAAAGGGGCAAAGGGAAACTTATTTGGGGAAATAGTTCAGGGATTTGGGTTAAATGGGTATATACACTTGTCAAAACTTGGGAATGTATTCTTAAGATTTCTATATTTCATTGTACGTAAAATTTACCTTAAAAACAAAGAACCATAAACAAATATTGAAACCTAATCAATGCCATGCATGCTATAGTATGTAGTACTGAATTGTACTGATATCTGTAACTTACTTTGAATACACCAAAAAAATAAGATGAACTGATGGATGGATAGAGGCACAGACAGACACATGATAAAGCAAAATGTTAAGGTACCATCTAGAGGGTAGGTATATGTGTGTTCTTTCAATTTTTCTGTGTTTAAAATTTTCATAAAATGTGGGGTGGGCAGGACAGGACTGCATTGGATGGCTGAAAATACACTTATATTGTAGTCAGATCTAGTTTCAAATCCCAGCTCCACCACTTACAAACAATGTGCCCTTAGGCAAGTCGGTTTCTTAAATGCTCTCTCAATCTCTGCTTCCTCTAAGCAAAATGGGCAAAAACTATCTGACAGCAACAGCAAAGGGATTACATTAGACCCTGATCCAGTAACACCATGGTAGCTGTTCCATAAATGCTAGTCTTCTGATTTAGAAGTCAACATATTCACAAACTAGGACACATCTTCAATAAAACATAAAAGAAGAATCTTGTAAAAAAAAATTTTTTCTTGCTACATCCCAAGGGAAATTAAAAGAATAAATTAATTGTGCTATTTTTATGGGTAAAGACACTGACCTTCCATCAGTAGGACACCTGGAGTTCCATGTCTAAGGAGAGTGACAGATCCACATTGGTGGCACTTCTCCCTCCATCTCCCAGTGGCCAACACCACCCAAGGTTAGCAACACAGTCACATCAGGAGGAAGGATGGGGAAGTGTCGTCACTGGTGCACTGAAGCCAAGACTCCCAATCTCCTTCCCAGATGTGCAAGGGAAAAGAGCCAGCCAGACAGGCCCTGGGTTCTGCTAAGGTGCCTGACACACTGTCAGAGGTGGTACTCATGAGACTGACTCGGCTTTTAGCATAATTACATGAACTGACAGATAGCCTTAAGATCATCAATAAAGCCCGCAGTCGAGACTAATAACGTGCACTCAACTGAAAGATGTCTAATAGGCCACCACATGGGCTTTGCATCTCTAGATTTGAAAGGCAAAAGAAAGGAGCCTATCCATGACAACAGCACATGAGGAGGAGGTGCTGACATCTGGAAGCAGAGGAAAATGACACCTTTCGGTGCCAGAAAACAAAAACATGCCCATTCAAGAGGATGAGGTCTGACATCTTAAATTTAGTGAGAGGGTTAATTATATGTCACAAGGAAGACATCACAGTCAAAGGCAAATGTGACTTTTTCAAAAACATCGCCGTGTGCCTACTAGATTGTACAGTTAGAACTATATGCAGTTATTTCAAGCCATTTTAGACTGCGCACAGCAATCTGCCTGCTTTCCACCCTCTCTACCTTGAAATCTTATTCCCTTTTACATAATTATAAACCCAGCTAGCTGACTGGCCTATTAAGCCTAGACGTCAAACTCCTTGGAGACATCATGCACTTGTGAAAGCTGCCCTGCCTCTAGCTTGCAATCAGCCAGGGGTGGAATATTCATACCATGGAAATTGGCCCATGCTATAAATTAGGCCACTTGTCATTGTTGTTTTTCATAGAACCAGCTTACCAACACATGAAGCTATCTTTTATTGCTATGAGGGAGGAGACAAATTTGGGGAAGTTTGCCCTGCCCACACCATCTCATTTAAAACTGACCTCCATGGTCGAAGAAGGGGTCAGACGAAGAAGCCACGTTGGTACCATGTGCACCTTCTCCCTGGCCTCTGCTGATCAGCTGATCCCTAACTCCATCCGCCACACTGAGCAACCTGACTCCCCCCTCCAGGAATGTGGAACCAGGACAGACACCTGACAATAGGCACTTAAACTGAAGGGTCTCGTCCACTCTAGCTGTAGTGAGCACCACCACAAGCACACAAGCGAGAAGCCTCCTACAAGGTTTAGTGTCAGAGGAACCAACAAGCTATGGGTAAGCAGAGAAAGCCAGTTTGCAGAAAGAGGCAGAAGGACGGACCGAGCTGTAGGAAGAGGGAGAGGCAAGAGGCACTGGGCCCATGAGACAGAGAGCCATTCATCTGACCTCTTAATGTCCAGGAAGACAATGTGAGAAAGCAGAGGGTGGGCTGTGGCATCGAAATGCCTGGGTTCAAATCTCACCTCTGACCATTACCTGGGCGACACTGGGCAAGTGACTGTTAAGTTCCCTTATCTGAAGCATGTGATAATGACAGAATCTACTTCATAGGGTTGTTGTGAGACTCAAGTGAGCACATACAAATAGTAAATGCTCAAAGGTGTTAGCTGTGATTTCTATCAATTAATTATAGTGTCCATGTGGCCCAGTTAAATTTCATTCCTGTTCTGAATATGTCACATGAGATTTCCCCCGTGGCCTGGGGCCCCAGACTTGAGCTAGTTTTAGTTATGTCGCTAGGTGATCGATCTGTCCCCTAGCTCTTGGAGTAATGTAAAAATCCCTAGCCCACTGTGTGACCTTTAGCAAATCATTTCCTCAACCCTCTCTTAGGAGCTGGTGTGAGATTCAGATAGGAAGAGAAACCAAAAGCTTCAGCAACTGTGAAGTTGTTGCACCAAACCTAGAGACTGTTATCCCTGCAGGAAAAGTAAACATATTACATTAGCCACAAAAATGGAAAAACACTTGTTTAAAATATTCTTATCGCTAGACCAGAGGCAAGAAATATTCCCCAGCCCACTAAAAAAAATCAAAATAAAAAGGCTCCACTTTTATAGGATTCACCAGCTTGATGCATATGTTCATCTCTAGTATTAATAAGATAATAACAGGAAACTGCCAAGGACACCTCTAGGTGCTGATTTGTGAATACATTCTCATCCAGTTTAATTATATTCAAAATAATGCTCCTAATCCAGATCCTCCTAGTCTTTTCAAAACAAAGACTTCTTATTTGATAATGAAGGATGTAAGTTTGGAGATATTTTTGCTCAGCCCTTTTCAACAAGGATTTATAAGCCACACTATGAATGTCAACACATTTTCTTCTCACACTTCCCATTTTTCTTCAGCCTCCCTGGTTTGCTGTTGACATTTGGTAAACAAAAAGACAAGTGACAGGGGAGCAGCCTTCATTCCCAGGGACAGAGGTAGAAGGACAGGTCTCAGAGTCCTAGTTTTTCATTCAAGCCACTTAATTCCATATTGCATGTGGAAGAGTAAAGTTAGAAATATTCTAGACCTTCCTATGTACTGGAACTGCATACATACCAAAGCCATTTGTGTTTCTAACATCAGGAGATTTCATTTCAAGCTAAGAACAGATTTACCGTATATAAATCTAAATCAAATTCCCCTCTCGTGGACAGGACACACTGGGCAAAGCCTCGCATGAATGGACAAGAGGCAGGTGCAGCAATGACCTTGGACGATGCTTGAGGCACCTATTCGGCCTTTTTATTTACATCTGCATTATTGGATAAAACATGATGTTTATCCCCATCCTGTGTGGTGTTCAGAAGGGTCCATGATTTTCCTTAAACATCTGTGGATGTATCTTCCCAGCCAAGGAACAGGGAAAATGAGAGGAATAGTCTAAGGAGATATTTTAACTCTAGGTTTGAACCTGACCTGTGGTTTTAAAGCTATTCTCCTTATAAATAAAAGGCTTTTTCCATGTTTCCAGGAGTTCAAATTCTCTCAAGACAAAATTTATTAGAGAAAGAGGGCCACAATATACAGTGATAAGTGGGAAAAGCGAGGTGCGATTACACTCTTAGTATCTTTAAAAAAAAAATTAAGTGAGGATATGTCTATACATGTAAATATTTGTATGGAAAAGGTCTAGAAAGACCCATCACACTTGCTTCACAGTGTAACTCTAGGGAACTGTGAGGCTAACATAGCCTTTTGCATTTTGCTGTATACACTTGAGTACTGCTTGAATTTAATACAGTGCATGTTACTTTTATAATTTTTGAAAAGCCAATGAAGATTGAAGATAGGCCAGTATTTACCCGGGCTTCACATTAGAACCATAACAGCCAAATATGGGAAAACTCTTCCCTTTTCAGAGTGAGAATCCTTGACTGGGCTTGGCCACTAATGCAGGAAGAGGCAGGAAATGCAGTTGATGGAACCTTCTCCTCCACATCTGCTTACGGCTCATACACACACAGCAGGAGACGTAGGAAGAAAGCGGGATCCTGAGGATCTTATTCATAGATGGGAAAATTAAGGCCTTGGAAAGCAAAGTGCCTTGACAAGTAACAGTCAGACAGGGGTGACCTTAGTCTCCTGAATCCATCTAGCACAATTTCCCCTCACCTAGGCTGTTCTGCCTAGACCTTAAACTGAACCTCTGGAGTGTCCACTGGTATCTCTGAGAATGAGGAAATGAACCTGAAAGTACTTGATATTTTTAGTTTTACTAAAGAAACCCTTGAGTGATCTTCAATCTCATCTGTCAGACCATAGGCATTAAAGAAGAAATAATAATTCTACACAAACATTTCCATAAAACAGAAGAAGAAATATTTCCCTATTATTTTATAGGCCAACATTACCCTTATACCAAAACCAGACAATACAGTTCAGGAAAACTAAAGCTACAGACCAATATCCCTCATGAACATAAGACTTTAAAAATGCCTAACAAAAATATTAAAAAATCAGACCCAGCTGGAGCACACATCATGACTAAGTTGGAGTTTATCCCAGGAATACAGATTGGTTCAACAATCTAAAATCAACTTAGATTGTCTTTTTACAGACTAAAGAAGAAAAACCTTGTGATCATCTCAATAGATAACAGAGAAAGATTTGCCAAAATTCAATACCCATTCATGATAAAAATTCATGAAAACTATAACTAACATCATTCTTAATAGTGAAACACTGATGTTTTCCCCCAAGGCTGGGATCAAGAAAAGGATGTCCACTCCCCATTTCTATTCACCAATGTACTGGAAGTCCTAGCCAGTGCAATAAAGCAAGAAAAAGAAATAAAAGGCATACAGATTTGAAAGAAAGATACAAAAGTGTCTTTATTCACAGATAACATGATTTTCTATTTAGAAAAATACAAAGACTCTCCAAAAAGCTACTAGAACTGAGTCTGGAAAGGTCACATGATTTAAGGTTAATTTTTTTTTTTTTCTTTAAGAGACATGGTCTTTCTCTGTCACCCAGGCTGGAGTGCAGTGGGGCAATCATAGCTCACTGTAACTTCAAACTCCTGGCCTCAAGAGATCCTCCTGGCTCAGCCTCCCAAGTAGCTAGGACCACAGGAACATACCACCAAAGCCAGCTAAGTTTTTTTATTTTTTGTAGAGACAAGGTCTTGCCATGTTCTCAAACTCCTGGCCTAAAGCGATCCTCCTACCTCAGCCTCCCAAAGTGCTGGGATTACATGCATGAGCCACTGCACACAGCCATGGTTAATATTTTAAAATCATATCTCTACATAATAACAAAGAAATGTTTATAGTACTGCTTACCAAAGCACTGAAAAACATGAAATACATATGTATAAATTTATATGCTAAAAACTATAAAACACTGATGAGAGAAAAGAAAAAATAACTAAATAAATAGAGAGAGGTATCATGGTCATGGATCAAAAAATCCAATGTTAAAGCAGTGATCATCCCCAATTGATCTAGATTCAATGAAATCCCAATCAAAAATCCAGCAGAACATTTATACCCCCATAATATGCTGAAATAAGAAAAAAAAAATGAAAGAAAAACCCAGTAGCCTTTTTTAATAGAGATTGACAAGAAGATACTAAAATCTATATGGAAAAGCATTAAGACCTACAAGAGCCAAAAAGGTTGAATAGAAGAACAAAGAGTATTGCCACGATCTGACTTCAATACTTACTATACACATAGAGCAATGGAACTCCATCAGGGGCTATTTTACCAACCAGGGACCATTTAGCAATGTTTGGAGACACTTTTGGTTGTCATAACTAGGCAAGAGGGGAGTTATTGGCATCTACTAGGCAGAAGCCAGAACTACTGCTAAACTCCCTAACGCACAGGACAGGCCTCCACAACAAAGAATTGTTGAATTCAAAATGTCAATGGTGCTGAAGTTAAGAAACCCTGAGCTAGAGAAATCAAGATAGTGTTGTATTGGCATAAGGAGAAAAGCAGAGATCAATAAAACAGACTAGAGTCCAGAAATAAACCCACACATATATGGTGCCAAGATAAGTCAATGGAGCAAGGATAGTCTTTTCAATAAATGGTGCTGGAACAATTAAACATCCGTATAAAAAAAAATTAACCTTGAATCTTATCCTCCACCACATACAAAAATTTACATGAACTGGATCACAGACCTAAATGTAAAAATAAAATATAAAACTTCTAGAAGAAATCATAGATGTTTGTGGCATTGGGTTAGGCAAAGATTTCTAAGCTAGGACACACACACAAAAAAATCATAAATTAAAAAGTTGATAAAACAGAGTTAACCAAAATTTAAAAGTTCTGGTCTTTTTTTTTTTTTTTTTTTTTTTTTGAGACAGAGTCTCGCTTTCTTGCCTAGGCTAGAGTGAGTGCCGTGGCGTCAGCCTAGCTCACAGCAACCTCAAACTCCTGGGCTCAAGCGATCCTCCTGCCTCAGCCTCCCAAGTAGCTGGGACTACAGGCATGCACCACCATGCCCGGCTGATTTTTATATTATATACATTAGTTGGCCAATTAATTTCTTTCTATTTTTATGGTAGAGACGGGGTCTCGCTCAGGCTGGTTTCGAACTCCTGACCTTGAGCAATCCGCCCGCCTCGGCCTCCCAGAGTGCTAGGATTACAGGCGTGAGCCACCGCGCCCGGCCAAAAGTTCTGGTCTTTGAAAAATATTGTTAATAAGATGAAGAGACAACCCACAGACTAGGAGAAAATATTTGCAAAACACCCACCTGATAAAAGACTTATATCCAGACTATATAAAGAAAGCTCAAAATTCAATAGTAAGAAAATCCAATATTTTAAATGGGCAAAAGATTTTAACAGCCACTTCAAGGTAGAAATAAAGATATAAGAACATGAAAAGATATGCAATAATAAAATAATTAATAATTAGAGAACTGCAAACTGAAACTGCAATGAAATACCACTCAACAGCTATATGAATGGCTGAAATTTAAAAGAAAAAAAGCTGACAATACCAAGTACCAGTGAGGACACAAGAGAAGCAACTATAATTCTCATAAATTGCTTATGAGAATGCAAAATTGTACATCTGCTTTGGAAAAGAGTTTGGCAACTTCTTATAAGGTGAAACACATAACTCATACATGACCCAGAAATCCCACTCGTAGGTGTTTGTCCCAAGGGGAATGAAAAGTGCCCAAAGATTTTTATGCCATAAGCTGGAAATAACCCAAATTGTCCATCAATTGGTCAATGAATAAGCAAACTGTGGTGCAATGGAATACTATTCTGTAATAAAAAGGACATCATTAGTGACCCATGCAACATGAATGATTCTCAAGAGCATTAAACTAAGTGAAAGAAGACACAAAATATTACATACTGTACAATTCCATTTTGGTGACCTTCTGGAAAAGGCAAAATTACAGAGAACAGACAGGACAGAGAACAGACTGGTGGTTGCCAGGCGCTGGGTATGCGGGGGAAAGGAATGACTGCAAGGGGCAGGAGGGAACTTTGGGGGGGGGTGAGAGAAACGTTCTATTTCTGGATTGTGGTGGTGACCCATGATTGTCTACTTCTGTCAAAATGCATCATACAGTGCACCTACAAAGGGTGAATTTCACTGCATGTAAATTATACCTTAATGCACTTGACTTTTAAAAGGGAATGAAAAAAACTGGTGGCTCATGAGTGCATTCTCTTTGTACAGCATGACATTTCAAAAGTCTGAATTAATTGGTGAGATTTGAAAACAAGGAGATTCTAAATAAAGATTCAACTTTTCTTGAGAAGTCAGAACTACAGCACCCTGAGCATCAGTCCCTTGCAGGCTGCCACCAAGCAGTGGCTGCCTCTTTGGACAAGGCAGGCACTTTCTGTCTTCCCACATCCCCTGACCTGACCTAACTCATGGAGGTACTTTACCCGCCTGCCACTGCACTTGAGGGTTTCTTGTCCTGGTATGGGCTGCTTGAGGACAGAGGCCAGCCCTGGCTTGTTCTCACTATACCCCTAGTACTAATGAAGAGCTTGGCAAATTCCAGGTGCTTGATAAATATTGCTGAATTAGTGTGACTCATTTGCCACCTTCTCACCAGCTACTATCACTGATATTTACAACACCCAGATTGTTAACTGTCCTTTGGTCCTGAAGTCCCCAAAGAGAATCACATCCATGGCAGTCATCCCATGACCCAGAATAATGTGTCCTCTGTGTGTTTAGAAATCCCCTCTAATATGTTGTCAAGCGACGAAAATGTTTTAGGATCATTCCAACTATTCATTTTTGTCTGGAGAAGAGTAGAGTTGTTGTTTGTTTTAAAAAAAAAAAGAAAAGAAAAGAAAAAGAAAAAGAAAAGAACAATATGGGCCTGAAGGTTAATGAAAACGAAAAAGGAAGTGTGCACATTCATTTTGAATATTCTCAGATCATATTCTAGTAATTTGAGACTTGAGATAAGTAAGCTTCTGAGAAACTCTTGGGCTGTCATCAGAATTTCAGGATCTCAAGTTTCCACTGTGATGGTCAGTTTTAGGGAGGGGATATCTGACTTCTGGGTTTCCTTGTGTGGTTTTTGTTTGTTTGTTTTTTGTTATTTTATTTATTTATTTGCTTTTTTGAGACAAGGTCTCACTCTGCTGCCCAAGCTGGAGTGCCGTGGCACAATCACAGCTCACTGCAGCTTCAAACTCCTATGCTCTAGTAATTCTCCTGCCTCAGCCTCCCAAGTAGCTATACTACATGCATGTGCAGGCCACCATGCCCAGCTAATTTTATATTTTAAATTTTTATTTATTTATTTACTTATTTATTTTTTGTAGAGACAGGGTCTTGCTATGTTGCTCAGGCTAGTCTCCAACTCCTGGCCTCAAGTGATCCTCCCATCTTGACCTCCCAAAGTGCTAGGATTACATGCATAAGTCAGCACGCTCAGTCTGACTTCTATTTTAGTAAAAGCATAGTGTTACTGTTCCCAAGATGATCTTCTTTATCTTGGGGTAGGGGTGGGAATGATAAGATGGGAGGCAAGTTTTGGGACATAGTGTAAGTATCTTTGAAGTGCTAAAAATTAATATTGAGGGTAAAATATCCAAATATATTTTGGGGGCCATCTATATGTGGGTGGAGACACCAAATCAAACACTCTTGTTGTATGTCTTTAATGTTAAAAGATGAGAGAGTATGAACATATGTAATTGTACCCCATCTTAACCTTCCGTTGGCCCACCTCCCCTATTACTCTGCTTTTTGCTATAAAAAAGATCTTAAAAGAGTTGTGGCATTTCTGTGAACAATTTCTCTTCTTCCTTTCACTCTTGAACCCACTGCAATCAGACTTCCGTCCCCACTGCTCTTGGAGGCACTAAACACCTCCACATCTCCAAACCCAACAGCTACTGCTAGTCCCCACCTAACTCCATGCAGCAGCTTTGGCCAAGCTGATCCCTCTCTCCTCCTTGAACACTGCACTTTTTTCCACATGGATTTTGTTCTCTTCCCACTTTGTTTTTTTCTCCATCTCTTGCTGATCCCCCTATTCTCTGAACCCCTAAATGCTGCAGTGTCCCAGGCTCACTGCTCAGATCTCCCTCCTTCTCCATTCTCATGCTCTAGGCTTCTTATCCAGTTCTGTGCTGGTGGCTCCCAAATTTATATCTCTGGACCTGGTATCTCCCTACAACTCCAGACTACTTTGTTCAACTGGCAACCTGACATCCCCACTTGAATAAATACTTCAAGCATTACATACCCCAAACCTGAGCTTCCTACAACCTTTCCCATCTCAATTAATGGCATCTTGATCTTTCCAGTTGCTTGAGCCAAAAACCTTGGAATAATTTTGGGTCCTCTCTTTGTTTCCTACCCTTTCAATCCACCAGATAATTCTCTTAGCTCTATCTTCAAACGATGTCCAAAGTCTACTTCTCACCACCCATCCTATTGCCACCTGTCTAAGCCACCTTCATCTGCAGACCGGATTTCAACAACAGCCTCCTACCTGTTCTGCTTGTTTCCACACTTGACCTTACAGACTTTTCTCCCCATGACAACCAGGGTGGATCTTTTAAAACCGAAGCCAGATTATGTCACCCCTTTATTGGGTGTTCCAATGGCTTACACCATCTCATTCAAAAATATTAATGAAATACCAAGTCATCACCATGGCAAGTCTAGCCCCTATCGTCTCTTCCACATCATTTCTCACTACTCCCCCTTTGCTCATTCAGTTCTATACGAGCATTCCTTCTGGTCCTCAACCACCCCAAACACAATCTCTGTGCAAGGCCTTTGCACTTCCTTTTCCCTCATCCCGGAATACTCTTCCCCCAGATACACACTGTTAGGTCTCTACTCACATGCCATCTCATCGTACAGGCCTCCCCTCACCACCCCGTATAGACAAGCACATGCATGAGCATGCTATTTGCTACCCGCTATTTTACTTTGTAGAAATTACTACCACCTGACCTACAAGTATTTGTACTGTCGCTTGCTCCTCAAAATGGGACCCCATGAGCTCGCATCATGAGCACCAGGCAAGCACTTGTTAGAAATACAGACTCTCGGGCCTGTCTAATCAAGATCAGCATTTTAACAAGATCTTCCAGTGATTCGTAGGCACAGTGAAGTTTGGAAAGCACTGGGCTAGTTTCTAAACACCATGAGAACGGGGTCTTGTTTTTATTTATTACTGTTATCTCAGAATATTGAGGCACTCAAAACTCATTGAATGAATGAATGAACAAATGAACAGTTGAACCTATTCCAAATGGCCCTGCAAGTCAATGATATGTATACCAGGAGGTTGGAAAGGGGCAAGAAAGACATCCCAGGTCAAAATTATCTCCCCCCCACACACATATCACGCTATATTAGAGATTCTCTGGTAGCAGCAAACCCTTCTCTCAAAATGCAAATATATTGCCTTACTAAAATACTCATCCACAACTTACTGCGAATTATTTAAATGAAATAAGAGTCTAACATCTAACAGAATCAGCCAAACTGAGGAAATAGGAGTATAAGAAGGCTGAAAATTTAGTAAGTTCCTATTCTGTGCTGGGTACCATAACAGGCAATAGGGAAATGAAGCTAAATCAGGAACTAACAAGCTGGTGGGAAAAGCAAGCAGCCCTTCCACGGGGAGGGCCTGGGGGAGTCCCGGGGCAGTGAGAGGGTGTCAGATACTCCTTCCTACAGCACCCTGTGCCCTGGCCACAAAGAACCCTTTACTTTTCCTCTGCCTGAAATGCTACCATCAATGCTGCCAACCCCTGCTCATCCTTCAAGGCCCCCACTCTCCCAGAACTAACCGTTCCCTCATCTTATGGGCTCTGATCACACTGGAGAGTTCAAGGGCCCGTATCACCCGCTTTATGATGGCCTTCTTCACGACACATTTTCCTTTTTTTGAGACAGAGTCTTGCTCTGTCACCTGGGCTAGAGTGCCGTGGCATCGGCCTAGCTCACAGCAACCTCAAACACCTGGGCTCAAGTGATCCTCCTGCCTCAGCCTTGCGAGTAGCTGGGACTACAGGCAGCACCACCATGCCCGGCTAATTTTTCTATTTTTAGTAGAGACAGGGTCTCTCTCTTGCTCAGGCTGGTTTTGAACTCCTGACCTCAAGCAATCCTCCTGCCTCAGTCTCCCAGAGTGCTAGGGCCACTTTATCCTTATTCACCCCTGTAACCCCTGCCTGAGCACAGCACCTGGACAGAGTCAATGTGCAGTCAATTTCTGCAATTTTGTAAGAACAGCTAGCATTCGTTGAGCATTTACTGTATAAGCAAGCACTGTTTTAAACACTTTAGACACACTGATTCATGCAATCCTCACAAGAACCCAATGGGACTGAAACTATCATCATCCCCATTTTACAGATGAGAGAACTGAGGCCCAGAAAGTCACACTGAGTAGCTGATCATATAGGGATGAGCACCTGTCCCAGCATATAACAGGCATGCAAAGGTTTACTGACATGAACCGAATGGAAGATCAGTAGTTAAGAAGACTGTGAAGTCAAATTTGAACTTTACTATTTTGCCTGGAGCCGGGAAGGCAGATGAATAGAGGATGTCAGCACTTGCTGCTGCAAAGAATCTTCTTTCCCACACCAACCTCCCACATCCAAAACAGGAGTTACTGCCTGGGATCAACGGTTCCAAGGAGATGGGAGTTAGAGGGAGTTTGAAGGAGGACACTGAGGACGACAGCAGCATTTTCTTTAGGTGGAAAAGAACTCAGATACCTTGAGAACATTAAAGCAAAGAAGTTGAGGTGAGGTGGGTAGAAGTAGTCTGGGAACACACTGCAGAGGCTCCAGGACACAAAGGTGCTGAACAACTGCTACGGTATTTTCCAGAAGCAAATCTATTTTTGCCCATTTGTCAGCCAAGGCAAATGTCTTGGTCAGAAGACAAGGAACAGCAGCCATGCAAATGACACGACCACAGCAAGCCAGCACTTTTAGTAGGATCTTAACTGTCGCAGGTTTGGCTTCTCATGCAACTCAGCATCGGACGCATTCTGCAGTGAGGGGCAGCACCAAATCGCTGCCCCTCGGGAAAAGTTCCAAATTAAGTTGTTTGTTGAAAGTCAAAGGTACCCAGAATGTGTCATTCACTCTCCTCCCTCCCTTCTGCCACTGCTTTCTCCCAGTGGGGCCTTAGGCCCAGGACTCATCTGCCCTGGGAGGAGCTGCCCCAAGGGGAAATCAGAGTACAAGGGAAAGCAGGCAGGAGGTGAAACATGGAGCCCGGTCCACTGAGAGAGACACAAGTCAGGAAACCGAATCACCGGCAAACCCAAAGGAGACCACAGAGCTCGGAGGTAGACTGTGGATCCACAGGTGGGCTGGACCCCGGGGGGAACTGGTCATGAACGGTGACAACAGAAAGGGCACCCAAAAAGCACAAAGGAAGCAACAAGGAACTCCAATGAGAAAAGACAAAGGACTTTGGGGAGGACCATCAACTTTATGATTTTTACCATCATTTTAATCAAAGCATCTTTCCTAGCTGTGTGTCGCCATGACCACCACACTAAAAGAATAAAAGAAAAAAAGACACTAGGGCTAAACTCAAACAATACAGGTCAGAAGTCCTCTAAGTCAGGCTCTGGCAGCCTGAAAGAGGAGTCAAGCAAAGTCACAGAGGTTCAGAGGGTACAAAGGTGAGAGGAAAGGTCACAAATTCAAAACTGATCAGAGGAAATCATCTGACATGAGGCTGCATAGGAACAATACCCGAAAGCCAAGTTTCACTTATTACAGATGGTTGAACAGTTTTCATTATCTGCACTCAAATGGACAACATCCAAAAATAAATATCTCATAGCAGTTTACAAAACTACCAAAGATTTGAGACCCTGTAAACAAAAACTCAAGGTGTGTTTCTGAGCCAATGTAATACTAAGGTATTTATGTGTGTCTGACTCAGGATTCACCTTTTAACCATTATGCCAAATACACACCACCTGAAAACTGCTACAGGACTAAAAATTGGGGGCTAAAATTCTTCAGAGGTTTTTCTCAAGCCTGAGATACACATCCAAAGATTACTGAACTTTTTAGACATTATAATCACAACAGAAAATTCCTTGGCAGTAATCTGTACACAGACACCTCATGTCAGTGACCCTTTACGTGAAGCAAAGGAAAATGGGCTATGAATTAAGCTGTTTAACTTAATTAGAAGACAAATATTTTTAACCTGAAACCCTCTTCTCTACAACAGTGTTAGCTCCTCACAATTAGGAATTTTAGTCTAATTTGGGGGAGGGGACATGCTGGGAAAGAAGAAGTCCCCATCAGTCCTTGCTAAAAAACACAAAACTACAGGAACATACTACCTGAAGTGAGAGCTATAGTCCTTGATAAATTAAACACATTAAGAGCTCAGGATTTCATCAAAAACACAAAAGCCTGCCCTTTCCAAGTGCCATAGTAATCATTCTTAGTTCCCAGACAATTGCTGACTGCACAGTGCAAGTTTTGAAGCACATTAGCAGAATAATCCTCCTCCCTCGCCCCCAAAGAGTTACAACAGATTTCTCAAAATCGTCCAAGGTATTACAGAAATCTAGTTCCTAGGGATTGCTGGAAGTCTAAGAGCTGAGCGTGATTATTTTTAAATAACCTCCTGCAAACCGTGAATTAAATACTTGATCAGTGCCTGAATCCCTTTGCAAGGTGCAAGCAATTATTTTAGGCACCTCTGTTCCAAAAGAAAAGGGTTCCGCTATCAACACATGGGGGAAACTGCTATTTGGGAAGCTGGCATGGGAACTACCTAAACTCTCTGGCCATTTCATGCAGTTTAAGACAATGTGGACACTCAACAGAGAGCCCAAAATATAGTGGACGTCTCCACCCTGAAACGTGTCCTAATAAAACACTTCCCTTTTAAGGTGTCTTAAGCACACCAGGTCTTTATCCTAATGAAGCGTGCCTGAGGGACCACTAGGAAGATCTGCAACTTGTCCAAGAAGAAGATGCGAATGCACCTCTTTTTTTCCTTCCCCGCCCAACAGTGCCTTCCCCGGAGACAGATTTCTGACAGTTGGGCTGCCGTTGCAGCAGCAAAGGGCGGAGAAAATCCCAGAGCCGGTGCTGCAAAGACCTCTCGGTCCACCGCCACTCGGTCAGGTGCCCGCCCCGACGGGCGGCCCCGCCGCTCCAGAAGCCTCTGCGGACGCAAAGCCGCCGCCAAGTGCTTACCCGGGTCGGCCCGGCCGTGCTCCAGGAGGGCCGCCAGCAGCAGTAGTCCCAGCAGCAGCGGGGGCGGCGACGGCGGCGACGCGTCGTGGGACCCGCCGACCCCGGGGCCCCTCACGCCGGTGCCCCGCGCGGCTCCCGCGCCGGTGCGGCCGAGCCCACGCGCCCGGAGCCGGCCCCCGCGCCCCCGCGCCGCCGGCCCGGCTCCCCTCGGGCCCTGAGGCTTCGCCTCCTGCAGAGCCATGGGGACGCTTCACACATCCAGGCCGCCGCCTCGCTCCGCAGGGCGCTCGGGTCCTCAGCGGGCATCGCCGGCCATGGCCCGGGCGCCGGAGGGAGGGGGCGCCGGGCGGCGCGACTGGCTCGCTCGTCCTGCCGCGCCCGGCGGGCTCCGGGGAGCCGCGGCTTCACCCGCGCGGGGGCCGGGGCCGCATGGAGCCGCGGCGGGCGCGGGCCGGGTTCCCACGCTGCCTGTCGCCGCGCGCCGCGCGTCCCGGGCAGCGAGGGCGGGACGGGCGCCGCCCGGGGCTCCTTCCCCGGCGGGCTCCTGCAGACCGAGGGGGCGAGGCTGCGGCGCACGGGACTGGCGGCCGCGGGCGCGCTCGGGTCCCTTCCTCCGGCCGCCGCCGCTGCCTCTCCGCCCGGCTCGGCTCGCTGTTCTCCCGCTCGCTGGGGTCCGGGTGCCAGCTCCGGCTCCGGCCCCGGCTCCCGGGCCGCGAGTGCTACTGCAGCTCGGAGCGGCGCCTCATTGACAAAGAAAGCACGTAGCCACCGGAGCGGGCGAGGGAGGCGAGGCAGGCGCGCGCGCGCATCCCCGCGCGGAGCCACCGCGCGCCCCCCGCTCCCGCGCGCCCGGCCGGGCCCCGGACCCAGGAGGGGGACCCCTCCCGGCCGCTCCCGCGCCCCGGCGATGCGCCTGGGGGCTTCCCTCCCCCTGTCTCTCCCACCTCCTCCCCCACCTGGAGGAGGGAAGGTCGGCGGGAGAGGTCGTCTGGCCCGAGAAGGGGGGCAAACGGTCTCGGTCACCGTGCCGACGCGGCCAGAGAGCGCTTCAGCCTGGATTTGGAAAAGCTCTTTGTGGATGGGCGGGCGCGCTTTGTGCTGTTTGTGCACTACTTCTCTGAGGGGCCAGCGAACACTCGCACGCCGTTACCTCTGAGGAGCTGAGGAACTGAAGCGGCTGTGGCCTGGTTGCGACAAAACGCTGGATTAAAAACACCTTATAAATATGTGTTGCAGCCATACTACGTGCACACCAGTGCACTGCGCTTTGGGAAGACCCGAGACGGGGGAGTTTTTTCAAAAAAGGCCCTCCCTGCAAACAAGAGAGTTAAGCAGTCACTACCCAGTGGGACTAAAGGCCCCCCCCCCTGGGGTGAGCTGAATGGGTCTCCCGCTCTTCCCCTTGCCAGGCTTGATGGCCGTTAGCAAGTAACCTAGGTCATAGGAGTCCATATGTCCTTCAATCATTTAATATTAAGCGCCCACTGTTTGCCAGCTACTATGCTAGGCACTGGGGATACGAGAAGTGAGTAAAAACACACATCCCTGACCTGGAGAAGCTCAAACTCTGTTCATTCAACAGTATTTATTGACCGCCTGTTACGTGCCAGGCCCTGTTCTAAACACTGGGACAAGAGCCATGAACAAAAGCCCTGCCCTCCTGCAGCCGACATTCTAGTGGCCTAAACAGATAAGTAATAGAATATCAGACAGTGATAAATGCTGTGGAGTAAAATCAGAGTAAAAGAATGAAACGCGAGGAGGGGTGTTGCCGTGTTGAATACGGTGAAGAAAAGCCTCACTGAGAAGGTGACATGGAGCAAAGACCTGAAGGAGATGAGAGAACAAGGCTTGCAGGAAGAGCATTCCAGATAAAGGGAACAGCGAGGGTGAAAGCCCTGGGGCAGAGCGTGCCTGCTGCGTTCAAGGCACGGCAAGTTGGCCAGTGTGTCTGGAAAAGTGTTAAATCTCAGGGTGCATCTGTAGGATAGAAATGACACCACATTTCATCTAAGACGCATTCTTTCATATGTTAACTTCTCAGAAGTCAGATGTGTCTTATAATGTACCTAAGATGCGTTGAAATATAGTAATACCTTGTTGGAGGTTATGATTTAATCTGGCTCTTTCATTAAATTCGTTGTGTTTTGGTTTGTTTCAAGAAACTTGCAGTCTAATTGAGGCGATAAAGCAAGTCAAGAAATCAGGTTGAGACCCTAAGGAGAAAGCCAGTCCCTGGCCTTGATTCAGGCAGCATCGCAAGACAAGACAAGAATGGTCCTGCAGCCAGCGGCGATCCCAGGGACAGGAGGTGGGGGACGATGATGTCCAGGCACAGTGGGACTGACAGAGGGGAGGGTTTGGAACCGCTTAGGTGCTGAAGGCCCAGGTGCACATGCAGGGAGCAGTGGGCTGAGCAGAAGCAGGGAAGGAGGCAGAAAAATGCAGCCTTGGGGGGTCACTTGTTTGAAGCCCAGCGCTCAGGTCAGAGAGGGGAAGGGATGTCGAGGCCAATTTGTGGAAGGCTTTCAACAAATTTGGGCTTTTCCCCAAAGTGAGGGAGCAGGAGGGGGAAGGTGGGTCACTCTCAGGAGCACCAATAATCCTGAACCAGGCTCTGAGTTAAGAGGTGAGGACACAAAGGTGGGGGTGACTCCCAGCCCTTCTGTGCACCTGGACTATGTGGTGTCGAGGGGGGGAGCTGGACAGGCTGGCTGGATCCGTACAGGAAGGGACCTAAAGTTGCTGGCCTGAGTGAGAGAGAAGACCCAGAAGGGGAGAGGCTGTATGTGAAGCAAGAGAGGCAAGACCAGAACATGAGAGCTTCTCCATGAGAGCTTAGAGAGAGAGGAGAAAGATTTGGGGGACAAGTGCCATAGGGGTGAAAGATAGCAAGCGCATATCTCAAACAGGTATGCTGTGTTGCAGGTGGGATTGTCTCTTCACCATTATTTGCCAGACTTAGAACAGACATAAACTACTTTTCAGTTTTCGGTTGTTAGAACTGGTGTTTCAGCAATCTGCCTCCCTGATGAGGCGGCCCCAAGGCCAGACCCCATCTCTCCTCGAGAAGCCCACAGTCTAATGAGGCAGACAGACACACACAGCGGGAATTTCAGAGCAACGTGGTGAAGATGCGACAGAGGTATGTGCAGGTCACCCGTCATCGTGGGAATGTGGCGAAGGGGTGGAGTTTCTTCCTGGAGGAGAAGAAGAGGGGAAAGAAGAAACATTAAAGTTGGAGTTTGCCAGGTACCACAGTGGCAAGGTAGCAAGGCGTGAAGGTTTGCAGCATTTTGCAGGGAAGGGGGCGGAATCTGGTGGGAGTAGCAGAGGGGCCTTAGGGCGATTCTGGTTCAAAGCAGGAGAGCCAAGTTGGAGGCAGCAGTGGAAAGCCTAGGATGCCATGGTATGGAGTTTGTACTTCATCTCATCCAGTAGGAACAACTCTGGATGAACTTCCTGCTGGAGCAGGAAGGCTGATGAGATCCCTGACTGGTAAGTGACTGTACAGGCTCTGAAACTTTACTTAGATTTAAATTCAGGCCCTATGCTTTACTAGCAGCTGTATAACTTTGGACATAATCTCTTCATATCTTTATACCTCATCTATAAAACTGGAAATGATAAGAGTAACTCCTGCTTTGGGTGGAATTGACACATGTGAAGCATTCTGAAGTACACTCGACATGCAGTAAGCACTCAATCTTCTTATATATGACAACTGCAAACCTCTGAAACCAGTAAACCCTTTTGTTAACTTTAGTTTATTTAAACTACAGCTTTGAGACTTTCTCAATATGTAAATGTATTGCTATAGAGCTTTAAGAAGTCAATGTCTTTTGTGCAAAGCATTTTGTTAGGCAGGAAAAAAGATCAGTCTCTGGGTGATGGTTTCAGGCCCACAATTGAAATTTCTGGCATTACCATGGGGGTGGTAAATAGCTGGGCCTCTGCCTTCATTATTTTTGTAATAAGCAAATGTTTCTACTCTAGTTCTGATCTTCATTACTGACACTCCTTGCTGGTGCAAAGCCCAAGTCTACACTGAACTCCTTCTTTCATGCACCTGGGATAGTTGTAGGTTCTTCGGTTCCTACAGTGAGCAAAGCCCTGCCCCCACCCTGACTGAGCTCAGTACTTAGAGTCAAGTGGGGGAGATGAGTAAACATACAGTCAGAGCAAAGTGCTGAGAGAGGAGACTACAGAGGCAAGCAAGGGACATGTGCCCACGTATCTTTATAGACTATAGTGGCCTAAAGTGCCATGGTGTATATTTCAGACATCTTATAGATTCCTCAAATAAACAAGGAAGAAGTTTAAAATGAAAATTTAAACATGTTTTTCTTTGGTTCCAGTGACCTTGAGAAAACACTGCATATAACTGGGATGGAACATTTCCTGGGCCTTTCCTGCATGGCACTGCGAAAAATGCTTGTCATGGCCATATGGGTGCCCTGAAGACAGGAATTGCCCCCACGGCAAAGAGATGCAGGTGAATTAACAATGGGGGGTCAGTGGGGAGAGCAATGGGAGAGAGAGAGGAAGCAACCAAAGGAAGCTGTTGCAGAAATGTAGGCCATCTCAGTTTCCCCTTCTCCTTATATCTAAATCTATTTTTCTAAAAACAATTTCCCAAGCTCTCCCTAAGACCTAGGACAACAGTCCCAACAAGATGGTGACAGCACCCCCAGGACAGCCCTCAGTCTCTGCGTATGTGAGGCTGATCTCTGTCCTCAGGGTGGCCCCCACGGCAGCCTAGCAACTCAGTGTTTGTTTGTTGACTTGAACTTAACTTCTGTTGAGGACATTTCAACTCCCCCAAGTTCTGGCTAATTATCCTCTAAATCCTCCAGTGGGAGGAGGCTGTTTTTATTTGTTTGTTTCTTGTTTGTTTTTTAACCACCAATGACCAGTTTGTCTCTAATTAATATTTCTGTTCCTTCTGAGGTTCATCCAGTCACAGAGCAAGGATATGGTCCTTGTTCTTTGACACTGAAGGGCTAGCTCATTTTTGACCATATCTCTTGGTCCTCAAGTTCTTGCTTCGCTGTGTTAAGCCTTATTCTCAGGCTCTAGACCATGGGAACCAGGATTGGCTATTGAAAATCTCAACGATTTCCAACCTGAACTGGAGTCCTGACTCCATTCCTTATAACCTTGAGAAAAGGTAACCTTGAGAAACTGGTAACCTTGAGAAAAATTTAAAACTCTGTACCACCCTATCCCTTTCAGAAAACTAGAAATAGCTGCCCAAGATATCAAGGTACATGCTGTCTACCCAAGGTATATCAAAACACATGTCCACACAAATACGTCTATACAAATATTTGCAGCAGCATTATTCACAGTAACTAAAAAGTAGAAACAACCCAAATGTCCATCAATTGGTGAAAAGATAAACAAAATGTGGTACAACAGAATACTACTCATCAATAAAAAAGAACAAACGACATGCTACAACACTGATGAACCTTGAAAATATTATGCTGAAGAATCCAATCACAAAAGGCCACATATTATATGTTTCCATCTGTAAGAAATGTCCAGTAAAGGCAAACCAAAGAGACAGAGAGTAGATGAGTTGTTGCCTGGGGCTGGGGGGTGAAAATGGGGAGTGACTATAAATGGGCACAAGATTTCTCTTTAAAATGACAGGGATGTTCTAAAATTAGATTGTGATAATGGTTATACAACTCTGCAAATATACTAAAATCCATTGAATTGTACATAGTACACTTAAAACGAGTGAATTTTATGTTGTGTAAGTCACATCTCGATAAAGCTATTCTAAAAAAAAGTTAACCTGGCATAGGTGCTCAATAAACCTTAGATATTATTGTTACATAAAGTCTCCCTGAAGCACACAAAAAGAAAAAGGATTATACTTAAAATTTCATTTTAAAGTTCTATCATTTTTGAAAGGTCTATAAGAAGTGTATTATAAACAACACATATTCTAACAAGGATATCAGCCCACTAGCAATAAATGTCAATCCCCTCAAACAACCAATGCCCCTTCTCATTTTCCAAAGACACTTCTGTTTTATTAGGAGGGCCAACTGATGTATTTCAGACTAGATGAAACCATTACCCCTTTAGAGGCAACATGCACAATAACAGCACTTTCCATTCTTGAGTACCTGTTATGTGCCTGACAGTAGACACTTTCTGTATATTAACCCAATCACACAATCATTTCTTCACAATGCCTGATTTAAGCCATCATTTTAATCTTTACTCCATTCATTCAATAAATCTTTACTGAGCACTGACTACATATGTCAAAAATTCTGTTCACTAGGGCTATAGGAATGAGTAAGATAAAATCCACAGCCTCAAGGGTCTCAGGAAATAGCAAGGGAGAAATAAAATTATAAAACATTTATGCCATAGGTGAAAATTCCATAAGGAAGGAGCTATTAAATATATTCCTGGGTCAGGGATGGCTTACAGAGGAGGTGGCACTTGAGCTAGGGCATGACAAGCAGACAGGATGGCAAGAGGGCAAGAAAGAAGGCACTTTAGCCATGCCAAGGTGTGGAATGTTAAATGAACAGGTATCTACAAACAAGACCAAGTAGCTAATGTGGCTGTTTAGTACAAGAAGCAGTGAGGGATTCTATTGGAGGCAAATGAGGAACATATCATAGAGAATTTTGTCCACAACCATACCACCATGAACGCGCCCCATCTCATCTGATCTCGGAAGCTACGCAGGGTCGCGCCTGGTTAGTACTTGGATGGGATAATTTAATGTCCTCCTAAGAGACTTGGACATTATCCTGAAAGTAACAGTCAAGATTTTAAAGTAGGCTGGCATTCAAAGGCAACTCCAGAATTTTCACATGAGGAGCTTTGGGAAAATAGTCAGGGACTCGGCTTGAAGCTGAATTTGAGAGGCAGAACCCTGCTTTCACTGAGAATGTATGTTTACTTGCCCCAAGCATCTCCTTGTCACCTCTGCTCCTATCTTGATCAAAATTTTGAAAAGACCACCTGGTGAGTAATTTTAAAAAGAATTTTAAAAATACGACCTGACAAATCATGAGGAGGCTGGGAAAGAGGGGTGGACTAGAAGCAAGGAAGTCAGATAAGAGCATTAGTTTGAACAAGTTCCTAGGTCTGAACCAAGGTGGAAGGATGAGGATGGGACAGGACGGGAACAGTGTTGAAGTGGAGCTGACAGGGGTAACCAGTGGTACCAGGGCTGAGAGGAGTAGAAGGGTGATAACCCTTCAAATAACCATACTTCTAATTAGGTGTAAGTGTAGGTTCTCAATCAGATAAAATAATGCCATTAAAATAAAAGGTTGGTATCCAAGAGGGGACCTAGAACCAACCCCCCACAGGTACTGAGACATGACTGGACTTCTTCACCAATTGCTATGTGAGATTTGCAGGGCCTCCCTGCCCTGACTATTCTTTCTATTGGCCACGTGAGTCTTTCGGGCTAATAATATGTCACAGAAGTGATACTGCGCCAGTTCCATTCATAAGCTTGAAAAACCATTGAAAGGTCCAACTCTGCATCTTTTCCCTCTCCAAAGGAGAGCAGATCCAATATTTATGATTCTTTCAGTCAAATTCTAAAAAGAAGACTCGTGGAGCACACAGCACCTGCAGACAGGAGTAGAACAGCCACCAGTCTGGGAGTAACCTAGAACAAAAGAAAGAATAAGCCCCTGTTGTTTTTTAGCTAGATTTCGGGGGTCATTCATTACTGCAGTATAACCCAGCAAAAGCTGACCAATAGATTCTCTCAGCTATTGATAAAAAAAAAAAGCAAGGCTAGAAAGGAAATAGAAGAGCTAGAAATAAATGTTGAATGTTTAAAAAGTTATTACATTTTCAAAACTATTCTCTTTACGAATACCAAGAAGACATAGAATAAGGTTGTAGGCTTATTATAACCCTGTAGATTATTTGAATACAAGTTATCAGGAGAGTTTGAAGAATATCGATCTTGGTGATAGCTCTGAGGCTATGCAATTCCTCCTGAGAGCTTAAGTCACAGCCCTCTGCCATGAACATAAATGGGAAGTACTGAGTGCTTTATGAGGTTCTACGGTGATGTGCTGGGTCTGGCTTGTATCAGCTTGTAAGAGCTGATTGTTAAATTTCCAGGAATTTTGTGAAGCAGTTGTTAAACACAGTCATCATTAAAAATTGAATTACATAAAGTCACAATTAAATTATATTAAAAACAAAGGTAAATACAGGCAACCCTTGCTGCACATGGTTCCAATACATGCATGAATTTCAGTTATCACAGTTTAGTTAGATAACACCAGTCTGCCAACAACACAGTTCAAATTTTAGTCACCATAGTTTATTAACCTGGTGACTGCATAAAGTACAAACCTCACTGCTAGCAATTTGGTCCACAAACCACTGTGTAAGTAATAGATGTGCCTCCTGATCAGTGACCGATCACTTTCTTCAAAGACTGCCAATGACTGGTCACTGCTCATCTGTCATTCAGTTCATGCAGACAGCAGAGCATGTGGTTGTGTTACCTTCTTGTCTTCCAGTGACAAACCCACATGACATTTGACAAAAATGGATATAATCAAAAGAGCAAATTGACCGACAAAGATGAAAGTACAGCAAAGAAATGAAAAGTGATTACTCTGGCTGTAAAATTTGACTTAAACATAAATGGAGTTAAAGAAGAAATAGCTGCTTGTGGGAATGCTGGCACCCTGCCGTTCTAGAAATGGTACAGTGGCAGCCAGAGGAACTCGGGGAAGGAAAACTTATCAACATAAACGACCAAAGTGGTTCTGACAAAAAGGACAAAGATATCCCAGAGAGGAAGTGAAGCCGAAAAAAAGATTGACCTTAGAGGAATTCCCAGAGATATTTCATGGCATTCAAAGAACAAAGGCTAAAATTCTGGAAGCTGATCCAAACTTAGAAAGGAGTATGACAATTTTCCAAGGTATAGACAAAAGGAATCCTAAGTTATATGATGAGAAGAATGCAAGCACCGTTTAAACTACTAAAAAGTTTTTTACAAAGAAAAGTTTAATTCTCGATGTTTCTGATGTTTTAAATTGGTGTGTGCGATATAAATATTAGCTTTACTATTTTTTCATTTCTCTCTACATTTATAACCAACAGTAAGAGACTCTGTAATGCTTTAACAAAAATGTTAGGCGCAGTAGCTCATGCCTGTAATCCTAGCACTTTGGGAGGTGGGGTGGGAGGATAGCTTGAGGTTAGGAGTTTGAGACCAGCCTGAGCAAGAGCAAGATCCCCTCTCTACAAAAACTTAAAACATTAGCCAGGCATGGTGGCACATGCCTGTAGTTCCAGCTGCTTGGGAGGCTGAGGCAGGAGTATCACTTAAGCCCAGGAGTTTGAGGTTGCTGTGAGCTATGCTGACTCCACTGCACTCTAGCCTGGACTAAAAATATCACTTTGCATGGTTTCAGCTTGCACAGTCATTTTTATTGTTCCACACCACTGAGCAAAGTGAGGACTTGTACTCAGCTCTTATCACTTTCTATTATATTATTATCTGTGCTTTTGAAGTTATTTATGTCTATTGTATGTATACATAATGGTGCACATCTTTTTCCAACTCTATATTCAGAGACATCATGTAGGTAGCTTCCTTGGCAGAAGCATTTACACCATGGAAATTGGCAACACTACAAATCTGGGCTTGATTTATTATTTCATTGATCATCTAGAGTTAAGAAAGTGATGGAGAAAAAGTTAATGCAGAGCAAATTTAAAAGTGCATCATATCTATACTATACACCATGAATGGCAAAAAAAAATCACAAAGGAGGGAAGGAATATTCTTCCAGTATTTGAAAACTATCATCAGATTGAGCAAAGAATTGACTCATGTCATTGATGAAAAAGTGAAGTTCCAACATATATGTCTTTGTTGTTTCACTTTAGTCTTAAATGTAAAAGAAAATAATAGTAACCATTTATGTCAGAACTATACTTATTGCTCAATACCATGAGCAACTTCTTTGCTAAATCAGATAGTAAAGAAGCACTTATTCCTAGCCTGACTTTGTCAAATCCTGGTTAAATGATAACCTTAAGTTGGCTATAGATACAAGACTTTGGCAAAACTCAGTGAAAGCACTGAGAGAACCAACTGGCCATAAAGAATTTATAATAAAAAGTATTGCATACTTCATTATCATTTATGAATTACGTGCTACCATTCTTTATCTTAATATAATTTATAATAAAATTATGTAAATACATGTGCATATTCCCCCTCACACCCCTCCCCCAGCTCCATTTGCCAGCTGGGAAACAGTTGCCAGCACTGAACTTAGAGAATGTCATTAGGTAGGCTTTATAGTCACACAGGGACTTCAATTTCAGCACTGCTTCTTTCTATGTTATAATAAGTAAACTACTGAGCCTCTCTAAGCCTTTTCCTTCTTCTGCAAAATTTAAAAAAGAAAAAGGAAAAAATAAAATAAAGAAGGACTTGGCACAAGAAGGGGTTGTCGTTGTAAGAATAAGCTACACAAAGACTCTGGTACAATCTAGGTGTTGAGTGACTGTTACTCGTGCTCACCTTTTCCCTCCTGCTTTTTCCTCTCACCTTTTCCCTCCTGCTTCCAGCTGCCAAATCCTGTAAGTTTTACTTCTTTTGCTGGAGATAAAATGATCACATTTCTGGACTACATGGCAGTAAAGGAATGGATGGGTGAGTGGATGTCTTCCTTTGATTCCATAAGCTAGTCTGAGTAGTCATTTAAGAATTCACTGGGGCTTGAAATCTTTTATCATGTTTTAAAAATCTATTTACAAACATTAGGGACGCCTCACACTGCAGTACCGGTGACCACGGAACACAGCCTATACTGCCCCTATTTCAGCTTCATTTCTTTATTTTGTTTAGAGTTATTATGGGACCAACCTGAAGGAAAGATTATGCAGCAGTCCCCAACCTTTTTGGCACCAGGGACCCGTTTCACGGAAGACAATTTTCGACGCCAGCGATGGGGACGGGAGCGGCCTAAACATAGAGACAAGTTTTGCTCACGGCCCCTCCTCCCTAAGTTTCGCGGAAGCCAGAGTTTCCACGGGCGGGGCGGGGAGGGCGGCGGCGCGCCGCGAGCCCGGGCCGGTGGCAGCGCGCGCACGGGGCGCGGGGAACGTCCTCCCCCTGCCGGCCGTACAGCAGCATAGCCGTACTGTGTAGAACAGAACGGAATTACCCAATGTCAAAAGTGAAAGGAAACTCAGGGTAACTATTCCAGCAAACCAGCTCCTCACAGACCAACTCTGGACTGCAAACAACTTGTGTTCAGGGTACATCATATTTAAAATAATTTTTTTAGAAAACCTTTGAGTTAGTTGCCAACATCTCACTGACTTCCCTGTTTCTGTTTTCTCAAGAAACTAGATGTTGGTACACACTGGTCTGCCATCCTACCTGCGTTTCCCGCCTCCCTTGGATGAGGCCTTTTGACCCTGCACTGTGCCACAGTGCCCGCCCAGTCTGCCTCATTTTACTTATGTCGCCTGCTCAGCCCTTGCTGCTTTTGATGTGCAACCCCAAGCATTCTCAGTTTACCAAAGAGTAAAACGAAATCCAAACTTGATCAAAATAATACTACCTAGTTAGTAGCAAAGCAGATGATAAAATTTGAGTCTCCTAAATTCCATTCAACAGATACTTATTGATTTCATTCATTCATTTAACAGATAGTGCCTACTATGGCCAGGCACACAGCAACATCAAAGATTCTCTTAGAGAGTCTACAAGATAAAAATGGTCTTTCTATTGAGAGTTTATAGTTAGTGGGGAGAGCAGAAGGGTAATTATTAATACAAGAAATATGATGGTGATGGAAGAAGGGAAAGGGGAACTATGTGATGCTGCAGTACAGTTTCTGCTCCCACCTCAGCACCTGGTTCATCATCACTGCAAGTACAGGTATTACCAAGATTTGCTAAATAATGCCCTCAAACCCTGGAGCCCACATTTATTCAACACTCACTGGGCACAAGTGCTAAATATTGGAGAAGCAGCAGTAAATGCTGCATTCTGTAGATTATTTTCTCCAAGTATGTCCTCTAAAATAGTCACTCATCCTTCTCCCTGTTCATCCTTCCTGCCTTTGGAATTACCATCTGCAATCAATGTGCTACACTAAGAAGGAGTCAGAAGTCAGTGATATTCACGGCAGTGTGCAGTGGTTGCTGGGCAAGCGACAGCTCTGCAGAAACAGGAGTCAGGTGTGAGCTTGAGTAACTGGGATCCGGAATCAATGCCAAACTAAGTAGAAACTAATTGTGGTCACCAACACTAATGACACTGTAATTGGAAATAGTACAAGAAAACGGAATTACTTTTGTATTTGACTCATAAAAATTACTCAGACTAGGTCCTTTGAAACCTGGGCTTTTTGGAGAAATGGCTGATTCCAGGTCTGAGATAGGAAAGGTACAAGGTGAGCCTAAGACACCTTTTGGGGCCAGAAAGTAAGGAAACATTCAGAGACTAATGTGGTGATGTCAAAAGGATTCAGGAGTTTTGGAGCTAACTGCTAATGTTAACTTACTGAATAAAGCAAAATCCATGAATCCACAGTGATGACAGGGAGAGAGACAGAGAGAGACAGAGAGAGACACACACACATGCCCAAGAATGTGCATGTGCACACACACAGGGAGAAAGGCAGAAAGCCTGTTGTTATAGAATGATGCCAGGCCATGAATGCAGAAAGAATGATAAAATTGAAAATCATCATTTTGCAACCCCCTAGTGAAATAACTGATTCAGACAGCAATCATTAATGGGTGATAAAAACAGCAAGTAGTCCATTTGGGTGTGGTGGCCCATACCTTTAATCAACCAGGACTTTTGGAGACCCAGGCAGGGGAATACCTTGAGCACTGGAATTCAGGGTTAAAGTGAGCTATGATCAGGCCAAGCCACTCCAGCCTGGGCATCAGAGCAAGATCCTGTCTCAAAAAGAAAAAAACAAAAACAAAAAAACACGGAGCAAAATGTTGTTGATACTGTCAAAGTAGCACCTCACAGGTGACAATGTCAAGATTGCTAGTCACCTCTTTAACCAAGTGTCATCACTGACAGTGGACAACCTGCCATTATGTGCTTCCTGATGTGCTGCCATGAGGACACAACTATAATTATCCTTACACATGAACAGACACTGAATCTAAACAGGGCATTAGACCCCACTGTACAGAAAATACAGGGATGAGATAATTAGCATAAAGAAACAAACAGATAAATCCAGAATGTACAGTATTCTAGCCTGAACTTTTCAAAAATGGCATTAAGAACAAAAAGATGAGGGTACTGTTCTGGATTTTAAGTAGTCAGTACATGTCATAACCAAATGCAATGTGTAAATTCTGAATGGCTCCTGGCGTGAGGAGAAAATAGCTACCAAAGACATTCTTGAAACAATGGGAACATTTGACTATGGACTGAAAATTAGATAAGTATTATAGAATTGTTAATTTTGCTACATGTTATAAGGTTGCATGGTTAGCTGAGAATGTAATCATTCTTACAGATGTATGCTCAAGTATTTTGGGGCAAAGTGTGATTACCCACAAATGGCTCAATTTAAAAATTTTAAATATCTTTAAATGTATATACAATTAAAAAATTTAAATATGTAAAGTTAATGAGGCAAAAGTGAACTGGTGAATCTAGGAGGTTATTCATTATACTATACTTTTTCTTGTATTTTTTAATAAAAAATTAAGTTAAAAAATAGAGATTCTACAAAAGAAAGTGAGTTAGATTCTCCATAGTCACTGAGGAAACAAACACTGATTAGAATAAAGCTGATCACTGTAAAATTTTGCATTTTGGCATTCAAATGTTTCTGAAGTTTGTAAAACATGCAAAATGCTTCTTATAAATTGAAGTAGAAAATATCAGTATCTAAAGTTGTTTACATGTACATTATTTTAACTATCTGAAAACTTACATTTTTATGAGTTTTAAAGTATCTGTTTCTCTGAATTTCCCAAGTATACTGTAATCATGTATTACGTTTATGATGGAATATGAAACATTAACATCTTATTTTTATACTTCAAACAACCATAATTCTAATTAGGTGTGAGTGTAGGTTCTCAATCAGCTAAAATAATGCCATTAAAAGGTTGACAAAAATTAACATCAAATGGGCCACAAGCCTAATAAAAGTTAAAACTATAAAACTTCTAGAAGAAAACATAGGACAAAGTCTTTGCAACTTTGTCCTATTGCCTTTGCAACAGGCAAGAATGTCTTAGGATACAAAAAGCACAAACCATAAAAGAAAACATTGGTAAGCTAGCTGTACTTTAACAAAATATAAAACTTTGCTCTTCCCCAATACCCTGTTAAGAAAGGATAAGTCACAGACTGGGAAAAAAAATATTAGTAATACAAACCTTTTCACAAAATACTAGTATTCATCCATCTCATCCGTACTGCTTCAACCGTCTCCTCCCTAGTCTGGCCCTGCACTCTATTCTCTGTACGATATACAAATTGTCGTATTGTTTGCCTGCTTAAAATCCTCCCATGGCTTCCTACAATATACGGAATTAGATCTACACTCTTGTCTTGGCAAAAGGCTTGCCTGCCCACCCCTACAGTTACATTTTCCATCTCCCACCACCCACTCAAACACTATGTTCTAACTAGAGGGACCACCTTCCTGTTCTGCTCATATTAAAAGCTAATTCCTTTGTACTTGCTGCTCACTCTGCCATATTCTTCCCCTGCATGGCTGACCAGCTTTCTCCTTGTCACAGCTCAAGTGTCATCTTCTCAGAGGCATTCCCCGACATGTCCCTCCAGTCGCCTTATCACCATATTGTTTTCACGTACCCTACCTGAATTTGTTCAGTTTTTCTCCCCCACGAGAAGCTTAAGATCTGTAACAGCAAAAGGATCTCTGTTTTGTCTACTGGTATGTGCCTAGCATATGGTGCTTGGAACACAGATGTTTCAAAAGTATTTTTGTATGACGCACACTCACCATGGGCCAGGCACTGTGCTGGCTACTAGTGGCCAATGGTTTAGATGTGTTGCTCAAAGCCTATTTCATCCTATTACCTTCCTTTAGAAAAAAATATTTTACACTCCTTGGTTCATTTAAATAGCTCAATACTTCTTTGTATTTTTCAACAGGCAAATCTACTTTCAAGTAAATTGCAACATCTGGATTTCATCTAAATGTAGAATCAGTGCTTTGGCCTAAATAAAATGTTCATATTTTGAACTCACCCCCCACTAGAATGACTCAAACAAAAGAAAAAAAACATATAATGTGTTAGTGAGGATATAAGATAATATAACTCTCATACAGTGCTGGTAAGTGTAAATTAATTTAACTACTTTGGAATACTATTTGGCAGTATCCAATAAAGTACAACATATGTATAACCTATGACCTAGTAATTCCATACTTACATATATACTCAAAGGAAATGCATTCCTTTGTTCACCAAAAGATATGAACAAAAAATTCATGGCAGCACTATTCATCATAGCCAAAAAGTGTTAACTATTCAAATGTCCATCAACAAAGTAAATTGTTATACACACAAATGAATACTCTATGATAATGAGTAAAATAAACTATACACATTGATGTATCTTAAAAATAAATGTTTAACAAAAGAGGCCAGACACCAAAGAGTGCATCTATGTTATATTTCAACTAAAAGTTTACAGAAAAAGAGGAGAAAGGGAGAGAGGGAGATTGGAGTGTTCCCCTAAATATTATCCTATTGATGTTGCCTCTAAAGTTAGATCCTTGAAGTATGAGGTTGTGGTATTTGAAAACATAACTTAAATTGGCCTACTACAATCACATTCTTTTGAAGTCTCATGTTTTATATCTTAACACGTTTTATATCTTAAAAGTCCATGTGAGGCCGGGCGCGGTGGCTCACGCCTGTAATCCTAGCACTTTGGGAGGCCGAGACGGGTGGATTGCTCAAGGTCAGGAGTTCGAAACCAGCCTGAGCAAGACCCCGTCTCTACCAAAAATAGAAAGAAATTAATTGGCCAACTAAAAATATATATATACAAAAAATTAGCCGGGCATGGTGGCGCATGCCTGTAGTCCCAGCTACTCGGGAGGCTGAGGCAGTAGGATTGCTGAGCCCAGGAGTTTGAGGTTGCTGTGAGCCAGGCTGATGCCATGGCACTCACTCTAGCCTGGGCAACAAAGTGAGACTGTCTAAAAACAAAACAAAACAAAACAAACAAACAAAAAAAAGTCCATGTGGAAACAACCCAAGTGCCCATCAATGCATAAGTAGATTAATAAAATGTGGTACATGTACCACATTTTAGTAGGAGTACTATTCAGCTGTAAGAAACAATGGTAATACAGCACCTCTTGTATTTTCCTGGATAGAGCTGGAACCCATTCTACTAAGTGAAGTATCCCAAGAATGGAAAAATAAGCACCACATGTACTCACCAGCAAATTGGTATTAACTGATAAACACCTAAGTGGACATA
This sequence comes from Microcebus murinus, assembly GCF_040939455.1. Classification (NCBI taxonomy): domain Eukaryota; kingdom Metazoa; phylum Chordata; class Mammalia; order Primates; family Cheirogaleidae; genus Microcebus; species Microcebus murinus. The sequence continues at coordinate 32,272,357 of NC_134107.1, forward strand.
CAGGAATAACATTTATCAGGCAACGGGCAGATGGCAGGGTGGAGGAGGGGATGGGATATACATACATAATGAGTGCGATGTGCACCATCTGGGGGATGGGCACACTTGAAGCTCTGACTGGGGGGCGGGGGGGGGGGGGGAGGTGGGGAAAGGCAACACACGTAACCTAAACATTTGTACCCCCATAATATGCTGAAATAAAAAAAAAAAGTCCATATGAATGCCCTATTCTTCATCCATGTATACTGAAGTATTTCCCTCAGAAATATTTGAGAAAACTAATATTCAAGGAAAATGAGCCATGGTTATCCTGTGGTTGCAGGTACTTCTGGCACACTGACTGCCTCAGACTTCAGTTAAAAAAGAACTGGTAGAAAGTATATTAGTTATGGTTAAATAGCCTGGTTCATATCTCAGTTTCAAATTCATTAGCAGTGTGACTTTGGGCAAGTTCCCTAAATATTTGCTCCTATGCTCTCATAGAACAAAGACAATACTTATCTCACAAGGTAGCACTGAGAGTTAAATAAGATGATATAAGTTAGGTATTCAATTTCATTAACCTCTCCCTTCCCTAACCTATATGGCAGTACTGAGGTGGAAAAAAAGTCAACAAGTTGTTTGCGGCAATATATATATTTTAATTCAAAGTGAATTGACAGTAATACACCATAAATTCTTATTTTGACACTCACCAAAATAGTCACCTGGAAAACCCGCTTTTTGTGACAAAGTACAGAAGGCTTGGTCACATTTAAATCACTGAGAACTAGAGAGAAATACTATCGCAAACCGTAATAGACATTACATCCATAAAAGTTTTCCCAGTCCTTATTGTAATATTGCACAGTGCAATTGCTACATGGCAAACTAGTGTAGCATAGAAGTAAAAGCAAAAACAAACAAACCAAAGAAAGAAAGCCACAAGTCTAAGGTTAACAGTTCAAACTTAGTAATCAAATCTATTATCATTGGGTTCATTAAAACAAATCTTCCTACACCTTGCAGTGTATGATTTAACTTTTAGTTAACACAAACCAAGTTTAAAATTAGCAGTAGAGATTTTAAAAATGAAAACATTTTGCTAATACAGTAACATATTTAATTAAACACCCTGAAAGAAAAAAACCAACTAAATATCAGAATATTTGATAAAAAATAATTTGTAAATTAAAATAGTATGCAAATATGCAACTTGGAAATCATGCAGTGTTTTATTTAAGAAAGCTGTAAAATCAAATAAAACTGATAAAAATGGTTTTAAAAGGATATAAAATCCAGATTCTTTCATCAATATGCTAAATATAGAATTTAGCAAGATTTTGGAATTTTTTAAACACATTAAAAAGCCCATGATTGCAATTATAAGAGCAGTGTACTTAACTGGAATAAGCCTTTATGAAATATTACTATTATATTATGAAAATGTTGAAGGTTACCATTTACTATCAATTTAACAAGACTACTTTAAGTCTTGAAACTTAAAGACAGAAAATATGACACTTCAGGGCAGTAAACACAGCCCTGAACAAAAAAGAAAACTGCGCCAGTTTTGTACCTGTTGTGATACAATCAATCCTTTGCACTTGGTATTTCTGAAACATCCGTTGCCAGCATTGATTCTTTTCCAAGAAGTGAGCAGATACCAGTAATCTCCTGGACTGTATAAATAAAATTAGAAGGCTGTGGAGGGCAGCAAATACTTAAATAATGACTCCATAAATTTGTCATCTGTAAATAATCTTTTAAATTAATCTTAGGCTACTCCTTTTTTATGCGTTATTATATATATATATTTCTATTTATATAAAATGCATAGAATTGAGTACTAAAAACACTGAAACTTGTGGGGAAAATTAAGTCCTTCATTTTCAGTGTGACTAAAAATGTACTGCTGGTTTTTATTTTATGATCTAATACTGTAATTTTTAAAATCAATTTCAGGCACATTTATTTCATTGATGATTATTAAATAAAACACTGCTTGTGTTAATGGAGTAAAGAAAAGCTTATCCATATTAGCTTATTGTCAACGCTGTACTAGAGCTGTACTAGTGGTATACAATTCATTTATCAAAGAAATGCTGTAAATCCAAAACATCTGGAGAGTTTTACACTCAAATGCTTTGTACTGTTTATTCCAGTAAATGCTGTAAGATTAAATTCCAGATTTTTAAAGAAAAAAAGTTAAGTCAAGCCTGCAAGATACAGCTTTCTCAAGTGTCTACAATGCCAGTATGAAAATAAAAAATTAAGTTACATTGATACATCCAAGATCTTTTATATGCAGTGATGAGCACAAACATTAAGAGATAAAATACTGATGCAAATAACACACCCCAAAATAACATATGCAATTATTTTCCATCATTTACAATACAGTAGTTACAATGACACTCCAAACAAAAAAGCAAAGTAAAAAATCAAACCCCCAACTTCTATTTCATATAATTAGACTTATACAGAAATTAGAAGGCTAAATAACAACTAGTTAATCACCTAATTTCACAGCTATCTGAAGTGGCAATCATTATATAGCAGCTTATCTATGATACATTCAAGATAAATGATACAATTTATTACTTGCCTGTAAGCTAAACACAGCCTCAGTTTAATACCTTTCCTTAAATTCCACCTCTACACTACAATATACTTGAGGTCTATGCAAAAAGTATAGGAAATGGATGATTAAGTCTTTGGTGCTGTAAAAGCAACTTCATTTAAACATAACTACTGCCATCACCACCCCACCCCACCCCACCCCCCCAAAAGAAAAGGAAGGGAAAAACCCAAGACACACTTCCTAGGAAAAACAAGCATGTAATTTCTGTCCCTGACGGAATGTATTAAATAAGCAAACATCACCAACAAGCAAAACAAGTACTGCAATGTAAAAATACTTAAAAAAAAAAAAAAAAACCCTCTCACATGCATAAATGAAAAATTGCACACAAAGAACTCACATCTTTTCAAGCTTCAATAGTAAATATTCTGCTACTATTTATTAAATACTGCATGGTTTGCCCAAGCTAAGATAAAACCACATCATGAATCAGTGAGCATTTTGCATTTTCTTTCATTATCTACCCAAAGTCATGCCTACTGCACCTCTAAACATTTTAAGTCCAATTATACAGCAAACACTCTCAAAATAAACTTAAGATTGTATTGCAGTTTCACTTAATAGTATATAAAATGCTGTGCTGTGACAGTTATCAACTATCCATTAGATACTGAATCAATTTTTCTTAAGCACTACTAACTGCTTGCTTTTCTTGAAGCTAGATCATTCTGAAAAATCAGACAGCAGAATTCAGCTATAGCAAACATGCTGCCCTCTTAATAAGGAAAAAACAGCTACTACCTGAAATCATACCACACAAAACCAAAACTGAACATTACTCTATCAAAAGAAAACTAAAGAGTAGGTCTGAATTTTAAGTGCTGCAGTCCTCAACATTTATATATAGGTAATAACATTAACAACCTCAAATATTTAAGGCACTATGTGTGGAAACGGTTTACAATGCAGCTGAGATTATTAGAACAACATTTAAGAGCAAAGTCTAGGCAACAATTTGCCCATGCAAAAGACACATGCAAATGTAAAGAACAATAGCTCAATTTTTTTAGGTAAGTGACCCAACATTTATACACTAAGACACAGATAATACAATTCACTTGTATGCTGTAATTTTGACATATGTGCATCTGTTGCTCTAAGTCTGTACACAGAATGGCTTCCCAAATGTGGACGTGTCTTGCACTAGTTAGAAGGCAATTTATAAAAAATAGCAGGAGCAAAACTGGACATCTGCTCCCATAAGTCACCTGTCTAGAGTTACTACATAAGAAGATAACATGACCAAAGACAAGTTATACCAAATGTGCAAAACACATCAAAAGTGAGTTTTTTTTTTAAAGCTCAAAGTTGTTTAAATTGCACCCAAGTCTACATGATTCAAAAATAATTTTCTTGTGCCATGGCTAATATTTATTAAATACCATGTTTTATTTTTAATCAAATGTTTGTATCATTGAGCTTCCTCAATATACTGTTTTTGAGTTTTCACATATATGGATACTGGCTGAGTTTTGTTGGACTCAATGGAAATCCAGTATATGCAGGTGATGCTGCAATGTAAGAATGTGGTGGGAAGATTGGTTTGTACTGAGTCTGATGAATGGTTGGGGATGGTAACAGACGGGGATTTATGCCCACTGGGACTTGGTGAACTATGCCACTGGGATGGGAGATATTATAGGTTGGATGCTGTAACACAGGTCTTGAGGTACATGGAGAGGCTAAGAGGTGGGCCACTGGTGCAGCACTACTCAGGGTAGCTGATGATGGGTATGGAAGTAGAGTAGGCTGTCCTCCGAGGTGTGTATTTCCAGCCAGATGGGCATGCACTGCGGTATGATTGGGACTTCCATGAGAAAGAGTGAATGGATTACTAGTAACACTAGTAGGGATATAAGCTTGCTGTCTTCGATGTCCGAAGTTTCCATTCCACTCTTGATGCCCAGATCCAAAGTGCTGAACCTATCCACAAAGAAAAAAAATGACTGAATGACATATTTTGTAAGATAAACGGAAAGGAAGAAAGAGAAATTACAATATACTTCTCTGTGACCGATAACTCAGTGGATCTCTCAGAACTAGCTTGTACTAAGAATAAGTAGAAAAGAGAAAAATATTGATTTTATATATACCCATATTAACATTAGAATATTTATTCCCACATAATTAGTATAATGTGGCACTGCCATCATCACTGCTAACACTGCCTGTTACTACCCCATCACTCCTCACAGCTGCCATGTGTGGAGCACTTATATGTAAAGCTAACACTTCACATACATAATGTTATCTACTTCCCAAACAACCCCATGACATGACTATTATTCCCATTAATGAAGATTCAGATCAGATTTGTTGAAGAGACCTAGCCAAGGTGTGTGTGTGTGTATATGTGTATATATATATATATATATATATATATATATATATATATATATATAGTGTATGGCAAAATCAGAATTTAAACCCAGATCTGACTCCAATACCTGTGATCTTGTCTTTCCCTAAGTGAAACACAGCTGCCAAGTACAGTGTTGAATAGATGGAAAGTATTCAATAAGGTTAAGTGATCACTACCACTAACACATCAGAAAGGCAGCCATTAATCCATTAGTGTATGCTCTGATTTAAAGGGTCTGAGACAACAGACACATTAAAATATTATCTAAGAGAATCTAAGAACTTAATCTTTCTGAAGAAGAATATAAGTTCTATGGATCATTTGCTTAATTATCCTATCATTAGGCCAGTTACTCTTCAGTCAGTTGGGATACTGAGGAGGGAAAATTTTATTAAGACTACACACAGTGTCAGAATCTTTTTTCCCCTAAATGAAAGACAACTGCTAAATCTGAAACCCAAAGACTCTTATGAATTTACAAATAAACAAACCTGGCTGAAGTTCAAATGCTGCTGCTGGAATGCTGATGTCAATTTCTGCTGACGATTACACACTGCAGAAGGCTGGTTTAATCTTCCAGGGGCAGATCTTCCTTTTATTAATGGCTGGCATATAGAATCTGGCAATGAACAAAATATTAGAGAGTTGATGCTTTTTCCTTCTCTAATAAAAATTAGAAAAGTCTTTAGATATTTTATAAAACAGTGATTTGAGAACCTTAAATAAAAAGAGCCCATAGTTTCCAAGCATTGGATGATATTAGAAGGAATTTCATCTGTATCATAGATAGGCAGGGTCAAGTTGGAAATTCAGATTTCACTTTTGGTGATCCTGTTCTCTAACGTTCCTAAAATTACAGCCTTTTAAAGGACAATCAGGGAAACAGGAGGACTCACTTTACCTGTGTTTGCCATATGCTCGTCAGCATTTAAGCCATTTTCTAGTCCCACTGGTGGCACCACAACAGTACAAACAGCTGGCTTGGTTTCTGTGTCAGCAGAAGTTACCAGTTCTGTGTTTTGATGGGTGTCCTCCACAAAAGTGCTCTCTGCAAACGGACTGTCGTGCCCAGAAGAGTCTGATGTTGGAGAGCCATCCACAGTATCACAACCACTTTCTTGCTCTTCATCTGACATACTACAAAGAAAGCATTTATGAATGTTTTATCAAACATTAAATCTAATGGTAAGTAATACCCAGGTCCAGCAAACTGATGAGAATCTTGCTCAGTTATTTTATATACAATTAGACCTTCCGCCTTGCCCAATAGCATTTTTTCATAATATTTCTAGACCTTCAAATTAATTCTCTATTCTGATTCCTAAGCCTAACTCTGTCCCATTTCAGGAATGTCCTTTTGGCATTTAATTTTTTTTCTCCCTTGCTTTCCACTTGATCTTTATTAGCAGTTAGTAAAATTCCTCTTTATAAATCCAAGATAATTTCATCAAGATATGACAAAAGAAACACTGTTCTGGATATTTAAATGAAATATACAAACAGGGCCAATGCTGTGGCTCATGCCTATAATCCCAACACTTTGGGAGGGCGAGGCGGGAAGACTGCTTGAGCCCAGGAGTTAGAAGCTATAGAAAGCTGCAATTGCACCACTGCACCCAGCTTGGGCAACAAAGTGAGACTCTGTCTTAAAAAAAAAAGAGGAAAAGAAAAGAAGAACAGAACAAACTTACATAAACATAGGACCTGAGTATTTCAGATTAAATTCTAATGTTATGATATGTGCCTTTCATGGTAATTTGGGTCCTGTTAACTAACCAGTTATCTGAAAGGTCTTTCTCTACTTCTCTGAAAGCCTAGCCAGAGTCCTGTATTTCTCCTCTCTTCCTGACACTCTTAGGACCTGACAGTCTCCCTCTCCTTGGGATTTCTACAGCATTTATTGTCTCTTTTAATCACTCACTTCATACTTAACAATTTGAAGCATCTCTTTTTATATGGATTTTTTATTTATGTTTATATGTCCTAGATATATTTACATCTATACATATTTTATATATGAGTATATATATGTATATATCAACTTCTAAACTACATTATAAGCAACTTATAAGAAGAGGATATATTAAAACTTCTTTATATCTACCACAGGGCCTTGACTATAAGTATTCAGTAACATATTCCTAAAGAAAAAGAGAAGAAATATGTATAAAACTAAGACAAAATTTTTTCAAATTTTGTTACCACTAAAAAAGAATTTCTATAAGCTGAAACCAAAAGTATTTGATGGACATTTTTGTGGTCTCTCTCTCTCTCTCTCTCTCTCTCTCTCTCTCTCTCTCTCTCTCTCTCTCTCTTTGTTAGCAATGGGAGGTCTTGCTCTGACACCCAGGTTGGAATGCAGTGGAATAATCGTAGCTCACTGTAGCCTCAAACTCCTGGGCTCAAGTGATTCTACTTTAGCCTCCTGAATGGCTGGGACTACAGGTATACGCCACCATGCCTGGCTAATTTTTAAAAAATTTTTTAGAGAAAGGTCCCTCTATTTTGCCCAGGCTGGTTTCGAACTTCTGGTCTCAAGGGATTCTCCCAGCTCAGCCTCCCAAAGTGCTGGGATAACAGGCACCAGCCACTGTACCTGGCCAATGGCTGATCTCTTAATGTGTTAATACATCATACTGGTAAGGAAAGGCTTACTATTTTAGCAGCAGTACATGTCCTTGGCCAAAAGGAGGCTAGGCAAGGAAATATGGATGAAACAAAGCAAATCAGTCACCAAAGGGAGAAAAAAATCATAGTGGATACAACTATAGACAGTGGGGTAGTCATTACTTCATTATGCAAAACATTCCTTTTTTATTTTGCTAAATGTTTGTATTCCAAATTGAAGTTACAATAGTAGTCGGTGGAGCTGAAACTGAGAATGTGGCTTTCATTCAAAAGCCTTTTAAAAATAGATGATTCTTTAAAATCATTTATTAGAATCTCAATTTTTCATTTCAAGCTTTTTTATAACAATAAAGAAAATGACTACTAAAAACCTGAGATTATAAAATGTGAGGAAGTTTAAAAATTGTGTTCAAGAGAGAAGTCACTATGTTAAACTGCAAGTACTTATTAATTTAAACAACACAAAAAGAAATCATGGGCTTTTTAGTAGACTTAATATTTATTATATATTACTACTGAAATTCTTTTACCTATTCGGTCTCTTGCAAGGCGATGGGCTGGACTGCCCTGAGGAACTGGTGCTCAGAGTACTATCAGGACTACTTAATGAACACATCCGATCAATGTTCAAAGTGCTCTGGCAAGCTTCACAATCTAGACTACCTTTACATCTGGTGGAAGAGAAAAGGGAAAAACATGGGTCAAAAATGAGAAGATACTCTCCAAGTAGCCAACATTTGCATTCTTTAATTAAGGACATGAAATAGTTGAGAATGACCTACCTGGACAAAAAAATAAAGCTTATCAACATAGGGAATAATGCTATAACAATCATGGTAAATACTATTTAGAAAGTTCCCTCTGTCTAGAACCTGATTCTGTAACTTGAAGGTTTTACTCAGAAGGACATGGACAGAAAAATAAGTCACAGAAAGTTATTTTTTAGCACACTAGAGGGCGCCATCATTATCCTTTACAGATGCAGCATTTGGCACTTACTCTCTCAGTGAATGTCTCTGTGAAGTCTCCTCCTCATCAGTGTCACTGCTAATAGTGATCACGCTCACTGCAGGACTTGGGGAGTCAGCAATGATAATGGTTTGCCGCTGTTTGTCTGAAACCGATGAATCAGAGTCCTGTCTGACAGATGTTTCACAGCAATTTCTTGCCTCTCCTCCTGAGTTATGATTGTCCTGTGTTTCTATACAACTTACTTCCCCGACATCTTTCCCATTTATTATCTTTGGAGAAACAAGTGCTGAATGTGGGATATTGGTATTCTGCAATGAATTACTCCTGCAACCAAAGGAATAATTTATAATCTCTGTCATCAACATATGTACATGACATTTTTCTAAGATATACTGTTAAACTGAATAATGCAAATCTTCACTTGTTCATGTATATAACACTAACATATAGAATATGAGTTTTTGTGAAATATAAAATATCTCTAGAAATAGTGTAGCTTGCATTTACATACATTTAAATGGTCATTTTCTGGTAAATGTGATATCTGATGTCTACAATTGCTACATTATAGGTATATAATAAATCAAAAGGGCAATAAAGACAATCTTACCAACTGAAAGCATTTATTTCCTCTCTTCCTGGCTCCCATTCCATTAGTTTTACCAAAATACCTCTGAGAAATTGAGAAGGGAGCCGGCTTAGTGTTTGTAACAAAGCTATCAAAGAGGTCATTTTGAATACAACAGAGTGACCCTTTAGTGTTCATGCAAAATTCATTTTAAAGATTAAATTCTCAAAATGCAGAGGAAAGTTAAAGTACCAATACCAACCTGTTCTGGCACAGTTTATTTTTCTTAGTGGTGGGAGGCTGAGGCCAGACAACATGTGCAATGCCCACACTAATTGGCTGAGGGGCAGATAAAGTTATCTGATTGGTTAGAAGAGGTTGAGGCATCACTGAGTTATAATGATTGCTGCGTGAAATCATTTTCCTAGGAAGAAAGTTCAGAAAAATTTAATCCCTTCTTTATCAAGATCTATTTTGTAAAGCATTCACAAAGAAGTACTTTTATTTTTAACTTACCCCCAGTCTCCAAGCCTCTGTGAACCAGCCACACCCTCAGAAGTTAGTGTAGTAGTAGCAGGAGCCATAGGTGTTACCTGTTGCCAGGCAGGTACCAGCATCTGCTGTGTTCTACCAGACCATGTCTATTGGATCAAAGCAAACAAAACAAAACAAAAACTAAGTTACAAGTAACTCAACTTTACTATATCTTAAATTCAAAAATATATTAAAGTAATAACTAACAATTGCAAAAGTTAAAGTCAATAACCTACGAAAAGGACTGAATCCCTATCTGGGTCATTTTCATTATTTCCCAACATCACAGGCTGATATATGGACAGCACATACGCAAAAGAAAGAATTATTACCAACCTGAGAAAGAACTCCTGGTCGGATCTGTAGTGGCTGCACAGCTGGAGCCTGAGTTACCAGTGGAACTGTATTATCTACCCTTATCGAATAGCTAGTGGGTTTACCATGTGTTGCAGGAATACCTGTGAAACAGAACAGTTATCAAATAACAGAAAAAACATCTTCCTCTGATTTAACTTACACACTTATTTGAAATGTAAGGAATTACTTAAATTCTGATTGGTTTAAAAAACCATTAACTACATAAAATTTTCATAAGACTAATATAAAGCAGTCTTAGAGGAAAGTGAGGTGCTTCCTATGGACCCTACAGTAGACATTATTTTAAAAATTGTTATAAAGATACTCTTTATTTTAAAATATATACTATAAAATTGAACCATTTATTTTGCTTGAAACTTACTAACTTCCTTTTAAAGTTTGCTATTGAAGCTTTATTTTCCTTTTCAAATAGCTTTGCAACTATGATAAAGAACATGGAAAGGTGAATCTGGCTCAATATTGAGATAACCTAGCATGTTCTTCTTTTCATAGAAATTTTTAGCTATGCTTATTTTCTTCTTTAAAACTGTGCTAGGATCCTTTGCTCTCATTGTCAAAAGGGAAATGGGAAATGCATCACAACTTCATAATTCAATGGATATGATGATTTCACATGGATGAGAATTCGGGGATGGCACATTCATTCCAACCTCCAAAGGAAAACCAAAAACAAACTATTTGGCCTAATTTGATGATGTAACTTAACTTTACTTAATGTGGCTTAATTGACTAGTTTTCCTAGTAGAAAGCTACTAGAACTCCAGAAGAAACATGTTACCATTTTGCTTACCCACTAGGCAAATTAGAATGCAGGATTAACAGCCATATTAATCCTGTTATGGTAATAACTTTGTTTCATACATTGCAAAGCACCTTATAAATATAAAGTCCTATGATGTTGAACTTATAGACAGCAAAGTAGTACCACACCCCAAGTTACAGCTTTGATTAACAATATTTTAGGGACATCCCTCAAGATCAGAAAGCACATTAACTAAAATAAATTCACTACTTCATAATTCCAGTCTATTGTAGCAATTACTGTCAAAATGGGCTGGCAGATTATTTAAATATAATTAGTTTTGAGATAAAAGTGATACCAGTGTTTCTCTGCAGTGATAAGGGAAAAATACTACAATTGTTTTCTTTTCCTATTGAAGAACCTTAAAATTTTTATTATATAAATATGTGTTAATCCTAAATAGAATGTTAATTTTGTTCTGTTTATTTTCTTCATAGAGACTTTTATCTTACTGCCAGGGTGTTCTACTCTGTGCTCTGCCTAAAGAGCTAGATATTAAATTAAGTGTAACAAAAATCTATAGTTTTTTTTTTTTAACTGATCTTCTTACCCCTTCCAAAAAGCATGTCTTGATCAGCAAATTCTCCAAGAAATGGAATATAAGCACACCCAGGCAGTGTAGATATATGGCAGCAATAGACAATCTCTTTAAGAAAAAAAGCAGAATTCACTTTGACAAGGATGAAAAGACAGAGCGAATTCTCAAATCCGAACAAAAATGTCATTGCCCTTAAATTCTCTCCATAAGCAATGCCTTAAGATGAGAAGAATTCTCCTATATTCATTCCCTCCTCATAAGAGCTAATTTTTGATCAAATCCAACAGTGGGTTAAGATCCCAATTTATTATACCGTTATTAAGTTAGCTGTACCTTTATCTTTGATCATATTTGCTTTAACACTTGGACAACTAGGCACAGAAACTTATAAAGATTGTTTCAGGATAACAGAGGGGAATTTTGTTGGCATGTATTTAACTCTAAAAATAGTAGCTGTCATCCAGTGGGGATGAATATAACTTCTCAGGTTGCTAGATAATTTTAAAGGTTTGTTTAACATATAAAACATTCAAATTTGTTAACTAAAAGCTTAGCTATGTCTTCTATACTAAATAACAATTTCTTTTAAAATAAGCACAGTCTTATGCATATAGTATCTATATATCTATGTACTTATACCTGTATATTAAATCTATAATATCTAAAATATATCAAATGCATGACCTAAATACTATAGCTCTAAAGTGAAATAAAATTCTTAAGTGAAGGGGATAGACATAAAATTTATTTTAAAATACAAACCATAATGGTACTATAATTACTATCCAATAGTTGCCCAATAATTATTTTTAAATATTTCTTGTAAATGGATTGGTACATTATGAGGGAAAAGGGTAAGAAATCCAATACTGAGATTTTCTACAGAGATGCTTAGACAAATTAGAGGGAAAGCTTTCATTTCTAAGGCAGACACTATACCAGGATGAAAATAAATGAAACAACATATTTACAGAGCCTGCCTCTCCTGCTTCTACTGTACCTGTTACAGAAGCTAACACATATTTGCTTCCTCTTACTATTAATTCTAACTTAAGTGCATTGTTCTTGACATGTGACAGCTTAATGAGTCTGAGAGTTTAATCTTTTATTCAGTTATCCTTATTATAAACTACTCATATAGTTGCTACCATATGTACAGAAAGATCACTAGCTTTTTATCAATTATAAGCCATACAAAAAGATAAAAGATTTGTCTAACCTCATTGAAATGTTGTAAGAATGATGCTCAACCCTGTTTAGAAACGTGTCTCATTAAGTCCTTTAAGTTTTTGCCAGAAACAGAAAGTGGGCTCTAGAAAAAAAACTGCTATTTCAGATCTTCATGAAATATACTACAGTGTGGGTGGAGACCCTCAAATTGATTTTGGTACATGACAGACAACACCAGAATATTGGAATGGAATATAAACTTAGTATGGAATATAAACTTAGGTATGGAATATAAACTTAGGTGAGTGAAAAGGAAGTGAAAGTACATTTGTCAAGTGGTATTTGTCAAGGTATCACTTAAGCAATAACTGATTTAAAAATTTTTTAAATAGCACCAGTCTTGGATGCTGAAGTATTTAGAAGTAAAATGTCAGAAAATTTACACTTATTTTCAAAGGGTATATGTACATGTACTACAGATAGATAGACAATGTAAATATACTAAAATATTAACACACTGAACCTAGGGTAGAAGACATTATTCCTTCAACTTTTCTATGTTTGATATTCTCACAGTAAAAAGTTGGCAAAAAATCAAAAATACAAACACAACAGCATCTTTTAGGAGCTAATATGGTGAAGTGAGCATTTTTGTTACAAGAGACCAGCCATGGGTCACTGTTACAGATATAGACCACCACCAGATCACAATATCATCTTTAGAATCAACCATCTGTCTTTTTTTTAGACTTTCAGTGATACAAACACTTTTCCAAATGAGACCTTATATGAAAACTCAAAATATAAAAACAATGAAAGCAAAGCTACCCTAGTAGAACAACAGTAGCTAAAGATTTGACCTGTTTTCACATCTCTTATTACAAGCCAATCAAGTCAACAAACACATTCTTAGTGCTTTATTATGGGAGACACTAAGATAGAATTTTTTAAAGTTGCTCAAATCCATAAATAAAAAAATCAGGCTGGGCACGGTGGCTGTCGCCTATAATCCCAGCACTTTGGGAGGCCAAAGTGAAAGAATCACTTGAGACCAGGAGTTCAAGACCAGCCTGAGTAACATAGCAAGACCTCATCTCTTAAAAAAAAAAATTAGCCAAGTCTGGCGCAGGCACCTGTAGTCCTAGCTACTCAGGAGGCTGAGGGAAGAGGATTGCTTGGGTCTAAAAGTTTGAGGTTACAGTGAGCTATGATTGTACCACTACACTCCAGCATGCGAAACAAAGTAAGACCCTATCTCTAAAAATAAATAAATAAATAACCTCAGAATCTGGAAACATTAGAGCTAGAAGTGATCAAGATATTATCTATCCAGTCTGTTTCCTTTTACTAAGGCTGAAGCAGGCAAACAGACTTGTCTAGACAGACACAGTAAACAGCAGAAATAGAACTAGATTTCAGGTGTCGTGACTTAGCACCAACTGCTTTCATTTATACTATAGAGTATCATCACTAAATTTCAAGTGGTGGTTTAGTGCCCCATTTGTAATCCATCTCTTGCTTTAAGACATAACTAGATGTCTGAACTATCATCTAGGAGATTTTTTAAATTTTTTAGTTTAAAAATGAAATAAAATAACTAGATGTTACAGCCTAGCAAAGACAAAATCCTAGGAAAAGATCTAAGAAGTAGGATTTTATTCTGGTCATTCTAGTTGCAAGGTTTGTGGCTATTTACCCGTTTCACTGCTATCACTCTCTAAGAACCACAAAGGATTTCCCAGTTTGAGAATGTATGGCCTCTTGAAAGGAATTCTGCCACCCATGCCACTTGAGGATTTAATTGGTTATATTTATCTAAAGAATGGACATGATCTAATTTAATCAAAATTGATCCATAATACATTATTTTTTACCTAAACTATAGATAAAGAACAAGACTATAACATTTTGGGGCAGAACTCTTTTGACCAAATTTTTTTTTTAACTCAGCTCTTAGTAACTTTAATGTTTAGAAATGATGGACAAATAATATATACTTACCTGAACATCTAAAGCAGTGATACCCAATATAGGACAACCTACAGCTTTCCAAGCTCATTACTTTCTATTAAGGTATTTTATTAAGCTAGATTCTACAGGAAATGCAACTGTTATGTAATCCCATTTTATTAATGATGATTACAATGGAACTCTAGTCAAGAAATGAGTGTCATTGGCCTAAGGCTACTAGACAGCTTAAGTTAAATTCAAATGTAGCACTAAATACAGCAAAAACTATTCAATATATTTAATGAACAGATGCCTAAACTTGTTTTAAAATAATGCATGCTTAAATTTAAAGCATAATTTAAATGAAATACCTTGAATAGCTGGGGGACAGATAATCAGTGTCTGCTGAAAAGCATCACCACAACCAAACTGAGCAGTTCCTGCCTGCAGAGGTATTCCATGATGCACAACTGAATGAGCAGATGTGGTTAATACCTGTAACAATCAATATATAGCACATTATATACAGCAGTCTGCTACACTACACACATATTTATTAAAAGATTCAAACATGTTTCTTAAAATCATAATTCTACAAAAACAATGGACCCAGAAAATGAGAATAAAAACAAGTGACCCAACTAAAATTTAAAAACTGACTCTACTGAACTCTACTTTTGGTAGAGTTGTGGCATTTGAGGGCAGGTGGAAGATACTGAGAGAATGAAAGAGGAAAGGGAAAAGATGAATTTGAGTACATATGTTCCAATTGTTATCCTGAAATTTTAAGAGATTCAATAGAATAGCCATAGTAAGACCTCATTAGTACTATAACTTCTTTTTTTTTGAGACAAAAGTCTCGCTTTGTTGCCCAGGCTAGAGTGAGTGCCATAGTGTCAGCCTAGCTCACAGCAACCTCAAACTCCTGGGCTCAAGCAATCCTGCTGCCTCAGTCTCCCGAGTAGCTGGAACTACAGGCTTGCGCCACTATGCCCAGCTAATTTTTTTTATATATATTAGTTGGCCAATTAATTTCTATTTATAGTAGAGATGGGGTCTCACTCTTGCTCAGGCTGGTTTTGAACTCCTGACCTTGAGCAATCCGCCCGCCTCCCAGAGTGCTAGGATTACAGGCGTGAGCCACCGCGCCTGGCCCAGTACTATAACTTCTAACTGCCAAGATGAAACTTCTGTGTAGTTCAAAAGCAAAATAAGTAATCATTTAAAAGAGTACAGGCCCGGTGCAGTGGCTCAAGCCTGCATCCCAGCACTTTGAGAGGCCAAGGCAGGAGGATCGCTTATGGCCACGAGTTCAACACCAATCTGGGCAACACAGCAATGTCTCATCTCTACAAAATTTTTTAAAAATTAGCAGAGTGTGGCAGTGTGCGCCTGTAGTCTCAGCTACTTGAAAGGCTGTGGCAGGAGGATCACCTGAGCCCAGGAGTTTGAGGTTGTAGTGGACTATGATAATACCACTGCACTCTAGCCTGGGCAATAGAGTAATACCTGTTTCCAAAAAAAAAAAAAAAAAAAAATACACATATATATATAAATTATTAATTATTTGAAGTTCTTACCTGGCTTCTTAATGTTCCAATTTTAGTAAAATTTGCTGTCAGAGTAGCAGTATTGCTTGAAGCAACTGGTCTTAAAAGTGAAGATTTATTGTGATTATTTGTGTCACATGAATTTAGGTGGGACTTACAAATATCCATAATATGAAAACAGGACTTTACACTGCAAAAGAAAAAGTGAAGATTTTATAATATCACTTTAAATGCTTAATTTTAAATTAACATACATTAACAAAATAATTATTCCTAAAAGAAAAAATATTCTACAATTCGCATTTAATCTGTTTATTTCCAATAGTATTTCTAATAGGAAATCCTATAAGAAAAGATTGAATTTCAAAGCAAGAATATATTATATCTGCAATATTTTTTAAGACAGCAAATCAATAATAAGCCTTTTTTGGTTAGCACATAATAACTTTATGACCCCTGTAGGCTCTAAATAATTTTTCCTAAATTTCTAGATATCCACACCACTAAATTAATGATACCAAGTATGTGGTTATCATGTTATTTTTCATAGTGATTGTATAAGAAAATTATTAGGGCATTTTTAAGTGTCTGAATGAAAAATGTAATTGTGCTTTTAAGAAATATCAATTTTAAGGACAACTCACAATAGTGAATATCAGTTCATTCCTATGCCTTCTTTATTTAGTCTTTTTAAATTATTAGGGGAATCTGCTTTAAGTCATTTACTTTATTCTCTTCATCTCATAAAAAAGATGTCTAGAACTCAAAGAATTTGAAAGATTTGCCTAAGGTAATTCTGACAAGGCCTTTGGAATTTGAGCATATATTCTTCTCTACTGACCCATTAAAAACCTCCTTTGCTTTATAAGGCAGAGGAGAAAGAGGAGGAAAAAGAAAAGCAAAAAATGTGAAGAAAAATGTAAAATGGAGTTTGCAGGACTCAAAAGATGACAGAATCTAAGGTCTGTGAAATGTGACCTGGAAGAGAAACTGTTAATATTTCCTTTTATATATGCCTGGTTATTGAGGTAAGAGAGTCATATAAAAACAAAACCACTCAGTCATAGTTTTAGTAAGGTATTTTGGAGAAAGAACATTGGACTGCAATTCAGATTTGTGTGCTAGTTCTACTCTGCAACTTACTAGTCAATGTGAACTTGGCCAACTTAAGCTTAACCTCTTTTGACTCTGTTTACTTTTATTTAATGAAGAAAAATCATTTTTCTAATACACTGATTCTCTATAAATTTAGTATTATTATTTTTTTCAGAACAACTTAAGAGATTTTAAAGTAACATACTGGTTGCTATGAGGGAAATCTAGAAGATGTTTCATATTAACAAAAGAATGGTTCAGAGTCTCAGCTGGAGTAATTCTTAAATCTGCATCAATCAGCAACATTTTCTTCAACAGACTAACAAATTCTCTTCTATCAGCTTTCTCAGCCAAAAGATCACTTCCTTCCAAATCCATCACTGTGTTCACCTAAGAAATCAAAATTTCAAGCAATCAAATTTTTGAAACGCCATAGAGAGTTATATGTTTAAGTTTCACAGTTTAAAAAAAAAATCACAACACAGGACAGGACAACTACAATTATTTTAAAACAAAGAACAACAAATTGAGATGAACAAATCCTCAAAATGTTTTGGGGTACCAAATAGGATTCAAAGCAGGGGGGAAAAATCTTTTTTAATTAAACAAATATCCATTTGTAATGAAATATAGGGAAAAGAAACCTGTTTGCTAGAATTTTTCCTTTTAAAGCAAATACTTTTTACTAAAGAACGAGATAGGTAAATGTAAAATTTGACAAATACCATTTAGTTCCTAAAAGGTTGAGAACTTAAAATCAATTTCATTTAAAAACTTAACAGCAAGCACTCTGCAGCCATTTAGAAAATGAGTAACTTTTGGCACCCTAGCCAAAAGTCTGTCATTCAAGTCTGTCATTTAAGCATGAAAGAGTAACAAATGTGGCTTTGGTACTCACATTCGCTATATCATCCAGACTGTTGAATATGTACTTTCTGGCTTCTTTAGATTTCATTCCAGTCTCTGCCTCATGCTCTTCCAAAGTCTTATTGTATATATCAAAGAGGAGAAAAGAATATATTATTATCCACTAAATATACATTTTTATTTCTTTAATCCTGGCACATTTACTCTAATATATTGAATATTCCAAGGCAAATAGTAGTTTCAAAAGAGTAACTATCAAAAAATGTATTTTTTTAAAAAAAGTACACCAAAAAATGAGAAGTGCTTGGTTCAGGCCACAAAAAACATTACATATATGACAAACTCCTTAACAAAATAACTAATTATCAAGAAGTTAAACACTGAAAATTGACTGATCCCTCAAAGATCCTAGCATACTTGGGGTATGTAGTAAGAGGTTAGATTCAGTCCCTGTCCTACAAAACTTAGTGATATAGAACTAAATATAGAAGATAAACATAACACAAATGTAGTTATATATATATAAGTTTAAAAAAATTGAGATGCATTAATAATTATGTTGTCAGATTAGAGAATGAGCTAAATTATTCTGAGAGGGCCTTTAAAAAAAAGGCTCAAAAATGCAAATTCAAAAGAAGGAAGAAATGCAATAAAATAAAATTAGAAATGGAAGGTATTGCTCATGTATATGAGGCATCTTAGAAAACTGTTTTCAAAATATTATCTTTTTTAATGAATTACCTTTAATCTCCAACCAGAATGAGTCATATCTGTTTCTTTGCAAAAAAATCTTGTGGATTTTGTACCCACATTCAACAACTGTTCTCCTGGTAAACCTTGAGTCTGAGAAATGTATCGAATCTGAAAAATAATTTACAAAAACAGTTTATTCTTTCATGTATGTCACTAGGCTAGATATTAGGTAAGGAATGAAAAGATATTAGACCCTCAGAAATTCATGGTCTAGCAAAGAACAATATACAGAAACAATTATAATGCAGTGTTAACAAATATCATAGTAAATTTCTGCTTAATGGAAAAACAGAGAGCATACTTAAATTAATTGTAGTCAGATAAAGTTCCAGAAGAGGTGATATTCAAGTTGGGTCTTAAAGAACAAATAGGAGTTAGTGCTGGAAGGGTAGGAAAAACCTGACTATGCTAAAGTTATAAAAAATAATAATAATATATACACACACACATATTTTACATATATATATATATATATATATATATATATATATATATATGGAAAATCAACAGAGAATACCCACACATTCAAAGACTAGAAATAGAGGTTCACTAAGGGAGAAATGGCAAAAGATGAAACTGAACTAGCAGGCAAAGGGCATTATCAGCAAACTGAGAAGTTTAGATTATGTCCCAAGAGATAATAATGAGAAACTATTGGAGAAGTTTAAACAGGAAATTAACAACTTATATTTTTAAAGCAATGTCTGAGAATGAATGAGGGGATCAGGCCAGAGGAGAAATGAAAGAAATCTGAATTGAGAAACTAAGTGGGAACAGAGAGGAAGGAGTAGATTCAAAAGAGATTTATTAATGAGTTGGTAAAGATTGGGTGAATTACTACTGTGGGAGTTTGGAGGGGACACTGCTATGAGACAATGACATATACGTAGTTGTTTCTGTAGAGGAAGAGACATGGATATAAGTGACCTCTCCCAAGGAGGATACTAAAAACCTCCAGCCTCAGGGACTCTGTACTTAATATTTCTCCTGTCTGGAATATTCTTCCCCCAGATACCTGTATGGCTCTCTTCCTTCCTTCAGCTCTCTGTTCAAATGTCACTTTATTCTTGAGGCCTTCCATTACCCACCAACAAATAAAAGCAAGCTCTGTCCTTCTCAGTACTATCCCATTCTCCTGGCTTTTCATTATCTCATGGTCTGTGCATTTACTGTCCATTTTCTTACCCCACTCTCCATAGAATCTAAGTTCCATGAAGGGAAGGACTTTGTCTTCTTTGCTTACATATCCCCAGCACCCATGAAATGCTTGGTATACAGCAGGCTATCAAATATGGTTTCTCCCACTTAATGACTAGAAAACATAGGGAATAAAACAGAGGCTTAGAAAAGGGAGAGCTCTCTGGAGGCTAAAACTGTCTTTCTATCCTTCCTTCTTATGAAAACTCGACTCCTTTAACCTATATTTAAGAAAAATGAAAGGACTTTTTTTCTTTTAACTTCAAGGACCCTTCCTTGGTCAATTAGTCCAGCGGTCCCCAACCTTTCTGGCACGAGGGACCAGTTTTATGAAAGACAGTTCTTCCATGGCCGGGTGGTGAGGGTGGGAGGCAGAGCTCAGGGAGTGAGGCAAGTGACAGGGAGTGACTGTAAATATAGATGAAGCTTCCCTCCTCAGTGCCACTCACCTCCTACTGTGTGCAGCTGTCCCCCTTCCCCTTCCCAAGTTTCACGGAAGACATTTGAGGGGGGAGGTGTGGACTGCAGCTGGGTCCCTAACAGGCCACAGACCAATAGGGGGTTGGGGACCACAGAATTGGTTCATCCTCTCGGGCACATTCTATTTCTTCCTCTCTATGAGCTCTCTCCCCACTGACTACAAAAAATGTTCAATATCTTCTATCCACAAAAACAAATAACAAAAAAGGGAAAACAAAACCAAACCTCCCTTAACTACTTAACTCCCTATTTTCTTGGTTAAGAGCCTTAAAATAGCAGCCTATATTATTTCACGTCCCATTCACACCTCAACATACTACATTCTGAACTTTACTCTTACCACCCTCATGATATGGTACTAAGATAAGTAATGGTCTGTTAATAATGGATTCATTTAATAGTCACACATAAATCCTTATCTTACTTTGATACTAATAGCTACCACCTTTTAACATAAAAACTCTGCTTGTTCCTTTTCCATGACACCATTATTTCCTGGTTCTCAGACACTCTTTAACTGCTTTCCTGTTTGTTCTTTAATATCACACTGCTTTCCAGAATGTTGTTTTCTTTTTTCCCTTTACAAGTCCCAGGTGCCCATGCTTTTATATCTAAATTTCTATCTAAATCTTTGGCTCTGAAGCTCCAGACCCAACTGCTTACTGGAACTCTCCACCTGGTTGGCCTTTAGGTACCTCAAACTGGACATGTACTGAACTGATTTTTTCCCAAAATATGCTAATCTCTATGTATTTCCTCCTCTGATTGGTAGCAATACCATCCACCCAAATCAGAAACCTTAAATTTATGCCAGACCAAGTATCTCTCCCTCATCACCCTCCCCCCAACATCCAAAAGCCTAATAATTCTACCTCATTAACATTTTTGTAATTGTCCCTTCCTCTCCATCCCTGGTCTGGAGGGATGACATTTCAAGTCTTCTTCAATTCTTACACAATTTTTTTTTTTTTTTTTTTTTTTTTTTTGAGACAGAGTCTCACTTTGTTGTCCAGGCTAGAGTGAGTGCCGTGGCGTCAGCCTAGCTCACAGCAACCTCAAACTCCTGGGCTTGAGTGATCCTTCTGCCTCAGCCTCCCGAGTAGCTGGGACTACAGGCATGCGCCACCATGCCCGGCTAATTTTTTTTATATATATATCAGTTGGCCAATTAATTTCTTTCTATTTATAGTAGAGACGGGGTCTCGCTCTTGCTCAGGCTGGTTTTGAACTCCTGACCTTGAGCAATCCGCCCGCCTCGGCCTCCCAAGAGCTAGGATTACAGGCGTGAGCCACAGCGCCCGGCCTAATTCTTACACAATTTTACAAGCCCCATAATTACTCTACCTGGCTCCAGTCTCCCCTAATGCCCTCATCCACTCGATTCATTTTTCACACTGTTACCAGACATTTTGGCAAAATGTAAATCTGTTGCTCCCCTGTATAAAACTTCTTAATAACCCTTTACTGCCTAAACTTTGCATAGGCCAGTTTCTCTTTCCTATATTGCTCTCTAACTCCTACTTATCCAATGTACCTATTCTCCCCCTTCACCAAATCCACATGACAAACTTTTACTATGTCTTCTTCAAGACCCAGTTTGAGAATCTTCTCTATAAAGCCATCCCTGACAATGCCAAGCAGAAGTAACTATTCTCCTGGGTGCTACCATCACATCTAGAACATAACAATTTTAATGCATTTATAACACTATTTTACACTTTT
Organism: Microcebus murinus; assembly: GCF_040939455.1. Taxonomy (NCBI): domain Eukaryota; kingdom Metazoa; phylum Chordata; class Mammalia; order Primates; family Cheirogaleidae; genus Microcebus; species Microcebus murinus. Next base: position 32,294,546 of record NC_134107.1, read on the forward strand.
TTATATGTCTGTTTTCCCTACTAGATTTTGAGCCTCCTGACAAGTCTGTTTTATTCACATTTGTATCTTCAATTTTATATGAAATGACAATTAAAATCTCAACCTTACAAATTAGCTTCATTTCATTAAAGTGCTACCCCTTCCCCCACCCCCTTACCCTCAGAGTAGCTAAAATCCATATTTTAAGGAAACAGAAAATGGAAGGAAAAAAGTATTGAGTCTGGTACCTCAATGTAGCATCAAATAGAAAAGCTATTGACAATTTGATTTCAACAAACATACCCAAAGCAACTATTATGTGCTGGATGCTAAAGATATGCAGATGAATAAAACATGTTGCCAATCTTCAAAAACATGTAATTCAGTGGAATAGATAAATATTTAAGCACATAATTTGCAATTAAGTTAGTAAGTGCCACTGTGAAGCAGAAAACAAAATGCTAAAAGACCACAAGAGAGTAGAGCAATTAATGTACCTGAGGAGTTAGGATGGCACTGCAAAACAAAACAAAACAAAACTGGCAGGCAAAGTTCTTAGAGTTTATTTTGGCCCTGAGTTTATAACTGGTCATAATGCCTGCCCGGTATTTTTTTTTTTTTTTTTTTTTAAGAGAGACAGAGTCTTACTCTGTTACCCAGGCTAGAATGCAGTAGCATCATCATAGCTCACTGCAACCTCCAACTCCTAGGCTCAAGCGATCCTCCTGCCTCAGCCTCCCAAGAAGCTGGGACTACAGGCACATACCACTGCACCTGGCTAATTTTTCTATTTTCAGTAGAGACAGGTCTCACTCTTGCTCAGGCTGGTTTCAAGCTCCTTAGTTCAAGCGATCCTCTTGCCTTGGCCTTCCAGAGTGCTAGAATTACAGTGTGAGCCACTGTGTCTAACCCCTGCTTGGTCTTTTAAGAGAAAATGCTTCACCTATAACCCCTAATATATTAATACATTTGCCTCCTCCATCTCTAGTGGATAAAGAGTGGGGACCTAACTCGTAAGCAATTTATTTATAAATTGGCCCTGTGAAATCAACTAGAAATAAGCCAAGCAAATCAGATTTACAATGTCATAAATATGAACGAAGAAATACCAATTATTGTTGAGGGATGAGCTGAAGGGCAATAGGTAGAGCTGTGCAGACAAAGGCCCTTTTAACTCTTCCTGCATATTGCCTTGGGACAATCAATATCCACAGGGTAGTATAGAAGTGGTCCACTGTTACTAGCTTCTGGATTCAGACTGCCTGTGTTCAGATTCTTGGGTAAGTTATCGAACTTCTCTTGGAGAGCAGGTGAGTCACACTGATGGTCCAGTACCAGAGTGAAGTTCTACCAATATCAGTTAATTCCTCTAGTGTTGCCTTAATTCCAAAAGCAACTTCAATTCCACATTTCACAAATAAAATTCAGTCATATTACAGTTCTATTCTTTCCTTTTTTTTAATTTTTTTTTTTTTTTTGGCAGGGAGACCAGGTTGAGGAGTGAGACTGGGCTGGCACCACGAGGGCAAGTCAGGCAGAGATCAGGGGCCCAGGAGAGGAGTGAGGTCAGCCAGGAGCATGGTGGGCACCAAGGTCTGCCATCCAGCCTGCACCATTGTTGGATTTTTTGTGATAGTCCACACATACAAATATTTATTGGGCAAGCTTGAGTAGGTCTCTTTGAAATACAAATGGCCTGACAAAAATAGAACTATTTTTGTTCTATTTTTCTTTTGATTTTTCTTTTTCTTTTGAGACAAGGCCTTGCTGTTGCCCAGGCTAGGGTACAAGAGTGTCATCATAGTTCACTGCAACCTCAAATTCCTGAGCTCAAGTGATCCTCCAGCCTCAGCCTTCAGATTAGCTGGGACTAGAGGCGCACGCCATCGCACTCAGGCTAATTTTTTCCCTCTGGAGTTGAAATAGTGAACTTTATTTTTCTTACATAATACTTGTAATTACCAAATATAATTTGAATATAAGTTCAGACATTTTGTTGTCTGGAAAAGATTCTTATCTTAACTCCAACAAACATTTTGAGGAACAATCCACATTTACCAAGTAAATATTGTCCATCCATCCATAAAAATATTATTTAATTCCCTAGAACACTTTTGACATTTCCCTGGTAAACATAAGTCTTGTAAATAGAACACTAAAATAAGATAGTTTATCTACAATTAAGACAGGAAGAGATCCAAGTACAGTATCAATTGTAGTGGGGCCTTCTCTAAATACACACAGGTATATGTGAATGGAAATGAAATGCACACATAAAAAAATATGATACATGGTAAATTCTCAACATGGTAAGTGCCTAGTTACAGAATCTAAAATTCAAAGAGGAAATTGTGTTGGAAAGGCTTTAAAAGACAATGATATGGCCAGGCTTAGTGGCTCAGCCTATAATCCTAGCACTTTAGGAGGCCAAAGTGGGAGGATCACTTGAGGTCAGGAGTTGTTAGAGACCAACCTGAGTAACATAGCAAGCACCTGTTTCTACAGAAAGAAAAACAAAAAAGAAGAAAAACTAGCTGGGCATGGTGGCTTGTGTCTGTAGAGCCAGCTACTCAGGAGGCCAAGGCAAGAGGATCCTTTGAGCCTAGGAGTTTGAGGTTGCAGTGAGCTATGATGATGCTACTGTTCTCATGCCCAGGCAACAGAGCAAGACCCTGCTTCCCCCTCCACCCCTGCCCAAACAAGACAATGATAAAGATGATTAAAGGGCTAGAATATAAACCCTATAATGAAGAATTAAAATAATTTGGATATTCTTTTCCTGGTGACTCAAATTTGGCTTTTAAGAATATAGTTCTGTAATAACTCTTTTTCATCTACTTTGTAAACAGAAAAAAAATCTATATTGTTCTAGAAGGTTAAATAAAGATTAGACATAAGATATATCAATAATAAAGTTATAATATATTTTATAAGAAATCATTAATTTTAGTAAATGTTCCATATATATCTGAGAAGCATGTATTCTGCAGTTTGGGTACAGTGTTAAACAGTGCGCTAAATCTGTGTCATTAGCTAAACTTGGTTAATTATGCATTCAAATCTTCTATAATCTTACTGAATTTTTTCCAACCGTTCTATCCATTACTAAAATATGCTAAAATCTCTAATTATGATTGTGGGTTTGTCTGTTTCTCATTTTGGTTCTATCAATTTTAGATTTATATTATTTTGACACTATTACTAGAAGTTTAAAATACAGAATTGTGTGCTCATGTTAAACTGAATTTTCCAAATTGACTGGGCTTCCTCTCTTTATAAATAATACTAATACATTTATAATACAAAAGCATTCCTGTTGTTGAAGGCAATGTTATCAATAAAAGAAAAATGGAAAGAATGTCTTATACAAGATAAACTCTGAGATATATATTTGTATAAAATATTACCATAAGACAAAACAATAAACTAGCATAGGTTGCTGGCTCCTTTCCTAGAACCCAATCCCGGGAATAGGACACCAACAGAGGTAGACTGTGAACACCTTCAAGTTACAGCAGATTGGCAGCTGTACAATAGGAGGGTGGTTCAGAAGAGGGCCAGTGCCAGAGAAAGGAGACAGATTAGGGCAGGGTTTACTTGGGCCCTTTTAACTCTTCTCCCATAGTGACTGGGGACTATCAATATCCATGGGCTAGTGCAGAGGTAGTCCACTGTTAATAGCTTCTGGATTCAGACTGCCTGTGTTCAGAGTCTTAGGCAAGTTATTTAACATCCTTGAACCCTACTTTCCTCATCTATAAAAGACAGGCAATAGCAGTATGTATGTATCTCATAGGATCATTGTGAGCATTAAATGAGTTAATGTAAAGTGTTTGAATAGTTCTGGCACACAAATGAACTCAGTAAGTATTAATTACTTAATATTACTATTGCCTACTGCACTACCATTATAAGGCAAAAAAGAAAAATTTTTTAAAAGTACCAATCCCCCAATTGGGGTGACTAAGTATATCTAGGCAGCTGATTACTGAACTAAGGAAGAGATAATAAAAAAATGCATACCCTACTGGTGGCCCTTTTACATCCTAAATTAAGCGATCATAATGCAGGGAGATAGGGGGAAATCTAGGAAAATCAAACACATTAATAAGTTCTAAAAAACTTATGTGAACATTTTAATGGATGCAAAAAAAACCCCTGAAAGTCCCAATCCAAGTTAGATTTTAAAAACAAAAACCTTAGAAAATTAAGAATAGAGGGGAGCTCCCTTATCTTGAAAATGGACATTTATCAAAGCCTAGCAAACATCACACTTGAAAATGAGTATATAAAGTCTAAGTAAGATTGGAACCAAAACAAGGATGTCCACATTATCACTATTTAGATTCGTTTATTTTGGAAAATAACTATATTAAAACACTGAATTAATACTGTGCAACTATTGATGTTATATGTTAATGGCTTTTTAAACACTCTTTGGAATTAAAGTAATTTACATTCTGATAATTTTGTTTTGTTTTGTTTTACCTTGAGACAGCATCTCACTCTGACAACAGCGTCACCCAGGCTGGAATGCAGTGGCACAATGATATCTCACAGCAACCTCAAACTCCTGGGCTCAAGCAATCCTCCTGCCTCAATCTCCCGAGTAGCTGGGTCTACAGGTACTCACCACCATGCCTGACTAATTTTCTATTTTTTGTAGAGATGAGGTCTTGCTCAGGCTGGTCTCAAACTCCTGACCTCAAGCAATCCTCCTGCCTCAGCCTCCTAGAGTGCTAAGATTATAGGCATGAGCCACTGTGCCCAGCCTGAAAATATTATTAATCTAGATCAAACAAGACCTTTTCTATAGTTTTGTTTTTAAACCATTTATTATAGTCTACGACCATACAACCCTGAACGTGCTTGATCTCATCTGACCTTAGAAGCTAAACCATTTACTATAGATTTTAGAAAAATTGGGTTTTGGTCAGAGCTTTATTTTTAACATTACTATTGTGACTTCTAACAAGCCAATCATTTTTCTGGGCTTCAGTTTTCTCCTTTATAAAATGGAGGGAGGGCGGGTGTGGTGGCTCATGCCTGTAATCCTAGCACTCTGGGAGGCCAAGGTGGGAGGATAGCTCAAGGTCAGGAGTTCGAGACTAGCCTGAGCAAGAGTGAGACCCCCGTCTCTGCCAAAATGAGAAAGAAATTAGCCAGACAACTAAAAATATATAGGAAAAATTAGCCGGCCATTGTGGCGCATGCCTGTAGTCCCAGCTACTCGGGAGGCTGAGGCAGAAGGATCGCTTAAGCGCAGGAGTTTGAGGTTGCTGTGAGCTAGGCTGACGCCATGGCACTCTAGCCCAGGCAACAGAGTGAGACTCTGTCTAAAAAAATAAATAGTCCGGGCGCAGTAGCTCAACGCCTGTAATCCTAGCACTCTGGGAGGCCGAGAAGGGCGGATTGCTCAAGGTCAGGAGTTCGAAACCAGCCTGAGCAAGAGCGAGACCCCGTCTCTACTATAAACAGAAAGAAATTAATTGGCCAACTAATATATATAGAAAAAATTAGCCAGGCATGGTGGTGCATGCCTGTAGTCCCAGCTACTAGGGAGGCTGAGGCAGAAGGATTCCTTGAGCCCAGGAGTTTGAGGTTGCTGTGAGCTAGGCTGACGATACGGCACTCACTCTAGCCTGGGCAACAAAGTGAGACCCTGTCTCAAAAACAAAACAAAACAAAACTAACTAACTAAATAAATAAATAAAAATGTAAAAATAAAATGGGAGGGAACAGTAATTAGATAATCTCCAGGGTCCTTTCCGTTCTTGGACATCTGTTGTCTAAAACTAGAATTATAAAATCCAAATCCAACGTGTAATAGCAAATCAACTTGAAATTGCCACTAGATGGTGTCCCGCTCTAAGGTACATAAATTATAATCTGCAAAGCCAAGGGTATATTTCTAACATTTGACTGGTGCCTTAGTACTTCAGCAGCTAAGGGCTTATGAGACTCTCAGATTAGATTACACACTCTTTCAGAGCTAGCAATAGTCTAGCTAACTTGTATCCAAGTTAGCAGTTGGATAAAAAGCTGAAGGAAGCCAAAATATATGGAAGATTTCACGGAAACTATATTTTAAGAGGTATTCTGAACATGAAGGAGGGAAGATAGAGAATATAGAAAACTTGACTTAAAAGAGGAGGTTCAAGGCCGGGCGTGGTGGCTCACGCCTATAATCCTAGCACTTTGGGAGGCCGAGGCGGCGGATTGCTCAAGGTCAGGAGTTCAAAACCAGCCTGAGCGAGACCCCGTCTCTACCAAAAATAGAAAGAAATTAATTGACCAACTAAAAATATATATACAAAAAAATTAGCCGGGCATGGTGGCGCATGCCTGTAGTCCCAGCTACTTGGGAGGCTGAGGCAGTAGGATCGCTGAGCCCTGAGATTGAGGTTGCTGTGAGCCAGGCGGACGCCACGGCACTCACTCTAGCCTGGGCAACAAAGTGAGACTCTGTCTCCAAAAAAAAAAAAAAGAGGAGGTTCATGGGTAGAAAGTCATTGGAAAATAAGAGATTAAAGTCAATGAGCCTAGAGTTTTCAGTACAGTAATATGCTGCACAGGCTTGTAGCCTAGGAGCAATAGGTTATACGACATAGCCTACATCTGTAGTAAGCTATACATACCACCTAGGTCTGTGTAAGTACACTCTATGATGGTCATGTTATGGTGAAATCACCTGATGACACATTTCTCAGAAAGTATCCCCATTGTTAAGTGATGCATGCCTATATATACACATATCTTCCTGATATGTATTTATATTTATATATTATGACTTTAGGAAATAGTGCTGTGAGGAAATATAAACCAAGGTAAGGAGAGTTGGTAATATCCATCATCTGTGCCACCCACTTTCAATACAATACTTTATATTCTGATTCAACTTTTAATCAGTGACTGTTTTGTAAGAGTTTTAAGAGAGGGATGTACTATCTTGGTATTCTCCACAATGTCTGGCTCAGGTCTTGCAACAAATGTTCAATAAGTATTTGCTGAATTTCCTCAGTTAAATGATATCCATTTGCTGGCATCATGGAGAGGAATTTCTACCTGATACTGACTAATGGGCTGGCTTGGATCCCACATAAAAACAAGAAGCTTTGGGAATGGTTTGCAGCTGTCATATAATGACAGATGCTATTTTACATAACAGAAATTTTGTTTTGAAATATGCATATATTTCATAGATTTTCTCCATTTTATAGAACAGTCCTGAATCTACATTTTTTCTTTTTTTCAAAATAAAGTTTATAACTATGTTAAAAATAAATAAAGTCAATGGTAACATCTAATTTAACAATATTAAATGACTTTTAGAGTTATCTAAGGAATATTTAAGTCACTCAAACTAATTACCTCTCTTATTCTTTTTAATATAGAAAACTGCCCTGAAAAATCAGAATAAAGGTACAACATATATGATCGTTATGTGTGATTTAAAATGTTCTATTTTCTATTATCTTCTTGCTTAAAAGTTAAATATATCATCTAAATAAAAATTACATTTATCCACTATAAGCCAATAGAATGACAAAATTGATGTAACCACTTTATTGATTTTGACTGAAATTTTCTATTAAAATGAGTTGAGTATGTATCTCTCCAATAAGGGAGACACAGAATAATGAGTAAGATGGTAATTTCTTAATACCAAATTTTTAATACCAAAAGAGAACCTTGTTATTAAAAATCAAGACAATAACAAACAATATTATTTAATAGTTTAGAGAGGCTAATGAACATATCTGAAAACTATCATGAAAAATGTGTTTAATGAGGTAATTTACTGGATTCTACTGAGAATCATTAAACAGTGCTAAAAGTGACTTTCAGCACCATTCAAAAACAGCTGAAAAGACTGAAGAGGGTTCAAGTGACTGAGGTACTTAGCACCAATAATGGCTGTTGGTTTTAAGACCAAAAGTTATAATACCTTTTAAGGAGCTTTTATTCCTTGGGCGGGGCTGACATTTCATACACCCTCAAAGTTTATAACCCAACCAAAGCCCAATTAATTAAATGGACACACTCCAGATCTTTGCATGTCCACAGTATAAAATGAGACCAAAAATTCTCCCAAGAATTTTACAAAACTGGTTCTGAGAGCCTTTAGATTATAACTGTGTTTATGAAAATTTACTTCACCATTATGAAAGTTTTCAAAAGTACTAATTTTGAGATTTTGAACTTAAAAGTCTGTAAGATCCCCAGTTTTGCCACTTTATGTTTAAAAGATTTGTACATGTATTTTATACCTGGGGCCATGCATTCCTTTTAGTCTCTGACTACAGTTTACTTTCTACCAACTCTACTAGATTATCATGATAGTTCTGTTTGTTACCTGATCATATTCCAAGGCTCCTGGGTAGAGCGGCCATCCAAGGAATAGTTCCGCGATCACACATCCCAATGACCACATATCTATGGCTTCACAAAATGGCAACCCCAATATAATTTCTGGAGCTCTGAAATTAAAAAAAAAAAAAAATCAGAGTGGTTTTTCTTTAAAATTACCTAATTTTATCTGTCATTCTAATAAAAGTTAGTAAAATGACACAGTGATCACCCTGTATTTATAGTAACTCTTCACTATTTCAAAACTCTTTGAAACTTAGCCATAATCCTGAAATGATCTGAAAAAGGTGCTATGAGTACAACATTGCTAGGATGAAGACTCTTCGTAGTAATCCTTTCCCCTTATAGAGTTTTATTACCATAACATTTTTTTAAAAAAAGAAAAAAAAATCTTGTTTTTGAGACTATAGCAGGTTAGGAATAACACACTGGAAAGAGAGCTGGCAAACTATTAAAAATATGCACTATAACATCAACAGAACTGAAAACCAGACATTGAGAGATAAGACCAAAACAAAACAAAACAAAAAACCCCAAAGGCTAAAAGTGAAACTAGACCTAGATATTATTTCAGAATATAATAATAAATATTTACCTAATTGGAACCATTAGTCATCCAAAGAGACAAAACCAAGCTCAATGCATTGTTTCAAAAAGCAGAAGAGTACAGGATACAATAAAACAGTTAAAAACTATTTTAGCACTTAAAGGAGGTTTGGTTATTTAGGAACTATGCTCCATGAAATATATCACTCTCATATAAATTATGTTGCTACTTTACATAGCTTTCCCATGAGAAGATTCACATCCTAAGAGAGGTTCCATGTACAGCTGTGTAATTCCAAAGGAAGTCATATATATCCTAATTATCCTAGAGTTGTGTGTTCATATGTGCATGAGTTTAATTTTTTAAAAATCCCCAATCTTACAGCGAAGTTGCAAGAGTACAAGCATTTTTTTCCTAAACTACTTGAGAATAATTTGCCCAATTACCATACACTTTGTATTCCCTACACATAAGAATATTCTCCTACATATCAAAATCTCTACAAATAAGAATATTCTCCTACATAACAATGACATAATTATCAAAATCAGAAAATGAACACCAATAGATCTCTACCATATAAGGCTCAGACTCCATTCAGGTTTGGCCAATTATACCAATAATGTCCTTTTGGGCAAAAGGATCCAACTCAGAATCATGCATTGTATTTAGGTGTTGTATCTCTTTCAGTCTTTTTCAATATGGAATAGTTCCTTAGTCTTGCCTTGATTTCCATGACCTTTGCATAAGATATTACAGGCTAGTTATTTGTAAAAAAATGTTCCTCAGTATGGGTTTGTCTGCTGTTTCTTTATAATTAGATTCAGGTTATAAATCTTATTGAGAGGGATATCACAGAAGTGATGTTGTTTTCTCATTGTGCCTTATCAGGTGGCACACAATTGATATGCTCGATTACTAATAATCTTCACTTTGATCATTTGATTATTAGGATGTCTGCTAGATTTTTCCACTACTAAGTTCCTCCTTTTCCCTTTCTGAGTATTTTGTGGAATTTCAATTTGAAACTACATAAATAATCCATTCCTTATCAAACTTTTAATGTATTAGTTTATTTACCTGTATGAGTACAGATTAATGGATTCCTGTTTTATAAAGCAATGGGTTATAATCCATCATTATAATTATTTGATTCTAAAATTTTCCCAGAGTTGACCAGTCAGAACTCCCTCAAACTTTTATGTTCTTTTGACTTGTCCCCACCATTCTTTGATTCCTTTTCTTTCTGACACAGCAAGATATTCCAAGCTCATCTTGTTCTTTCCCTGCTCCAGTCCTAGAAGCAGCCATTTCTCTGAGGATCCCTGGTTCTTAGGGTAGAATGGTACTTTGAAACAAAGATTAGGGAGCTATCGGTCGTCATTACTACTAGGATGATTCCCAGATCCTCTCAGTTCATATATTATCTATGGTTAAGCAGAATAAGCCCTCTGCTAATTTCTTAACTGAGACTGCTAGTTTTCACTATCTCCTAAGGCATTCTCAATCTTGGCTGCACTTTACCATCACTCGGTCCTGGCCACACCCTACACCAATTGATTCAGAAACCCTGGGGATGGGACTTAGGAATCAGTATTTTTTAAAGCTCCCAGGATGGTTTCAACATATAGTCAAAGTTGAGAACCAAAGCCCTAGACCCAAGAAGTTAGACCAACTGGAAAACCATCCCATTTCCTCCCCAAAACTCTTCTGACAGAATAAATTCAAAGGACAATGAACAAGCTGTTTTCTACCACAGATTTGGGATCTACCCAGTGAATGTTATACTCCTGGTGATCTCTGTTATAATTAATAGTTAAGATTCAGTAGACCCTTAATCAACCCACAAAAGTTTGTTGAAAACAATTAAGAGATATGGGGACATGCTATGAGGTATAAAAGACCTCTAAAGCATAGTTATTATTAATATATTCAGATATAATCAAGTGGCAAAACATGTTGTAGAAAGAAGAAAAGAAATAAGTTACACTAAGTATTAATCCTATATACTACACTATTGTACAAAAGTAGCTAGAGAAGAGGGAAATCTTATCCCTTTTTGGTCACTATTAAATACCTAGAACCTAGAAAAGAAGATGCACTCAGTAAACATTTCTCAAATAAACCATTCCAACATAGTGGGTCACACAAAGGAAAGCAACAGCATGAAGTCTGTGTTTGGACTAGATCTTGAAGTAGAGAAGTCTAGGCAAAAGAAAAAGACTGGACACGAGTTCATGAAGGGTATATATTAACCTACACTAAAAAGATTCAAAGCAAAAAGGCAGTTTCAAAAGTATAGCATACAAAAGGCATTCACTATTAATGTTTGTCATGTACTAATCTGAATGGTAGAGAAAAATTATTAAAACTAATAGGGCTATCACTGTGTGTATGAAAGCTTTATGATCATTTTGAAATATTTAATATAAAAATTCTTCATAGGATTTGAAATTTGTTAGTGTAGAAATATTCAATATCAATTTGTCAGTGAAAGAGAAGTAACTATTTAAAGAGACTAAAATTATTTGACAATTATTTGTCAATTATTTACATTGACAGTAAGAAATGAGCTCCTGCCAATCAAAGAGCAAAAAATCCCTTCTGCCATTTGCTACCATTTAATGAATGAGCCAAGTTTCTAACTGATGGTGGTATGAATATAGCAATATTTGCAGAAGCAAATTCAAATTTCTCGTTTTAAAATACAAAAGAAGTTTAATTGAAAGTTTCATACAAACTCATTATCTTTTATTGTATGTCAGTTCAGATCCTCTGAGAAGCAAATTGATGTGCCAGAAATTTATTGGGGAAGATGTCTGTGAAGGATGCAGGGGGAGGAGGAAGCAGGAGCAGGTGAGGAGAGCCCCCAGACCCCAGGTAGGTCTGATATCTGCGGAAGGAGAGAGACAAAGGAGGAATTGCGTAGAAGAAACTTGGTCAGCAGTGCAGTTATGAGAAAGTCTTGGTTGGGCCAATATGGAGTTTCTAAGCAAAAATTACCTGTTTGAGGAGCCCACCATCAAGCAAGAATAGCCCAGCTCTAGTGCAGCCATTATGTCTGGTCAAGGGATGGGAGGGTTCCAAAGGAAGCCTCCGCCTGAGCACCACAGTATATCTGAAGGTGCAGTGGCTGGAGGCCCTCAGACAGTCAGCTGCTCCATACAGGAGGCTTCTGTTTTTTTAATTTGTATAAATGTACAGGGTATAAGTATAATTTTGTTACATGCCTAGATTGAATAGTGCTTAAGTCAGGAATTTTAAGGTATCCATCACCTGGAAAACATATATCGTATTCATTAAGTAATTTCTCATCATCTATCCCCTCCTACCCCATATCCTTCCAAGTCTCCATTGTCTAGCATTCCACTCTCTATGTCCATGTGTACACATTATTTAGCTTCCATTTACAAGTGGGAACATGTGGTATTTGTCTTTCTGTGTCTGACTTGTTTCATGTAAGATAATGGCCTCCATTACAGTTCCATCCATGTTGCTGCAAAAGACATGATTTCATTCTTTTCTATGGCTGAACAGTATTCCATGGTGTATACATGCCACATTTTCTTTATCCAACCATCCACTGATGAAGTTGACTCCATATCTTTGCTATTGTGAATAGTGCTACAATAAACATACAAGTGCAGGTTTTTTGTTTTTGTTTTTGTTTGATATAATGATTTCTTTTCCTTTGGGTAGATATCCAGGAGTGACATTGCTGGATTGAATGGTAGTTCTATTTTTAATTCTTTGAGAAATCTCCATACTGTTTCAATACAGGTTATACTAATTTATATTCCCACCAGCAGTGTTTAAGAGTTCCCTTTTCTAGGCCGGGCGCGGTGGCTCACGCCTGTAATCCTAGCACTCTGGGAGGCTGAGGTGGGCGGATTGCTCGAGGTCAGGAGTTCGAAACCAGCCTGAGCGAGACCCCGTCTCTACTAAAAATAAGAAATTAATTGACCAACTAAAAGTATATATACAAAAAAAATTAGCCGGGCATGGTGGTGCATGCCTGTAGTCCCAGCTACTCGGGAGGCTGAGGCAGTAGGATTGCTTGAGCCCAGGAGTTTGAGGTTGCTGTGAGCTAGGCTGACGCCATGGCACTCACTCTAGCCTGGGCAACAAAAGTGAGACTCTGTCTCAAAAAAAAAAAAAAAAAAAAAAAAAAAAAAAAAAAAAAAGAGTTCCCTTTTCTCCACATCCTTGCCAACATCTGTTATTTTTTTTTGTCTTTTTAACAGTAGCCATTCTGACACAAGTGTCAGATGGTATCACACATTGAGTATTTTTTCATGCACCTGTTTAGCCATTTGTATATCTTCTTTTGAAAAATGTCTATTCATTTCTTTTGCCCACTTAACAGGAAGATATGGTATCTGAGTGGCACAATTCCATGCCTGCCATAACTAGCTTTCCAAAAGCTTTTGTATTTCATTTTACAATTCATATTTATCATAAGAAAATACAGCCACATGCACTAGCTAACATCTGTAATCCTAGCACTGTGGGAGGCCAAGGGGAAGTTCTCTTGAGCTGAGGAGTTCACAAGACCAGCCTGAGCAAGAGCAAAACCCCATCTCTACTAAAAATAGAAAAATGAGCTAGGTGTCATGGCACAGTGCCTGTAGTCTCAGCTACTCAGGGGGCTAAAGCAGGAGAATCGGTTGAGTGTAGGTTGCAGTGACCTAGACTGATGCCACTGCACCCCAGCCCGGAAAACAGCAAGAATCTATCTCTAAAACAAACAAATAAAAAAGACTGAGAAGTACAGCCATCCTTCTTGTGATGATACTCCTATACAAGTTATAGCCACACACTTCTCTCTACTTTTGACAGCCATGAGGTACTAGAAAATGCAGCACAAACCTGAAAAATATGAATAAATGGTAAACTCAATAAACATAAACCACTAAAATCTGAACACTCTTCTCTGTGGTAGAGGCAGATGCAGAAGGTGTTTTTAAAATAACAGAAATGTATTGAAATGTAATTCACATACCATAAAATTCAGTCATTTAGGTGGTACAGTTCAATAGCTTTTAGTATATTTACAGAATTGTACATCCCATCACCATAATCAATTTTATAACATTTTCATCACTCCAAAAGAAACTATATTCATTAGAAGTCACGCCCCATTTCTTCCAAATGCACGTATCTCTAAGCTACTAAAAATTCACTTTCTGTCTCCATAGATTTGCTTATTCTGGACATTTCATATGAATGAAATCATATAACATATGGTCTTCTGTGACTGGCTTCTTTCACCTGGCATAATGTTTTCAATGTTCAATCATGTTGTAGCATGTATCAGTACTTCATTCACTTTTATAGCTAAATAATATTCTATTGCATACATTTTATTTATCCATTCATCCGGTGATAGACATGTGGGTTGTTTCAATTTTTTGGTTATTACAAAAAATGAGAAGTTAACCAGGAGAAGCCACATCAGCTAGCTCACCAGGCTACTGACAAGAATATACTCCAGTGCTGAAGAAAGTCAGAGCAGAGAGGGTTTATAAAACCAAGAACAAGTATTGCCTCAAATACAACTGATCAATTCAGGAAGAAAATGTCTTTGATGTAATACATACCCAAGAGGGAAAAGTGGGTACTACTTAAAGGAACTATTGATTTTTCTACTTTGTTCAATGCAATGGCCTTTCTGATTGAACTAATCTTGTACTACTCATTCATTAAACCTCTAGGGCACAGTAAGAATCTCTTGCCCATATCCTGGCAATCCAATATAAAAAAAAAACATGGATCAAGTGTGCAGTTTCCTTTGGGTGAATTTCACAAGAACTTTATGCTATAGTAGTACTAAAAAACTGAGAGTCTATAAAGAAAAGTTCTAGGAAGACAAATATTAGAAGCTGGCAAGGAAGCACTGATTTTAAAAATGAAAATCACCTAAATAGAGCTAGATTTCAAACACTCATAAGCAGACACACAGGTCTCCCAGTAATAGCAAGTAAAATACCTGAGCCTTAGTATTTCCATTTTTAAAATAGGGCTTTACTGACCCTTACATATTCAGAAGATTTCCTAAATAACTAAATAAAAGAATGTGTGTAAAATGCAATGCTTCCATCTAAGGCATCTCAGGCTCACTTACTGAAATACATCACTCTACCATTTCCCACTGTCTCTCATCACCAATATTTCCCACTTATAGGATAATTTCATACTTCCCATCCTGAAAAAGGAAAAAATTCTCAATTACATTCTCCTTCAGCCATCACCCCCCTTTCTCTGTTCCCATTTACCCCAATCCTTCTTGAAAGCACTGTTTATACACGTTGCCTCCCATTTTATCCATCTTGAACTCACTGATTGGGCTTTCATTACCCTATCATTCCAACAAAATAGCATTCGTCAAGGTCACCATCAGCCATTTCATTGCCACATCCTCAATTTACTTGACTTGCAGCATTTAGCACAGCTTATAATGCTCTCCTGCTTTAAGGACTACATGCACTTGAATTCCAGAACTGTTTGTTCTCCTTGGTTCACTAGCATAACCTCAGATTCCTTTGCTAGTTCCATTTTTATCTTCCTATCTTTTAAATTCTGGGGTGCCCTAAAGCTTAGTCTATCTTCTCTATCTGCATTCACTTTCCTTATATGATCTCCTATTCAATCACAGTTTTAAATATCACATCTAATCTTAAGACTGCCAAATGTATATCTCCAACCCAGGCCTCTCTACTAAACTCCAGACTTATATGTATCCAATTGTCTACCCAATGCCTCTTTCTTGAATGTTTATTAGCCATCCCAAACTGAGCATGTTCAAAAAGAATCCCTAATTCCCCCAAACTCACTTCTCCTCCAGGCTTTTCCATCTCAGTAAATGATAATTCTATCCATTTCATTTCTCAGGCCCAAAACCTGTGAGAATCAAGTTTGACTCTCTTTCTCTCACTTCAAAGGTATATCAGCAACTTCCATTGACTCTATCTTCAAAGTCCTGCAGATCCAGAATTTAATCACTCTACCTGTACTGCTACCACCCTAAATCCAAGACAACATCATCTCATCTGGATTACTGCAAGAGCTTCCTCACTGTTCTTGCTTCTGTCTTTATCCTCTACCATCTATTCTCAATCTAGCAGCCTGAGTGATCCATTTAATACACAAACCATACCACTTCATTTCTCTCCTCAAAATCCTGATAGTTTCCTATCTCGGTCGAATTCAAATTCCTCACAGTAGCCTACAAGTTTCAGCCCTTAGCCACATCTGATTATCTCCAAACCATTTGCTTGCTCCAACATAGCCACACTGGCTTCCTTACTGCTCCAAACCATAATTCCTCAAAACCTTTACATTTAAAGATACCTGCCTGGGTTCCAGGCAGAGGAGCAAGATTTGATCCCTTTACTCTTAGTGTTTTGGTTCAAAGGTGATATTATTAGAAAGGTCTCACCACACAAACAGAAGCAAAAACAAAGACCATATGATCCTCTCAATAGATGCAGAAAAAGCATTTGACAAAATTCAACACCCTTTTATGATAAGAACGCTTAACAAAACAGGCACAGATGGGGCTTACCTAAAAATGATACAAGCCATATATGACAAACCCATAGCCAACATCATAACGAATGGGGAAAAACTGAAAGCATTCCCACTTAGAACTATAACAAGGCAAGGTTGCCCACTATCTCCACTTCTATTCAACATAGTGCTGAAGTCCTTGCTATAGCAATCAGACAAGAGAACAGAATTAAGGGCATCCAAATGGGAGCTGAAAAAGATCAATGATATGATATGATATTATATCTAGAAAACCCCAGAGATCAATGAGATGATATGATATCATATCTAGAAAACCCCAAAGATTCAACCATGAGACTCCTTGAATTGTTAAATGATTTCAGTAAAGTCTCAGGAAACAAAATCAATACACACAAATCAGAGGCATTCATATATGCCAATAACAGTCAAAGTGAAAACCAAATCAAAGACTCAATTCCCTTCAAAATAGCAACAAAGAAAATAAAGTACCTAGGAATACATTTAACTTAAGGAGGTAAAAGACTTCTACAGGGAGAACTATGAAACACTGAAGAAGGAAATAGCAGAGGATATAAACAAGTGAAAAACCATACCATGCTCATGAGTTGGCAGAATCAACATTGTTAAAATGTCTATAATACCCAAAGTGATCTACAGAGGCAATGCAATCCATATTAAACTACCATCACCGTTTTTCACAGATATAGAAAAAATAATTTTACACTTCTTATGGAACCAGAGAAGACCCCATATAGCAAAAGCAATCTAGGGAATAAAAACAAAATAGGAGGTATCAATTTACCAGACTTCAAAATATACTACAAGGCTATAGTAATTAAAACAGTTTGGTACTGGCATAAGAACAGGGACAATGACCAGTGGAACAGAATAGAGAACCCAGATATAAAACCATCCTCATATAGCCATCTAATCTTTGAAAAAGCAGACAAAAACATACACTGGGGAAAAGAATCCTTATTCAATAAATGGTGCTGGGAAAATTGGGTACCCACATGTAGAAGACTCATAACTTTCCCCTCTCACAAAAATCAACTCACACTGGGTAACAGACTTAAACCTAAGGTGTGAAACTATTAGAATCCTAGAGGAAAACATTGGAAATACTCTTCTAGACATTGGCCTAGGACAAGAATTTATGAAGAAGACCCCAAAGGCAATCACAGCAACAACAAAAATAAATAAATGGGACCTGATCAAATGTAAAAGCTTCTGCACAGCCAAAGAAACTGTCAGGAGAGCAAACAGACAACCTACAGAATGGGAGAAAATTTTCACAAGCTACACATCCGATAAAGGGCTGATAACTAGAATCTATTTAGAACTCAGGAAAATCAGCAAAGAAAAATCAAACAACCCTATCAAAAAGTCGGCAAAAGACATGAACAGAAACTTTCCAAACGAAGACAGAATAATGGCCAACAAACATAAGAAAAAATGTTCAACATCTCTAATCATCAAGGAAATGCAAATCAAAACCACAATGAGATATCACTTATCTCCAGGGAGAATGGCCTTTATTAACAAGTCCCAGGCCGGGCGCGGTGGCTCAAGCCTGTAATCCTAGCTCTTGGGAGGCCGAGGCGGGCGGATTGCTCAAGGTCAGGAGTTCAAAACCAGCCTGAGCAAGAGCGAGACCCCGTCTCTACTATAAATAGAAAGAACTTAATTGGCCAACTGATATATATATATTAAAAAAAAAAATTAGCCGGGCATGGTGGCGCATGCCTGTAGTCCCAGCTACTCGGGAGGCTGAGGCAGGAGGATCGCTCGAGCCCAGGAGTTTGAGGTTGCTGTGAGCTAGGCTGACGCCACGGCACTCACTTTAGCCTGGACAACAAAGCGAGACTCTGTCTCAAAAAAAAAAAAAAAAAAAAAAAACAAGTCCCAAAACAATATGGCATGGATGTGGAGAGATAGGAACACTCCTACATTGCTGGTGAGACTGTGAATTAGTGCAACCTCTGTGGAAAACAATATGGAGATACCTTAAAGCGATATAAGTGGATCTACCATTTGATCCAGCAATCCCATTACTGGGCATCTACCCAAAAGAACAAAGACACTCTATAAAAAAGACACCTGCACTTGAATGTTTACAGCAGCACAATTCACAACTGCAAAGATGTGGAAACAACCCAAGTGCCCATCAATACATGAGTGGATTAATAAAATGTGGTATATGTATACCACGGAGTACTATTCAGCTATAAGAAACAACAGTGATATAGCATCTCTTGTATTTTCCTGGATAGAGCTGGAACCCATTCTACTAAGTGAAGTATCCCAAGAATGGAAAAATAAGCACCACATGTACTCATCAACAAATTGGTATTAACTGATCAACACCTAAGTGGACATATAGGAATAACATTTATCGGGTGTTGGGCAGGTAGGGGGGTAGAGGAGGAGTTGGATATATACATACATAATGAGTGCAAAGCACACAATCTGGGGGATGGACATGCTTGAAGCTCTGACTCAAAGGGGGGAAGGGCAAGGGCAATATATGTAACCTTAACATTTGTACCCCCATAATATGCTGAAATAAATAAATAAATAATAATCCACACAAAAACCAAAAGAAAAAAAAAAAAAAGAAAGGCCTTCCCTGACCAACTTAAATATAATAGAGGAGTCTAAGTCCCCACCAACACATGGCACTTGCTTTTCCTCCTTTATCCTGCTTGATTCTCCCCAACTGATAAATATGTTGGCTTATTATCTATTGCCTCCATCCCACTAGAATATAAATATAAATTCCACAGGGGCAAGAACTTTTCATTTTTCCAATGATATACTCCCAGAACACAGAACACTGCCTGGCACATATTAGTCACTCATTCATTATTTGTTCAATGAACTGATCGACCAACAAAAGCTGTTAAAATTCATTCATTCAGGAAAACCAAGAAAACTTTTGTTAAATCAAATATATGAACTGAGCGGGTATAGATAAGGGACTGCTAATGCTAGCCATTCTGCATTGGGGAAAACCGAAACATTTTATGACTACATAATGAAAACAAATACTATTTTCTGAGCTTTAATTAATGAGCCAGGCATCATGGGAGTAACCTAATGCATTTTCTCAATTAAAGAAAATGTTCTAAAAGCAGATTACTATGTTGTTCTTGTGCCCCAAGATAAAAAGGACTGGTAAACAAAATGTTCCATGTAAAATAGAAGAACCCTTGGGTTGCGTACAGCCAACCCATAGAATTATAAGAAATAATAAATCATTATTTTTGAAGCAACTATGTTTTGGAGTTGTTTGTCACACAGCAACATAAAACAAATACACTGCCCAAAGTTACTCAGAAGATGGTTAAGACTGAGATTTAAATACCTGATTCGAAAGCCTCTTTCTCTACACCTTAGCACCCCAAATTAAAAAATCTTTTGACTCAAAGAAACACAGGATGCCAAACTAATTGAAAACCTAGAAATTGACCCAGAAGTCATTTTTAGCAATTCAATAAAGATATGCTCTAATTTTATTTTCTAAAGCACAGGAAAATAATGACCTATATTTTCTAATAGTTACATAACATGAGAAACCATGTTATGTGCCTTTTATGATTAACTGGTCTGCAGCTTTCTAGGACAGAAGGATGGAAGGAATGATTTTGCTGCCATTTTTAAAACGTTTCATCCTATTTTTTAAAACACACAATAACAGTAATAATGCCAAGTATCCACATAACACTTACTATGAACCAGGCAATGTTCTAAGCGCTTCATAAATATTAACCCATTTGATATTTATATAAGTCCTTTGTAATAGATTAAATAACAGACACAATGGTAAGTAACTTGCCTAGGGCCACACAGTAAGAGGTGCATCTATTACTCAAATCCAGGTTTTACAGCTTCAGAATCCACGCTTTTAACCACACCTTAAAATAAACACTTTAAAATAAATAATTCGTAGGATCACCAAAACTACTGGAAGTTCTCCCACTCAGATGCTATGTTTATTAACATGTTCTCTCTCTCTCTCTGTAAACATATCACCTTTGATTTTAAAACTAATCAGGAAATGTGAAATATAAATATACTTATGCTAAGAGAACTCTAGCTGACATTTTACTAGGCACTTTTCCTGATCTTTAAGCATTTACTCATCTAAACCATAAATAATCTCTAACATTAAATACACAGACATCCTCTGGATACCCCTTAGTTAAAATAAGCCTCTTATTTTGGGAGACTGTCTTCCTAAAGATGGGTGTAACACCCTTTTACAGAGGCAGCTAGGAAATGAGCTCAGTGGATGTGACCATCTACTAGATTATTCATAGATACTGATTCAACATCATGCACTTAACAAATTCTTACAAGTTAAAGCCCTATACTTAACAAAAGACAATGAAGAGTTAAAGTGGTTATAAAAATGCAGACACAGACAAACAAGTGTGTGTAAAAGCACAACAAACCTAGGGAAAGACACCCCCCTGCCCAGTTTTATCAGCAACTGTCAATGAGCAATCAACCTGGCAGGGAAGGGGGAAAGATACACACTTCTACAATATTTTATTGTTTCCAAAATAAACATCTCTGGGCAAAAGACATGAACAGAAGTTTTTTGAAAGAAGATAGACAAATAGCCAAAAAACATGACAAAAATGCTCAACATCACTCATCATCAGGGAAGTGGAAATTAAAACAATGAGATACCCCTATTAGAATAGCCATTACTAAAAGTCAAAAAACAGCAAGTGCTGGTGTGGATGCAGAGAGAAAGGAACACTTATACACTGTTGATAGGACTGCAAATTAGTATAACCTCCATGAAAAACAGTAGGGAGATTACTCAAAGAAATAAATGTAGATCTACCATTCAATCCAGCAATTCCACTGCTTGGATATCTACCAAAAGGAAATGAAACCACATTATCAAAAAGACACATGCTTCCCCCCTCCTCACTACTGCACTTGACTAGTCTTAAAAAAAAAAAAAAAAGACACATGCACTTGAATGCTTATTGCAGCACAATTCACAATTGCAAAGATGTGGAATCAACCTAAATGCCCTTCAGTTCACAAGTAGATAAAGAAAATGTGGTGAATATATTCACCATGGAGTACTACTCAGCCATAAAAAGGAATGAAATAATGTCATTTGCAGCAACATAGAGGGAATCGGAAACCATTGTCCTAAATGAAGGATCTCAGGATGGAAAACCAAACCCAGTATGTTTTCACTAATAAATGGGAGTTAGAAGATGGGTACACAGGGGTACAATGCTATATAAGGACATGAGAAACCAAGATGGATGGAGGACAGGAAGGTAGGTGGTTGATAAAAGCACTATTCGGTAAACAAACACTATTCTGGTGATGGGCACACCAAAAACCCTGATTTAAGCATTATACAAGATGTTCATGCAATAAAAATACTTGTACTTCCTTATTATTTTGAAATAAAAATAAATAAAAAATAAGATAAACATCCCATACTATATAATAGACTGATGTTTAAAACTGTCATCCCCTGAGATTTTATAGAAATTCCCCATCTTTTCCTAATATTATCATCAAATTAGATATTAAATGAATCTTATTTATTTCCATTTATTATCATAAGGAACAATTTTCTAATATGTGTATGTGAAGTGGGAATGTAATCTCAGGAGGGAAGGAATATTGGAGATGCCTCTTGCAGGTTCTATCACTGTCTAGGGGATACTATAAAGGAGACTCCTCTAAGCACAAGATAAAAACTTACACTACAGGACCCTCAAGAATCCTTTGAAATCATAATGCAAGTAAAATTTATGAAAATATAGAAGAGCATTACTATAGCTGGAACTTTAACAAAAGGATGACTGTTAAAATACTACTATTAAGTTTATATCTGGCTTAATCAGCACCCTTTTTAATATCCCATAGAAGAGTGCTTTTCCAAAACAACCAACAAAACCTCAACACCATTAGAAAGGACAATAAATTTCAAAAGAGATAATTAACCACTTCCACAAATATTTTTCTTTTTAAGTTATGACAGTTTTGGTATAATAAAAAATTGTGAACCGGGCACAATGGCTATGCCTGTAATCCTAGCACTCTGGGAGGCTGAGGCAGGAGGATCATTTAAGCCAAGGAGTTTCAGGTTGCTGTGAGCTCGGCTGACACCACGACATTCTACTCAGGGCAATAGAGTGAGACTGTCTTGAGGAAGGAAATAAAAAGGAAAAAAATTGTGATCATAAGAAATAATATCACTACAGAATATTAGACATTCATTCAGATTGCTTTTATGACTACAACTGTGATTATCCAATAACATGCTGAAATATAATCAAAATACAAGCTCTTAGAATAGACACTCATTCAAACGTAGTTTGTGTCATGGGCTAAAAATATCACAATTAAAAATATCCTTATTGCGAGGCCACTTAATCTTTTAAGTATGTAGGACAATGATCCAGATCAAAACACCAAGTACAAAGAACAGCAGCAATAATAAACATTTTCAAAACCTAATAAATTTTAAACCCAAGAGATGAAGGACAGAAGAAAGATTTAACATTCATTACCAATATGCCATATATATAGTTGATAGCCTAATACCTAAAAAGATGGATACATCAACAATTTCTATCTATGACTGATCAATAGCTAATATTTCATAAAAACAGGAATCAGAAATGCACTTCATCTACAGACAGCACTATGTACTTTATGTTTTACCTACAATGAACAGTTGCAAGATCACCCAAAACTCTCATGATATGGAAGAGAAAACTGTGAGAACATTATTAACATACATCAAGAGAGAGAAGCTAAGGGGCTGAATTAGTAATGTAATAGAAAAAGTATCTGTGGAAAATTAAAGGAAAAACATGTCAGCAACTGAGGTTGAATACACCTGTTCTATATATGTTGGTTTATATTCTACTGGACATAAAAAAATTAATGTCTGATTATCACAGCTCATACACATGTACTATATTCTTAATACCATACATTTATATTGCATTTGTATATTACAACTCTTTCGAATATTATATGACATAACAAGATTATTTTACAGTTGATTAGGATATACAGACCAATCCAATGTCTTAGATTATGAAATATATTTAAAATTATAATGTATCATCATTAAAACAACAAAAAAAGCTCACAGTCTATAACACATACACTGCCGCATTAGAAAAAAATTTTTCCTTGGGGCCATGGTGTTTTATTATGAAAACTTAATAAAAATTTCTAAAACAGGCCGGGCGCTGTGGCTCACGCCTGTAATCCTAGCTCTTGGCAGGCCGAGGCGGGCGGATTGCTCAAGGTCAGGAGTTCAAAACCAGCCTGAGCAAGAGCGAGACCCCGTCTCTACTATAAATAGAAAGAAATCAATTGGCCAACTGATATATATATATAAAAAATTAGCCGGGCATGGTGGCACATGCCTGTAGTCCCAGCTACCAGGGAGGCTGAGGCAGAAGGATCGCTCGAGCCCAGGAGTTTGAGGTTGCTGTGAGCTAGGCTGACGCCACGCACTCACTCTAGCCTGGGCAACAAAGCGAGACTCTGTCTCAAAAAAAAAAAAAAAAAATTTCTAAAACAAAACAATCCTTTCTAATTTACTTAAAAACTTGTTATTTTGTATTATTTTCTCTGCATGAGTTATGCAACTTGAAAATTAGTTCTCCCAGGCCCCAAGGTAAAGAGACATGTGAGTTATATATGAACTATTAAATGATTATCAAATGCCTTATTTAACCATAAGACTATATACCTATGCATTAATGAACATGCAGGAGATATGCAATGATTCATTAGGTGATCTTATACAAGATCTTATGGCACTCAGGAGCATACCTTTTCTTAAAGACAAATGATCACTTAAATGGTAGACAAATATATTAGTATTTTTCTTATACTTTTTCCCTTATAACTATTTGTGTCTATAATTTTAGATTTATAGAGAAGTTTCAAAAATAGTACAAAGAATTCCAATAATACCCTCAACCAGATTCCTCAAATGTCACACTTTACTCCATTTGCATTACCCTTCTCTCTTATATACACACACAAATATAATTTTTCTAACTGTTTGATTTAAAAGTGGTACATATTGTACCCCTTTACTTCTAAATACTTCATTCAGTGTGTACTTCCTAGAAACAGAGAGTCTCATATAGCTTAAGTGTGTGTTTCCAACCGGGCACAGCAAGCTTCATCTGTATTTAGTCACTGTCTCCCATTAGCCCCAGATAGGACCATCTAGATGCAGGAAAACAAGCTCAGAGCTCCCACTGATTCTGCATTATGGTGAGTTATATAATTATTTCATTATATATTATAATGTAATAATAATAGAGATACAGTACACAATAAATGTAACACACTTGAATCATCCTCAAACCATCCCCCCACTGCCCTGTGGAAAAATTATCTTCCATGAAACCAGTCCATGGTGCCAAAAAATGCTGGGGGCTGCTGGCTTAAGCATATGTCAAAATCAGGAAATTAACATTAACATAATACTATTATTCTGATTTTGTCCTAATAATGTCTTCCTTTATGGCAAATGATAAA